>NW_012152052.1:286193-305473 GCF_000956105.1 Propithecus coquereli
TTTGGGTAGAGATGAGGTATTGCTATGTTCCCCAAGCTGGTCTCAAACTCCTTGCCTCAAGCAAGTGTCCCAAGTGCTGAAATTATAGGTGTGAGCCACTGCTACTTCCCCCCGAATCAGGATTTGTTAAGCAAGTCAGATAAGCTTGCAGTAGTCATTCAGTATCCATGGGGGATTGGTTACAAGACCCTGGCTGACACCAAAATTTGTGGATACTCAAGTCCCTGATATAAAATGACATAGTATTTGCATAAACCTATGCACATCCTCCTATATACTTTAAATCACCTCTAGATCATTTAGAGTACCTAATACAATGTAAACGCTATATAAATAATTGTTATATTGTATTTTGATTGTCATATTGTTATTTTTTATGTTTTTCCCCCAATATTTTGATTAATGGTTGGTTGAACCCACAGATACAGAAGCTGTGGATATGGAGGGCTAACTGTATTGGTTAGGTAGATAGCAGTTTGTGACATGATGTCCTTTTTTTTTTCTATTAATTTCCTTTGCATATCTTTCCTCATCATTTTATTTCTTATATTGCTTAATCGTTGGCTTTAGGTGTGTCCTGTAAATAGATTTTACTTTTATGTGTGAGTGTAATATGAGGGTATTTTTATTTTAATGAAAAAGTGGTTTAACCATTTGTATTTGGTATTGAACATCCTATATTTGGTCTCTATATACTTCCTGATTCTTACCTTTATTTTCTGTCCTTTACTATTATTTTAAATATTTTCTTTTCTTTTTATTACAGAAGTAATCATGATATCATATGCTTATATATCGTGTTTCTTCCAAGGTGTTCAAAACACATGACAGTTATTAATTATTTTACATTTCATAACTTTCCTAGAGGAAAGCAAAGGCAAGTATTATCACCCTGTTTTACAGACAAGGTAACTGGTTACCAAGTGGCTGCTCTCTGAATGTCTCCAGAATATTTTCAAGCGATTTGTTGGGGAATTTTTTCTCCGGCCTGCCACATGACATGTCCACTGGGCTGTTCCTTATGCTGTTGAACACAGGATCACTACTCCTTTGGTGACTGCCCTGGCTATTGTGACTAGCACACTTAAGAAAGAGTTAATTTCTTCCCAAACACAAGTCAGAGTCCACACTGCAGATTTTAATGAAAGTTTGCTAAACATTTGGGAAAGTAGAATGTGTGTGTAACAAGTGACTACATTCAACAACTGCCCAGGTGCAGACCCATCAGAGATCCCTCTTACTGGCTTGCTTCCTGTCCTACTCGTGACCTGCTTCCTTGTGGTCAGGGCAATTCACCTCCTGCCACATCTGAGAGTTTGATGTATATCTACTCTGGATTCCAGGAAGAGTAGAATAAATTTTCTTCCCTTAATCTAAAATCCACTTCCATAGATCTCAGGATTAACTTCTTCCCGAGATTGAAATGTCCATTTCTCTTAGAGGAAACACACTCTAATCTGCAGCAGTATGTTCCATGGTATGATCATAACGCCAAATCTACATGATAGTGAGATTCATTATGTCTGGCTTATTTGGCCTCGAATAACGCGATGTATGTAACAGAAACAGCTTGGCCAGATGGAATGGCACTTAATCTTATTTCTCCTCATCAGGGACTTAGTATATACTGGTGGTGTTTGGTCTCACTCAAATCTCCTTATTTTTGTGACATGTGATCCTAGGATGCATGATAGCAGACACCTCAGCAGAATCTAAAGATCTAAGGCCCATCTATACCTTCGCCTGTGTGTGAGTCTCATGTATCAGTCACTGTATTCATTCACTCAATCAATGACTCTTTAAACAAATATTTATTCAAATGTTTGTGTGAGTGTTGTGGTTACTGGGCCACATCACAAAAACAAATTAGACAGGGTCCCTGCCCTCAATTATCTTACAGTTTACGTAAACAAAAAAACAATTGTCAAATTTTCTCTTTTTTCAAGAAGTATTCCAGTTTGTATAAATAGATTCTCCACTGGATATAGTCTGGAAGGATTTTTAATCAGGTGCTCCAAAAAGAAATGGACATCACTGATTAATTTGATCTCTCTCCTTTTCTCACTCTCTTTCATCCTCACAGCTGCCATCCTTCTTTCTGTAAAAACTGAATGTGTGCTTTAAGAAGTCTCTTCACTCATGCAATAATTCATTACATCATTTATAGCACCACTTGCTCCAACTTAAACAGGGAAATAGAGACAAGAGTATGGGCAGCTCTTGTATCTGTGAATTTTTCTAAAGCAAGATAAAGATTTTTCTGAATATTACCCTAATGATCAATAATAACAAAAGATTATGTGGAAATAAAGACTGAGTTCCTTTTATGAAAATTCTTAGGGACATTCTTGATGGCAAAAAGTGTTTTCAAATAGCACCATCTTTCTTCATATGCAAATAAAGCCTTGCCTTTGTGCACATTGATCACAAATATATGTATTTAAAAATTTAGAATGTTAGGTAATTTCATTGTTTACTATGACAATAATGAATTACAAATAGGGAAAATATTGAAAAATAAAGGTCCCTGAGTTTTTACAATAATCACACTTAAAATGAAATATTATGACAATAATGAATTAGAAATAGGGAAGATTGAAAAATAAAGGTTCCTGACTTTGTACAATAATCATACTTGAAATATCAATAATATGATTTCTTTTGAAATTTTTCCATGTAAATCATTTAATTTTTCTTATCATGTCAAAAGAATAGTCTTGCTTTCTTATCCTTGTAGAAATTTATGGATTGATTCATGAAATCTTAAGAGTTGGAAGTTGCCTTCTAAGGCCTTTCATTCTAATCCCACTGAACATAGAAATATCTTCATTCCCATCATGGACAAATTTTTGTCTTTATTTAAACACTTAAAAAATAGAAAACTCCTCACTGACTTAATTGAGTTCTTTGTAGATTCTAGTTGTTAGACCTTTATTGGATGTATAGCTTGGGAATATTTTCTACCATTCTGTAGGTTGTTTATTTGCTCTGTTGATTATTTACTTAGCTGTGCTGAAGCTTTTAAATTTAATCCAGTCCCATTTATTAATATTTATTTTTGTTGCTGTGATTGTCACTGGGGTCTTTTTCATAAATTTTTTGCCTACGCCAATATCTAGAAGAGTTTTTACTACATTTTCTTCTGGAAGTCTTATTGTTTCATGTCTGACATTTAAGTCTTTTATCCATCTTGAATTAATTTTTGTGAGTGATGAGAGGTATGGATCCTGTTCCATTTTTCTGCATGTGGATATCCAATTACCCTAGCAACGTTTATTGAATAGGGCTTCTTTTCCCTAGTGTATATTGTTGTTTACTTTGTCAAAGATCAGTTGGCTATATGTGGATATTTTTTCTGGGCTCTTTGTTCTGTTCCATTGGTCTGTGTCTCTGTTTTTGTGCCAACATCATGCTGTTTTGGTTACTATAGCTTTGTAGTATAGTTTGAAGTCTGCTAATGTGATGACTCCCAATTTGTTCCTTTTGCTTAAGATTGCTTTATCTGTGTGGGCTCTTTTCTGGTTCCAAAAAAAAGCATAGAAATATTTTTTTTAGATCTGTAAAATATGACGTTGGTATTTTATAGATGGGGATTGCATTGAATCTGCAAGTCACTTTGGATAGTATGGAGATTTTATTAATAACAATGATTCTACTGATCCATGAGCATGATTTGTTTTTCCATTTGTTTGTGTCATCTGCAATTTCTTTACTCAGTGTTTCATAGTTCTCTTTGTAGGGATCTTTCAGCTCCTGGTTTTGTATATTCCTAGGTATTTTATTTTCTTTGTAGCTATTGTGAATTGTATTGAGTCTTTGATCTGACTGGCAGCTTGACTGTTATTGGTGTATAGGAATGCTACTGATTTGTGTACATTGATTTTGTAACCTGAGCTTTTGCTGAATTTTTTTTTTATCAATTCCAGGAGTCTTTTAGTGGAGTCTTTAGGGTTTTCTAGATATAAAATCATGTCATCAGCAAAAAGTGAGAGTTTGACCTCCTCTTTAAACAAACAACCCCATTAAAAAGTGGGAAAAAGACATGAATAGAAATTTTTCAAAAGAAGATAGACAAATGGCCAATAAGCATAATAAAAATGTGCAATACCACTAATTATCAGAGAAATGCAAATTCAAACCACAATGAAATATCACCTTACCTCAGTTATAATTGTTTTTATTAAAAAGTCTAAGGACAATAGATGCTGGTGTGGATGAGGAGAGAAAGGAATGCTTATACCCTTTTGGTGGGACTGTAAATTAGTAAAACCTCTATGGAAACAGTATGGAGATACCTCAAAGAACTAAAAGTAGACCTACCATTTGATCCAGAAATCCTACTACTGGGTATTTACCCAAAAGAAAAGGAGTCATTTTATCAAAAAGATATCTGCATTTGAATGTTTATTGCTGCACAATTTACAATTGCAAAGATGTGGAATCAACCCAAGTGCCCATCAATTCATGAGTGGGTTAACAAAATGTGGTACATGTACACTATGGAATATTTCTGATCCATGAAGAAGAATAAATTCAGGTCTTTTGCAACAATTTGAATGGAACTGGAGACCATTATCCCAAGCGAAGTATCTAAAGAATGGAAAAACAAACACCACATGTATTCACTATTAAATTGGAACTAACTGATGAGCACACATGTGTACAGAGGAAAGTAAAACTCAGTGGAAATCAAGCAGGGAAAGGGAGGAAAGAATGGGCAAAAACTTACCTAATGGGTACAATGAACACTATCTGGTTGATAAGCACACATATAAGCCTGCTTATATAATTATAAGCATAATAAAATTGATACATGTAACCAAAAACATTTGTACCCCAATAATATTTTGAAATAAAAAATGTTATATATCCATATAATTGAATATTATTCAGCTATAAAAAATAATGAAGTATTGAAACATGTTACAATATCGATGACACTTGAAATCATTATGCTAAGTAAAAGAAGACAGACACAAAAGACTACATACTTTATGATTCTATTTATGTGAAATGTTCAGAATGGGCAAATCCACAGAGAAAGAATGTAGATTAGTGATTAACAGTGACTGGAGGTAGGATAAGAAAGAGAAATGAGAGTGACTGCTAAAGGATATCTTTTCGTAGTGATGAAAATGTTCTAAAATTAGATAGGGCAATAGTTGCACAACTCTGAATATATTAAAAACCACTGAATTGTATATTTTGACAATTTGAGTCTTATGGCATGTGACTTGTATATCAAGATTATTATTAAAGATTAAAAAGTCAAAAAATAAAAACAAAAACTCATACTTTGAGGCAGTTTGTTTCAATATTAGGTGGTCTTCTTGGGCATCAGGAATTCTACATTATAACTGAAATTCTGCCCTTTTCATCTTCCACGGAGTGACTTGTTTGGTCCTATCTCTTTATTTGAAGAGAGAAATAATGTGCCCTCCACTACTCCTCTCTTTTCCAGGCTAAAATCCTCTCTTTATGGCAGGAGAAGGAGATTTTGTTTACAGACAGAAAGAACAACATGAACACATAGAGCAAGCACTTCATGAATTAAGATAATAGCACTGGCTTGAGTATGAAATTCATGAAAAGTATTAAAAGAAAATATAAAATAAGTTGAAAATGAAGGTTGGGGTCTGGCTGTTGGTAGTTGTAGGCAAGGGGATCTTCAATAGTTTTTTTTAGGCGGGGTAGCGTTGTGATCAGAGATCTGCTTCAGGAAGATTGATCGGTTATGACTAATCATGTAGAGCATAATTCCCAGTTGTATAAGAATTTTTTGTCAGTTATTCCTTCCATATGTCAACTTTCCTACATTTCAGTCCTTATGTTATCTCTTCTCTTTGAGTGTGGGTTGGACCAAGAAACTTGCTTCTAACCAACAGTATATGGCAAAAATATTGAGATGTCACTTCTATGATCAGATTACAAAAGATTATGACTTTCATCTTAATAGCAGACTCTCTCTGTTACCTTCCCAGCTTGCATGTTTTCATGAAGCAAGCTGGAACCTTAGAGAGGCCCATATGCAATGAACTGAGAGTGGCCTCTGACCAACCACCAGTGAGGAACTGAGACCCTCAGTCCAATAGCTCACAAAAAACTGAATCCTGCCAACAACTATGGAAGTTTGCAAGTGGATTCTCCCCCAGGTAAGCCTTGAGATGACTACATCCCAGATGATATATGGATTACAGCCTGTAAGAGAGCCTGAAATAGAGCACCCAGTTAAGCCATGGCTGAGTTTCTGACCTGTGAAACTCAGATAATAAATGTATGTTTTTTTAAGCTGCTAAGTTTTGTGATAAAGTTGTTACATAGCAATAGAAAACTGGTACAAAATGCTAACTCAAGTAGCAATCATAAATCTCCTGGAGAGCTGGAAGAGATTAACCCGATGTACAGGTTAAAAGGATTACGTAGGGAATAGATATGTAAACATTTTTTTAAAAAGGGTATAGTGATACCCAGAAATAATGAGGGATTACAAATATTTGGCAGATAGATTTGATTGTTTGGTTCTGATATATGAATATTTATACAGTTCATTCATGTTCAATAGTAGAACATATAACTGTGTCATCTGGACTGAGGTATTATTGACAGTAAAAGGGGATACTACTGTGTCCCTAAAGAGTATACTTTATGAATTTTTAAAGAATTTTTTATAGATGCAAAGCATGTGCAAGGCTAAAATGTTGAAGTTTTTTTTAAGCTTGAAGAAGAACAGCCAAATGAAGGCTTTAATTGGGACCTCAGAAAATTTAAATAGACATTCTCTCTTGTATCTTGATGTGTTGTTGCTACGATTTTTTCAAGTGAAAAATTCATTCCAATACTTGAACTTACAAAGATCTTTGACAATGTAGCCAACAGCGTAAAAGTAAAACAACACCACACACAACATGAAGTGCTGCTAAAGCAAATCTGACTATTTTATTCTACCTAATCCAAAATATTATTTTATTTTTCTTGTGAAAATAATTTATTAATGATTTTTCCTGATTTTGCATTTTATTAAAGTGATATTGACTAGGTATTATGGTCAGGTTTCCTCATTGGCAGAACTAGAAAAGGTGAGAAAAAGTTAAGAATGACTCCTTTAAAACACTAGAGACTTAAAAAGGCATTAAGAATTATGGGGTCAGGATCTGGGAATGAATAGAAATAGAGACAAATAGAAATAGAAATAGATAGAAATAATAAGTAAGTCTAATATTTGGAGATGCTTAACTTCTAGGTTTAGAGGCATCTGTAAATTCTGTTAGAGATAAGTTGATCAAAACTTTTGATAAACTTGTAATGCCAAGGAACAGAAATTCAAGTCTATGCTGGACAAATGAGATGCCCTCACAAAACACTATAATTTGAATTGAGACTTCCAAAGGGCTACACTGCAGAAAAAAGCCAAACCAGAAATAATAAATAACTATCCTGACCTTGACAGAAATTGAAGCCCAAATTTGAACCATCTCAATCCCAGTAACTGGAGTAAGGTGATCATCCATTGCTAGTGCCCTGAACTACTGGCCTAAATCAAATACAAATTCTCAGACATCGTCACCTTTGGGTAAAACAGAACATTTCAGTGATGACCAAAAAAACTAGAAAACCTGGAAAAATTGTAAAATCAGTTATTTAAAACCATCAGAGAACTCCAGAAGCCACAAGGACGAAATAGAGTAAAATTCTAGCAAGGGGAAAAATTTACAGAAGAGAACTAAGGATCTGAAGTGATCCCTGAAGGCATTTGTTGGTCCTAGGTTTGAAACAACATCTGAGACAGATGAGTAAATCCACACATAGGGCAGCTTTTAGGGAACAAAGTGGCCAGCAGATATTTGTGGGATTCACATGGGATTGAATTGACGTACTTAGAGTTTTTAGGAAGCTCTAATGCATGGCTGGTCTCTTACCAGTGTATTCTCTGTACTCCAAAGTGACATAGAGCTGGAGGCTGAAAAGCTAAGGTGAAAAACTGAAATACCTAAAAATCAAGGAAGTATTCTATGTTCTTGAATTGAAAGGTTAAGGATTTTTAATATGTCAATTTTCTATAAGCTGATTTAAAGAGTCAATGCAGTCTCAACCAGAACCCTGAAGAGTATTATTTAAAGAAAATAGAAAAATTGATTAAATAATAAATATAGAAATGCAGAAGAACAAATTTTGAAAAGACAATACCAAATTAGAGAACCTACACTGTCAGATATCAAAACTTAAGGTCTATTATAAAGATTTATTTAAAGTATAGTTGATATACAATAAATTACACAAATTTAATGTATACAATTGGATAAGTGTAGACATATGCATGCACTCATATAACATCATCATAAGGTAATAGACATCTCCATTACCTCTAGAAGTTTCTTTATATCTCTTTATCTTGTGTGTGTGTGTGTGTGTGTGTGTGTGTGTGAGAGAGAGAGAGAGAGAGAGAGAGACAGACAGAGAGAGATAAGGGCATTCAAGATGAGATCTACTCTCTTGACCTTGGGAAAAGGAAAGTTTTCTTATATTAGTCACAAAAGTTTCTCACCGTAAGAAGTAGGTCAAAATTAGATTAAAATGAAAACTATTCTGTTTATCAGAAGATACCATTTGAAGAATGTAAAAGCAAGCCCCCCAGAATGGATGAAATGATTCTAAACACATATAACTAAGAGATTCCATATCCAGAATTTATAAAAGACTACAAATCAATAAGGAAAGTAAAAATTATCAGAGTAATTGGCTAGACTTTGCAGTGAAGTCAAAGGACTCTCAACCACATTAGTCATTAGGGAAATGTAATTTAAATCTACACGAAGTATCATTGCTCCCTCAGCAGAAGGACTAGAATTAAAATGTGAAAACAGCAAAATCTGGTCAGGATGTGGGACAATGGAAACTCTAATACACTACTAGTGGGAGTGTAAATTGCTGCAACCACTTTAGAAAACTCTATCAATATTTACTGATGTTGAAGATATGTGTGCTTTTTGATATAGAAATTCTATTTGAAAGTTTATACTAAGCAGAACTACATGAACATGAGAGGCAAGAGACATGCATAAGAATTTTCATAATCCATAAGAGCCTCAAGCTCAAGCTATATATAAATGAAAATTAATTTGATGAGTATAGTATAGAGTAAAAAAAGCCAGGCACAAAGTAATACAAACAGTATTATTAGATCCATAGAGAGTTCAAAACAGAGAAAACAAAACTTAGGAGTAGGAATCGTGGTTGCCTTTGGGGAGGGGAAATGAGTAGGAGGGAACATGGAGGGGCCTTTTGGGTGGAAGGCTATTAGTTATCTGTTGCTGTGTAATAAATTAGTCCAGAACCTAGTAGCTTGAAATAACTAATATTTATAATATCAGTTTCTATGGGTCAATAATGAGGGACAACTTAGGCACCTCTGGCTCAATATCTTTCATGAGATTGAAATTAGGGTGGCAGGATTACAGTCATCTCAAGCTGCTATTAGGGCTAAAGTATCTCATTCTAAGTTCACTAATGTGGTTTTGGTACCCCTCAAAAAAATCTACTTTCAAGTTCACTCATGAGGGTCTCTTCCCAAAATGTCTCATGACATTGCATCTGGCTTCCTTCAGTGTGAGTGATTTAAGGGAGAACAAGAGGGAAGCCACTGTCTTTTTATTATCTAATCTCAGAAGCGACATCCCATTACCTCTGCCTCATTCCATTTGCTAAAAGCAAGTCATTAAGCCCATGGAACTAGTCCTATAAAAGAGCATGACTAACAAAAGGCAAGTGTCATTGAAGTTCATCTTAGAGGTTGCCTCTTATAGATGGCAATTTTAAAAGCCTTGACCTTGGTAGAGATTACTTAAGTGATTGCTTTACGTTATGTACTGGGCTATATATTTATGTTTTGTGTACTTTTATGTATATATTTTACAATAAA
This sequence comes from Propithecus coquereli, assembly GCF_000956105.1. Classification (NCBI taxonomy): domain Eukaryota; kingdom Metazoa; phylum Chordata; class Mammalia; order Primates; family Indriidae; genus Propithecus; species Propithecus coquereli. The sequence goes on from NW_012152052.1 coordinate 296,110, forward strand.
ATATTTTTACTTCGGAAGAAATTTAAATTTTTTAAATAAAAATTACAGTCATAGACGTTTCTTCAAGCTTCATGTCCTTATGGAATGGAATCAAGATACTGTGCAACTCCAAAGAACTACTTTTTTAAACATTCCCTTAGAATACTTTAAGAATACTTAGGAACTTAAAGTAAGGGGTCTACTTACAAACAAGTAAACCCACCAATGTTCAAAATAGAAATTGATCAATTAAGCTGAGCTGATCTTTTCCTTGGGAAGCAACTGTTCTCAAGATGCTTATTCAAATGTTTCTTACTTACTGTGTTTTTTAGTTGCTTGTGAACAAATTATACCTAAAGAAAAGTCTCAAATTTCAAGTTTTTCACAAATGCCACTCTCAATGTGAACCTATTAATAATAACTTTCCTAATGACTTACTTTAAGTACAACTTTCTAAATTTCAAACTGAAAATATTTTCTTTTATAAGTCATGGAAATTGCTCCTATTGATTTGAACTGGAAAAGTAGAACTATTTTTGTGACATATAAATAATGAAATAAAACATTTTCATTAGTATTTTAAGCTTAATGTAATGCTTTTAATTGAAATATAAACAATACACATGACATTAATAAAAAATCAATCATTAAGTTTATACTGGTCATCCAATAACAATACACACATATAAATAGATTCTTTCACGAATAAGACAGGAGCAACTTACATCTAAATGTACTGCTCACTCATTCCTTGACAAACTTGACAAATGGCACAGCCCAGCTAGTCACCTTGCCCTTCATAATGGGGAAGTGCACAGATGTGAACATGGATATGAAACACTTCTGTCACTTTCTCTCAAGTGGAGAATTCCAGAGGGAAATTGAGAACAGGTTACAGAGTACTAAAAAAAAAAAAATATGATGTTCTTTTTATATAAATGTTTAGTATAAGTGAAAAGGATGAAATACTAAGATTGATAAAAATATATACAGATTACATGTACATTAAACTTGATTTTTTAAAGCATGTATAATATCATGAAATCTAAATCCTTAGATTTTTAAGGAGAATTTCACAATAGTAAAGATATCAATATCAGTTATTGAGCTATTCTTTCTCTTAATGCCAATGCTATCTTTCTTTCTGTGCTGTGATGCTGTGGTAGGATGTTCCAAACCATATTATTGGTTGCTTCCTGATAGATTCCACCAGTAGGGGGCACAAGAAGGGGCCTGGAAAGCGGCAGTGGCAGAAAGGGCTTGCTCCATCCTTTTTGCTTTTGATCCTGATATGTGGCCCTAGCAAGTTACTCTTCATTCTGACAGCGGCAATTGATTCCAGTGCCTACGGTCTGTGCACTCTTCTAGAACCCTCAGAGATACAAGGAGCCATGCTCCTGCCTTGGCTGTTTGAGTCTCAGCTCTTAGGGGCCCGCCGCCCACCTCCTTTCATCGTTTTCCAAGCCCAGGAGGTCTGGCTTCCAGCAGATATTGTCTCTGTGTTACCTCAGTGTTTCGTTTTTCCTTTTCCAGTTCTCTAATATATGATTAATTAATTCCTTATAATGACTTCTTTGTGCTGAAATATCAAATATAGTTTCTGTTTCCCTGACTGGACCTACACTGATATAGTAGACTAAACAATAATTAATAATTATATAATTATTTAAAAAATGTGTTATGACCATGTTTGAGTCTATATTGATTGTGATTTGCTGGAGAGGAAGCTATTTTTTCTCTGTTTACCAAAAATAATTTCATCACTTTAAGAAGAAAAATATGGATTACCATTTATTAATAGATTTATGGAAATCTACATACAAGCAGTTTGTACTCTAGTTACTTATGTGACTGCCTGAAAAAAATCACAAATGGTTACGCTTTTATATAGTAAGAATAAAATGTAGCTAATATTATTAATATGTATCCCTCTAAAAAGGCACATTGTCATACTATATATACATAATATGTTATAAATAATCTATATTTGTAATATAACTAGAATGATAGAAATTACTTTCTTAATTATAGGCAAAAAGTATACTAATTTCTCTTCAGTGATGATCAATTAATAAAAATTATTCAAAAATTATATCAATATTTGTAAGTTGATCAACCTAAATACCACATTTGATTGGAGATTAGTTTTTGAGAAGTACTAATAAAAGTTTGTTTCTATTGCATAAATATTCATTTTTTAAAAAAATAATTTTAAATGGTTGTGATGACCACTATATTTTGTATATAAACATTTATGATGAGGTTAGTGCCTGTGAAAAATGTTTGTTACAGAATTCCAGAAGTGATAGTTAGTACACACAATGTTTTTAATATAAGGTACTTTCTCCCTACAATTTGAAACTTCCTACTTATGATTTTTCATTGATTTTTTTTGTGTTGAGAAATAGTACAATAGCAATTTTGAAGATAAAAAATTTATTACAAAATATATGTTAAGGAATTGGCGTATAGAGCTACAAATTTTAATAGAGTTTTAGCTTTAGTCAGATAATTGAAAACATCGATTTTTTCAATTATATATTAATAAAACTACAAATATACTGAAATTCAAAACTATTTTAATAGAAATGACAGATATGAAATGTAGTAGGATATGAGACAGTATTAAATCACTTAGTAAACTGAGGAAAAATGTAAAACAATTATTTCATATAGTATCTGGATTGAGTATTTTTGTTCCTGAAAATTCTAAATCTGTTGGACTTATATTGGAAAGAGTGCTCTTGAATGAAAGCTTCTGCTGTGATTGCTCACTCTATCACAGCTGCTCTCTAAATCTTCTAGTACTTTCTAATTGCCAAATTTATTATCTTTTTCTGATTCTCATCTTAGAGGAGAATTGGTAATGATTTTAAGCCTGTACAGTCAGTGTTCTTGCCATCTATTGGGTCATGCAACATTTAAATATCTATGTAGACACCATGATATCCTTGTCAGGATACCTAATTACATGGCTGGAGTAGGGAATATGTAATTCTTGGTACCTGGGGTTGCTATTGACACTGACCCTAAAGAATTCTTGCATTAAGTATCTGGTAAAGGAGTAGGATTTCATAGATATCTGAATTAATGAAAACTACCAGACAGCCTGTGGTAACTGAGAAGTAGCCCACCAAGATATACCACATAATATGCCCAAAATCACTCATGGACAATTTGAGTGAGCATGTTAGAGATTGACATTTGGCTTTATCAGCCAATCAACCTTCCTATGTCTTTCAAAACACAATCTGATGGCTGGGCTGGAGGTATACTAATGGATAGATGAGCAAAATGTTATTCTTTTAATTCAAGCAATGTGCAGATAGAAATTCACTGCTATCACTCTCTGGAAATTTTACCACCAACTGTTTTTGTTTTTTTAAATAACCAGCTGATTTTGATCCAGGAACACAAAGAGATGTGATAGAGAAGATAATTTAGTAGAAGGTACACTGTGGTTCATTTTCCAAGACTAACAAAGGTAATATTTATATAAACAATTTGGCCCGGGATAAATGACTATTTCCATTTCTTCATCACCAGAAAAAATGATAGAGGCATATGAAGTAGCAGTTCATTAAAAGGAAAGGAGGGGACTAATCCTTTACTTCTGCTGAGATGCTGTGCTTCTGTGTATATCCAACACATGGCTACAACTGTCAGGAAGGCTCCTTGAATTAATGCTTCCCTGCCATAAAATACACACAGAACCAACAGTTTCATTATAGTCATTAATACACGTGCAAAGGGTAAAGACTTGAGGCCATAGAATCAAGTTCACATTGAATTCATCAAATTCTTTATATTTGCAGATAAACAGATTCATTTTTATTGTAGTTATAATTTCTATCTTATGGTACGAAACCATGTTTTCAATCTCAAAAATATGAATATATAGCACATTATTGCTGAAGATTGCTTTTTCTTTGAGCAAATGAAAAGCTCCTTATGGGGGAAAATCAGATTGAAGACCACAGTTGCATTGGTGGTAATGATGGTAATGATAGGTCTATAAAGATGCTGAAAATTGATAGGAAACTAAATATTACTTGCTGAGTGGTGATTTAGACCTGGAAAGATAATCTGCAATGAATGTACTGCTCTGTCTTTCCTCCCTTATGAAATTTTGAAAGCACAGGTTGAAAACTACTGACTTATCACCTCATGAATTCATTTGAGGTGGCATATATTGAAATTGAAAGCACAATTACATGAGTAGCCCATTCCATTGTACATGGTGATAAGGGAGCTATTACTTAATTTTGCTGAACACCTGTCAAGAATTGCTCTTGAAATCAGACCTGTGCCCACTTGTGCTCTACCACAAGGAAAGCAAACTTATTCTTTATAACATGAATACCAAGTCATGCTCCAGAAACATGTACCTGTCCCCTTCTCCATGCTCCTGTGAAAGGAACTTCAGGGCCATGTGAAAATTAAGAACTGGAAATCCTGGGGTATAAAATAGGAATAGTGAATTCTTCTTTTTTGATAAATTATTGCTAGAATTACTCAGAGTTCATAATTGTATCAGTCAGGCTAGATTAAGCAATGCTGTGATGATTCCCAAAACCCTAGTGGCTTTAAAAAACAAGGACTTATTTTTTTGCCCAAGTTATATGTCCACGGATGGCTGTAGCTCTTCCTTATGTTCCCTTTCCTTCCCACTTTGGAACCCAGTGTAACCTAGAAGCTGCTTTTAAGAATATATACCGTCATTCTAGTGACTGAGAGGGAGCAAGGTGGGAGACCAGTTGATAGTTTTTAAAACTTCTGCTCAGAAGCAGTACATGATACTTTCATTGACCAAAGTACCCATGGGGACTTTTTTCACGGGCCCTTTACACAAGCATGGAATGGTCAAGGACTAAGGCTGACTGCTCTTAAACAAATGAGTCATCCTAGCCTTCTCAGTATTGTCTCCTCTGTGCTAGATACTCTTTAGGCAACACTAATATAAGATAATAAGATTCATACCTTTCTGCCCACTACCACACAAACTTGATGAGGTATTGGGATTTATTTTTATCTGTATCAGTTGATATCAACTTTCAGCTCACTCTCACTTGATTTTTGTACTGACTGGACAACAGTACCCATGTTGGTTCTCTATATATCTCACTCCTAGGAGCACCATAGTTTGTTGTTAGCCGTCACCACAGATCCTTTCAAGTCAGGAACTCTGGTTGCCATTTCGAAATTATTGCCTGTTATGAAAATTATGAACACCTTGCCTCTCACAGTTAGTTGCTGTCATCCAACTTCTGCTGACTTGTGGCATTCCAGAATCTAATCCTTTCTCTTGCTTGTAAAGAACCCAACAACGTTCCCTACTATCAACTCTGACTCACAAAGGAGAGTCATAACTGAGCTTTCTGGTAATGCCAGGGCACTCACCATTTGATCATTTCTTATTGCTTTCATGAAAGAAGTGTCCTCTAGGTCCTCCTAGGGGGGCATAGACAGCCTCTGTAGAGGTTATACTAATTAGTAGTCCCACCCACAGTGAATAAGCGATTCTTTCTCTTTGCATCCCCATTACCATGTATTGTTTTTAGACTTTTTAATAAAAGCTATTCTAACTAGAGTAAGATGATATCTCATTGTGGTTTTGATTTGAATTTCCCTAATGATTAGTGACGTTGAGCATTTTTTCATGTGTTCATTTGTCATTTGTCTATCTTCTTTTGAAAAGCTACTGTTCATGTCTTTTGCCCATTTTTTAATGGAGTTGTTTTTCTTGCTGATTTGCTTGAGTTCTCTGTAAATTCTGGTTATTGGACCTTTATTGATGCATAGCTTGTGAACATTTTCTCCCATTCTGTAGGTCGTCTGTTTGCTCTGTTGATTATTTCCTTAGCTGTGCAAAAGCTTTTTAATTTAATCAAGCTCAATTTACTTATTTTCATTGTTGCTTTGATTGCCATTGGGGTCTTCTTCATAAATTCTCTGCCTAGGCCAATATCTAGAAGAGTTATTCCAACATTTTCTTATAGCATTCTTATGGTTTCATGCCTTACATTTAAGTCTTTCATTCATTTTGAATCAATTTTTGTGAGTGATGAGAGATATGGATCCTGTTTCATTCTACTGCATGTGGCAATTGAGTTATCCCAGAACTATTTATTGAATAGGGCTTCTTTTCCCCAGTGTATATTGTTGTCTGATTTGTCAAAGATCAGTTGATATGTGTATGGCTTTTTCCCTGGGTTATCTGTTATGTTCCATTGGTCTCTGTCTCTATTTCTGTGCCAATACCATGCAGTTTTGGTTACTATAGCTTTGTGGTATAGTTCAAAGTCCGGTAAGGTGATAGCTCCAGATTTTTTCATTTTGCCTAATATTGCTTTGTCTATTTGGGCTCTTATCTGGTTCCAGATGAAGTTTAGAATTATTTTTTCTAGATCTGTGAAATATGACCTTGATATTTTGATGGGGATTGCATTGAATCTATAAATCACTTTGGATAATATGAACATTTAATGATGTTGATTCTACTGATCCATGAACACGATGGATTTGCTTGTGTCATCTGTGATTTGTTTCTTCAGTGCTTCATAGTTCTGTTTGCAGAGATCTTTCACCTCCTTGGTTATGTATATTCCTGGGTATTTTATTTTTGTTGTATCTATTGTGAATGGTATTGAGTATTGAATATGACTCTCAGCTTGACTGTTATTGGTGTATAGGAATGCTAATGATTTGTGTACATTGATTTTGTACCTGAGACTTTGCTGAATTGATTTATCAATTCCAGGAGTCTCGTGGGGTGGAGTCTTTGGGGTTTTCTAGATATAAGATCAGATTGTTGCCAAAAAGTGATAGTTTGACTTCCTCTTTTCTGATTTGGATACCTTTTATTTCTTTCTTTTGCCTGGTTGCTCTCGCTAGGACTTCCAGCAGTATGTTGAATAGAAGTGGTGACAATGAACACACTTGTCTTGTTCCAGTTCTTAGTGGGAATGTTTTCAACTTTTCTCCATTCAATTTTATGTTGGCTGTGGGTTTGTCATATACTACTTTTATAATTTTGAGATATGCTGTTTCTCTGCCTAGTTTGTTGAAAGTTTTTATCATGAAAGAGTGCTGGATTTTTTTCATGTTTTTTCTGCATCTATTGACATGATCATATCATCCTTGTTTTCTCTCTGATTATGTGGTGAATCACATTTGTTGATTTCTGTATGTTGATCTGTCCTTGTTTCTCTGGAATGAAGCCCACTTGGTCACGGTGGAATAGCTTTTGATGTGCTGTTGAATTCAGTTTGCTGGTATTTTATTGAGGATTTTTGTATCTGTATTTGTAAGTGATATTGGTCTGTAGTTTTCTTTTTTTGTTATGTCTTCTCCTGGCTTTGGCATCAAGGTGATATTGAGTTGTTGAATGAGTGGGGAAGAATTCCCTCCTCCTCAAAGTTATGAAATAATTTCTGTATTATGGGTACCAGCTCTTCTTTTTAGGTCTGGTAAAATTTGCCTGTGGATCCATCTGGTCCAGGGCTTTTTTTGTTGTTTTTGGATGATTTTTTTATTATTGCTTTAATCTTTTTGCTCATTATTTGTCTGTTCAGGAGTTCTATTTCTTCTCAACTGAGTCTTGGTAGGTTATGTGTTTCCGGGAATTTGTTCATTTCCTCTATGTTTATGAGTTTATGTGAGTAGAGGTTTTCATAGTATTCACAGATGATATTTTGTGTTTCTGTGGTATCAGTTGTAATATACACTTTTTATTTCTGATTGAGCTTATTTGGGTCCTTTCTCTTCTATTCCTGCTTTTCTAGCAAGAGGTCTATAAGTTTTGTTTATCTTTTCAAAGACACAAATTTTTGTTTCATTCATCCTTTGTACCATTTTTGTTTTGTTTTCCATTTCATTTAGTTCTGCTCTTACCTTAGTTATTTCTTTTCTTCTACTGGCTTTGCATTTGGTTTGCTCTCTATTTTCTAGTTCCTTGAGACATCATTAAATTGTTGATTTGTGATCTTTCTGTTTTTATTTAATGTAGGCATCTAAGGCTACGAATTTTCCTTTAGGGCTGCTTTTGGTGAATCCCATAGACTTTGGTAGCTTGTGTACACTTTGTCGTCAGTTAAAAGAATCTTTTGGTTTCTATCTTAATTTCATTACTGACTGAATAATCATTCAGGAGCAGGTTGTTTAATTTCCATGACTTTGTGTAGAAGTGAGTGTTTCTCTTGGAGTTGATTTCTAGCTTTATTCCAGTGTGGTCTGAGAATACACATGGTATGATTACAACCATCTTTTTGTATTTGTTCAGACATACTATGTGGCCTAAGATATGATCCATCTTGGAGAAAATTCCATATGCTGATGAAAAGAATGCATACTCAGTAGTGTTTGGGTAAAATATTCTGTAAATGTCTATGAGGTCCATTTATTCTAGAGTCCTATTTAAGTTCAGTGTTTATTTATTTTCTACTTGGATGATCTGTGCAGTTCTGTCAATGGGGTGTTGAAGTCATCAGCAATTACCATGTTGCTGTTTATCTCTTTGCTTAGATCTAGTAGGGTTTGCTTTATGGTTCTGGATACTCCTGTGTTAGATGCATAAACATTTAGGACTATTATTTCTTCTTATTGAACTTCTCCCTTTACCATAATATAATGACCACCTTTGTCTTTCTTTAATATTGTTAATTGTAAGTCAATATTATCTTATAAGATAATGACTATACCTGCTTTCTTTTGGTTTCCATTTTCAATGAATTTTTTCTATCCCTTCATCTTGAGTATGTGTGAATCACTGTGCATTAGATGTGTTTCCTTGAGACAGCAGACACTTGGGTTGTCTTTTTTCATCCATTTAGCCAGCCTACGTGTCTTGAGTGGTGTGTTCAACTGTTCACACTGATTGATAGAATTGATATATGGGGTGGTGTTCTTCTATTCATCCTGTTGGGTAGTACCTTATTGATTTTTTTTTACTTTTGTGCTATTTTATATGAGCTCCAAGCTTTACCTTTTAGGTGATTTTATCCTGTTTTTAACAGCTCTTATAAAAGTTGAGTGCATAAGATCAAGAAACTTAGTGTTGTCACTCAAGGCTTCTATACTTCAATAGATCCTCATCTTCTAATTTTCTAAAATTCTGGGACAGTATGGCATAATGATCATGGTTTTGAATCAAAGTTGCTTTTTACTCCAGACTCTCCAACTAACTAGGTATATAATCTTCATTAAATCATGTAATTTATCTCAGCCTGTTTCTTTTTCAATAAAATGTAGATCTTAATCATACTTATCCACAAAGAATAAGGGCTCAACAAATTATTATTAGTACCATTTTAGCATTTTGATAATTTATTTTTAATCATTGTATATAGTTATGGAATATAATGTGTAATGATTAAATTAAGGTAAT
>NW_012152052.1:311179-312436 GCF_000956105.1 Propithecus coquereli
AAAAAAGAACAAAAATATAACTTGAATCAAAGGGGGAGAATCATAGAATGAAAGGAAATTGGAAGCTTGTTCAGTTACATATCTTTTTCATTGGGAAGGTATAGATATTGATACACTTAAGAAACTGATAGGAAAACAAAACAGAAGTAGTAGTTTTAGTAAGCTAAGGATAACAAACAGAAAAATAATCACAGAGGATGTGCATTGGTTAACAGTAGAAGAACACTGAAAATTTATTTGCTTGGTCAATAAAAGAGAAATCATGAAAAAAAGGTGGCTAAGATAAACCTAAATATAAGGAAATTAAGTAAATATGAATAGATTAAACTAAACAAGAAAAAATTTCTTAGAATTCACTAAAAAAATTATTTTAGCAATATCTTACCTATGAGAAATGCATAAAAACCACAGACAGAAAAATGGATGGAAACTAACAAGTCAAACACATATAATCCAAAAGAAAACTAGGGAGGAAATTTGATGATTAGCCCAAAATTAAAGATATAAAGTGGGATTTTATAAACACATACACACACATAATATTTAATTGGAACAATCAATTGAAAATATATAATAATAATGAACATATGTGCTCATCAATTACAATCTGAAACTTTATAAACTAACAAATACCAGGACAATAGAGGAAATTAGTTAAAGCAACAGTTGTAGTTGGAAATTTTAATACACCCTTCTTTGAAACAACAATAAAGTGGATCAAAAATAATTAAAGATATGGAAGATTTTAAAAACACTTGATTTAATTGAAGTTTAGATAAAAGTTTGACTTATGTCTTGGCATGATTCCAAATTTTCTCTCTAAAGCCAAATAACCAATGCTTGATCGGCATCATTTCTGACATCATTTGTCTGTAATCAATATGGAGCAATACCACTAGTGTGAATAAGGCAAGTACTTCAGATCTATTGTTTATTTCTGAATATTTATATTCAAATACAGTTAAGCATTTCAGACACAGCTTGCAGTGAAAATCTCCTCATGTGTTTATATGTTGAAATTCTATTAGAGTACTTAATATGTTTACTATTACGAGAGCAAAATGCTGTATTAACTAATAAGACACTGAAAAGTTGTCTATGATATGTGCAAAAGCAATTATTAAAAGCTTTCAAATATTTAAAAGAATCGGAAAATTGATGGTTAAAAATAAATGTTCGGAAGTCCTTAGCTAAATAACTAGAGAGAAATATACCTTCTTTTAGCAAAAAAAAGCTAATACAAATATAAATGGCACA
>NW_012152052.1:312486-314817 GCF_000956105.1 Propithecus coquereli
AAAAAAAAAAATGTAGAGGAAAAGCTCCACAATATTGGTCTGGGCAATGATGTTTTTTGGATATAACCTTAAAAGCACAGACAATGAAAGCAAAAACAGACAAATGGGAATATATCAAACTATTGCTACTATTTTTATGATCATGATTTCCAATATTATCCTATGTATAAATAGGCTTACTGATCTTTTATGTATAAATGTATTTCTTTTATATATCTGTTTTTATTTTTTTGTTCGTGTTAGGCTAATGTCAACAGTGACATAAGAATTTTTTTGTTCTTTTTGGGAGGTTTTTATTTTATTTAAAAAATCGTGTATTCAAGGAATTTGATAAAATTAAGAAGATTCATGTGGTTGGAAAATGAAGAAGTATGATGTGATTTATTTAAGTAGAATAATGGTAAGTAATATTAATTAATACTAAGTATTGTAAATGAATCTGCCTTAGATGGTGTATTATATATTAATGGGAAAGGACAAATAAGTGTTGTCTGACCCACAATAAGTAAGTAGCTTTAATAAAATTGACAAAAAAAGGGGGAAAAATCCAGTCATTACAACATGACTGGGTTTTATGTTAAGGAAAATCAGGAGCCAAAATGTTTGCTCTCAAATTATCTGAAATACACCTGCTTGAATTACTATGAATACATGACAATAATTCCACCTATTATGAAATTACTATTAGAAAAAAGACTCATGGAATAAAGGAATATGAATTAAATGTATTTCATACAAGAGTAGATAGTTGAATAACTCTTACAATCACACTTTATTCCAAGCTATGTGTTTCAGTAGAAATATTTTCTAATATAACCTGGCCTGTTGTATACCACTAGAATTTTAATATTAGAGTTTCTGAGATTTTGGTGAGTGTACAAGCTCAATGGTAGTCATTTTACTGAAATATGATGCACTAGAGATTCCACAGTAAGAAAATTCTCTCAGGTATACTTATAACTACTGCTTCAGGGATATTTTTGAAGAAGTGCATCTCTAGTGAGTGGTCTTTTACAATTTTACTTTGATTATATTGCCTCAAAGGTATAGGAAAGAAGTTTAAAAAAAATATTTAAGTACAACTTCACATGAAGCATTCTTAAATAAATTGCTAGCAAAAAACAAGGACAGAAAACACAAATAGGCATGTGATAGAGATAAGATACATTTTCCAAAATGAATAATCACTTAGAATATGATGCAAAATAGTCTGATGAAAATAGCAGCATGGCTGCAGCTTCACACTAAAGAAAAATCTTCACAGGTATATCACATAGCAAACTATGGAAATGCTTTGACAACTACACTACTGATTTTTAATGAATTGCACAAAATAATGACAGTTACCATATATATGAGCTGGCTAAATCTCAGTTCTTGTCTAAAAGACAATTTATACAAGATTTTGATGACACTTAGCTTCATATGTTAAAACTCAGAAAGAGAGGATGTTCCTTTCTGATCCTTTCTAATAATTATCTGTTAAAATAGTAGGAGTGTTCTTCTGATTACCTATTTATAATACATTCTGTGGTACATAATAGTGAATTTCTTTTAGAAGTAGATAAGGAATCATTGATCAAATTTTTGTGTTTTTTTATATTCAAGCAATGTTGGTTGTTAGAAATTCAGAAGTATGCATAGATATATCTGATAAACTTACCATCTATTAGGTCAAGTTTCTTGAAAATCAAATAACTTCAGTTTTCTTATCTGTGAAATGGCCAAAATAATATCCCTATCCACTAAGATATCAAACTATCAGGATTCTTATATAAAATTGATGGAAACTGTGCAAATTCCCTGGGACCAAATGTTTTGTGGAGTGTGTGCATTTGTGTGTGTGTTTGGGAGTTGTTTGCTGAGAATACAAGAATGTAAATTCAGATCCAAGTAGTGTCATAGTCGGGGAAGTTATTTTTTTCATTTGTGCCCTTATACTTCCTCATAAAACATGGGTGCATCTTTGCCAATTAGATTGCTATAAAATTTTTGAAAGACCAAGGTTTGGGGGATATATCTTATTAGAAATTAAAATTTATATTAAAGCAAAGGTTATTAAGATAGTGCAGCATTTGTTGCTGGAGTAGAGAAAATAATCAATAAAATAGAAAAGAGAGTCCAGATATAATGTCACACACATTCTGAAATTTGACATATGACAGGTGCCATTGTACATCTATAGTAAAAGGAAGAGTTGCATACTAAAGACAATTAATGTTAAACATTTGGAAAAGAAATCTGAGAGAATATCCTTTTGTATCCTATTTTCTACTCATTGTACAAGATATGCTTTAACACAATTGTAGTCAGAGTATTTTGTGTTGTCAC
>NW_012152052.1:317552-320962 GCF_000956105.1 Propithecus coquereli
GCCAATTTGTTAAAGCTCACACCCTCTACTGCTCTGACTCCATGGACTTCACTGTGGTTTCCAATTCATTAACCCTATCAACTCTTCACCGTCTCATGTTCCATTTACATCTTTTTTTTATTTCAGTAGAAGGTAAACTATCTTCTTCCTGCCCCCATTTAATTAGGGAAGCTACACTACAGGCATTAGAAAAAGCAAATGGGTAATTTTCAGATCAGTGGGGAAGATACATACATGTACGCACAAAGATGGTACAATAGGAATAGGGGTTGCACAGGTAAACACTGTACAAACATTGTTACCAAAGAATGATGCCTGAGCTGACTCTTGAAAGACAAGAAGAGTTAGTCAGTATGGAGACAGATATTCTTGAATAGGAACATGATTTGTGCTTCTCCTGAGAGCAGGTGCAGGTAGCCAAGGATGGTACAGCATCTTTACTTCTCTTATTGCCCAAATGAAATTCCAATTCTATGGTCCATTGATATTATCACTCCCACTTCACTCCCTTGCCCCTCTCTTGCTTTTCCCATTTGCTTGTGAAACTACAGTTTATTGAATCCAGAGATTTACATCCGGAGCCAGCTGAATATGACTAGATAAAAACATCCAACCTCATAAATGTGTCCCATTTTATATTCATGATTATAAACCTGAAAGGGTCCCTTAATACTCCAGGGCAATCAGATTACATGTCTCTGATCCATTCAGTCAACCACTTTCCTAGGTAAATATTTCACACCTCCTCTCTTCAAACTCCAACATCTCCTCCTACATTCTCTTTATTAACTGATGACCTTGTTTCCTACTTGATTGAGAAAACTGAAACAATCAGAATAAAACTTTTCCAGGCACTCTAACCACATCTACTCACTTTTAGGCATCTACACCCACATACTCTGACTTCCTGTCTATGAACAGAGATGAACTATTCATATGCCCCCTCAAACCTATTTCCCCATCCTCTCTTGCCCGCTGAAGACAACACTACAGTAATCCTCCCTTTTCTCCTCTGTATCACCACTGTTTTCTCTCTACTGGTTCATTCCCTTGGATGGGAGACTGTGAGGGATAAAAAATTACTTATTGAGCACAATGTACACTGTTCCGATGATGAGTACACCGAAAGCCCTGACTTCACCACTGTATAATTCATTCGTGTAACAAAAAATCTTGAATCCCTAAATCTACTGAAATAATTTTTTAAAAAAATGTTACTATTTCTTCTTCTTTAAAAATAAAAACTATTTAACACTAAGCTTAACTTTAAAGCAAAAAAAAAAAAAAACTCCAAAAAACAAAAAAACTTTACTTACCACAAGCTACTATTTCTTTTCTCTTCTATTAGCAACATTCTTGTATGTTTAATTGCTCTGCTTCCTTGATACTCATCTTCTCCTTAGCTACTTAAATTAGAATTTTCTCCTCAACATTGTACTGAATGCTCTTGTCAAAGTCCTTAGTGAACTGGAGGTAGCTAAATCCAAAACGTATTCTCATCTGCAGTATTTGATCAGTTGATCACTTCTTTCTCCCTGATAATCTTTCTTCATTGGTTTCCAGGACAACTCATTGTACTGGGTTTGATAGTGGCCCCGCAAAATTCACATCCACCTGAAATTTGTAAATATGAACTTATCTGGAAAATCTTTGCGGATGTGATGAAATTAAGGTAAGGTCATACTGGATTACGGTGGGCACTAAATCCAATATGACTGGTGTCTTTTATAAGGAGTGGGAAATTTGAATACAGAGATATGGACAACGTGAAGACATAAGCATACAGGGGAGAAGGCCATTTGGCGACGGCGGCATAGATTGGACTGATACGCCTATAAGCTAAGAAACAGCAAGAATTGCCAGCAACACTAGAAGCTAGAAGAGACAAGGAATGATTCTTCCCTAAAGCCTTTGAAGGGAGAATGGGCCAACTGACACCTTGATTTTAGACTTCTAACCTCCAGAACTCTGAGAGAAAACAATTTCTGTTGTTTTAAGGAACCCAGTTTATGGTACTCTTGAATAGTAGCCCTAGGAAACAAATATACCTACTCCTGGTTCTACTTCTTCCTGACTGGTTACTCTTTTTGTCATCTTTGTTGGTTTCTGCTTTTCTCTGATCTTTAATATTGGTTTTTCCTTAGGCTCAATCTTTGATTTTTGTTTCCTACATGTATCTTGTAGAGGATTGTGTCAGTGCTCTACTGAGTTCCTCTCAACTCTCTTTTTACTGTAGTCATGTGTTTGGAGACATGTGGAGCTGGGAAGCTTCAATATGCTTTCATTTTCAACAGGCAACACCTGCAGATCATTTTTTTGGCAGAATTGCCCTTGAGTTTTTTGAGGCTGCTTTGTCTCCACTAAAAGGACTTTGAGAAATGTATTGACACAAATATATTTTAAGCGGGTCACTATGGCTGCTCTATTGAGAATAAAAGTTAGAGGGGCAGGGATTGATTCATAGAGATCTATCCATTGCAATAATTCCTCCCTCCCCCAACACACACATGAGCACACATTTAACCTCTCATACTACAGGGAAAAATGGGGAAGAATATTCTTCCACCTAATTTATCTTTCTGAGAAATACTTGGAATCCCTAATGATTGCCTGGATGTCTTGCAGATCCATTTTGGTAGTGGTTTCTCCTCCATTTTCTATCCTTGCTTTGAAATGAGCCTGCACCAGAATTCTAAAAGAAACATTTTTTGTTCTGCAACTGATTTCTCCAGCATGTTTTTGTTTTTATCCTCATTGTTTCTTCCTCAAAAATGCTCAGTGCCCACTTTGCCCAACGCTTTAATATTTCCAAATAGCTAAGACTGGGCTATCGTTGTAAAAATGTAAAGAAAAGTACAATAAATAACAGATGATTAGAAATATCATCATGTGTCAATTGATATGGAAAATGTTGAGTAAATTATATACATGCATATGGAGCATCATACAATCAAAAAAAAAAGGAACAAAGAAAGATCTCTACGTCCTGATATGGAAAGTTATCTAAAGTACAGAATTGAATAAAGCAAGCAAGGTACAGAAGAGTATGGGTAGTAATCTATCATTTGTATTGATAAGACAAAAAGGATATATTCATAATTGTCTGTATACATAAATGAAAACAATAGTCCAGTCTAGATTTTGTGCCAAACTCATTTCTGTTCCCTTTTTTAGCCTTTTTTTCAGTGCTCTTTGGAATCTTATTAATCTGTGCAAATAATTTAGAAAAAGACACACTTGCTTCCCAAAGATAAATAAGAATTTTCTGGGGCAATGCATACATATTTAGGAAACAATGGAAGTAAAAACAATATATATCTTTAATCTTCAAGGGCGATATTCTATTAAAGATATACTTAATTTTGTACAAATTTAAACAGAATTTTTACAGTCTGAAGCATTGAAAATCA
>NW_012152052.1:321882-324197 GCF_000956105.1 Propithecus coquereli
TTTCTGTTTATTTGAGTTGTTTCTATTGTAACTCACACTGGAACAAACTCCTGTGTATGGAAATATCACCTCCTCCAAGATCTATTTATTTCCTTATAATAGTTACCCAAAAGTAGAATTATTAATCAAAGATAGGATGACTTAAACATTGTTGCATAGTTTTCTATAAATAGAAACTTCTTCAATCAACACTGGATATGAGTACCTGTTATCACACTCTCCCCAGCATTGAGTGCTATACTTCTAGAATGTTTGCATTTGTGTGAAAAATAAAACTCTCTTTTTAAAATTTGAGTTAACTTTGCTACTAAAAAACCCCTATCATAGCCCTATTATGTATTTTTATTTATTCTCTTTCTCCTATTCTCATCATTTTTAGTCCTTTTGGGCTGCTATAACAAAATACCACAGTTTGGGTGGCTTATAAACAACAGAACTATATTTCTCACAGTCTTGGAATATGAGAAGTTTATGGTCAAGGATAGGGTAGATTTGATGTCTGTCATTTCTTCACGTGGTGGAAGGGGTAAACAAGCTTCCTTGAGTCTCTTTCATAAGGGGACTAATCCCATTCACAAGAGTTCCACCTTCATGGAACTCTTTGGGAGTTCTAAAGATGCCACCTCTTTATGTCATCATATTTGGGATTAGGTTTCAGCATATGAACTTAGGAGCAGGGAGGGACACAAACATTCAGACCATAGCATGATTTTCTATTGACATATTACTGTTTTCCTTTTAATTCATGAAAACTCATTTTTTAATAATCAAGGACACCATTAACTTCTTGTTATATTTGTCAGAACATTTTTTTAAGTTTGCATTTGCCTTTTAATTTTGATTTTATTTTTGAATTGAATATTGATAATACTTTATATCCTTGTTTTATTAATTTCCTTTAAAGCTCATAACCACAATTGTATTCCCCTCCAGGCATAGACAACCATTTTAATATGTTTCAGGTGTATCTTTTTATTTGGATGCATTGCAAAGTGTGTAATATTTTGTGTGCATAAATAGCATTGTCATATGGGTAAATAGCATTATATATTCCATTCTGTTTACCACTTAAAAAAATGAAACATTGTTACTAGGGTCCATCTTTGTTGATTACCTATATTTTTGCACTTAGTCAATTGCTGCTAAATGCTGCGTAATACACCATGGTTGGCATTTGCTGTATTTTACCTGGCCTATTTCCCCATGATGGTCACAAAGGTGGTTTTTGCCTTCTTTACACCACATAATCTGAGGACTAGCTTTATAGCAATCTCTGTGAATCAGAGAAGATTTTACAAGGAATACATATACACAAGTTGCCTTGATGTTTCATTGGATATGTACGTATACAATTTGACTAAATATTACTTGAGGCTTTCCAGAATTGTCATCTCACTGAACAGACATACCCCATCACGGCGTGAAGGTTCCTATGTCTTGACATCCCTGCAAACACTTAACATCATGAAACCATTTATTTTTTTTCACTGCAGTTTTAATTTGCATTTTTCTGATTACTAATGGTTTAGTGTTTTATCAATGACAAATTAAATTGAACTGTATGGAATTGCTGATTTCCAAATATTTTTGATTTGTAAACTGTGGCAGTAACATATGGTTCAACTTAATAGTTTGTGAGGTTTTCGCTAATATACATAACTTGTTTTGTTCCCTTGCTCCTTTTTCTATCAAGTTGCTATCTTGTGATGACTCTTTTGCAAACATTTGTTGTATTTTAAGTGTTTATTACTTCTTCATTCTAGACACTACAAATGCCTTCTCTCATTCTCCATCCTGTTTATTATCTTGTCTACGATATCCTTCCTTGAGCAGAAATCTTTGATTTGGGCACAGTAAAAGTAGTAGTAGATTCTTAGTCAGCATTTATTGTGTGCCAGACATCGTTTTAAAACTTTTGCATAAATTAAATTATTTAATACCCATTTTAGAGATGAGGAAACTGAGGCACAGAGAAGTTAAGGGATTGTCCAAGTTCACTCAACTAGTATGTTGTGGAGCTCATACTGTTAATCTATAAATTTTTTATCTTATGGTTTGTGTTGTTGAATTTATTTTTAATGATGCTTTACCTGTGCCTAGCATATCATCCATGACTACTTTGAAAACCTCTATACACACAAACTAGAAAATCTGGAGGAAACGGTTCAGTTTTTGGAAACACATGACCTCCCAAGCTTGAATGAGAAAGAAATAGAAATAGAAATCCAATAGACCAATAATGAATAGCAAGATTGAAACAGTAATAAAAAATCTCCCAATAATTTGTTTTAATATTTAAGAAAATTAATTTGGAA
>NW_012152052.1:326557-327076 GCF_000956105.1 Propithecus coquereli
AATTTTTAATTTGTATTTATTTTTACTTATATACTTGCTATCCCAAAATAGATTATTTAGATTTCAATTTTACTTTATCAGAGATTTTATGATTTATTTGATGTTATTTCACTATAGAAATCAGATACCAAAATACTGTTGTTGTTAGCATAGTCTGCTTTGCACCTGATTACAAATTGTACCATAGGAAGAAGTTGAGTTTTAGAAGTGCTATAAAAATACAATTATTAATCTTTGGTTCAAGGTTCTCTAAGAAATTCAATAAGGGCCACTATACAAGAAAATATACATGAGTCACCTAAAAGGTGATTGGTAGTTGGGCCATATTTTTAAAACTTCCTCTTAAGAATTCTGATTCTTTAAACTATGTAAGAAAACACAGGAAAGAAGAAGTAAAAAAGCAATTGTTTATTATTCTTTTAATGAAGCAAAGTATTTTGTGATCTAAGGAAGTCAGAATGTATATTTGTGTATTCTACTCTATCGATAAGGAATTTATTTACAAATTATATTTTTCAT
>NW_012152052.1:327420-396225 GCF_000956105.1 Propithecus coquereli
TGCTAATTGATTGATTTTATGATATAAATTCTAAAATGTTTTACTGGAAAAATTTTGTCTTTTGACAGCTCAAATAGAAATGAATATTTTCCATTTATCATCATACACTCTCATAGTCACCTCAGCATCAGATGCATCTCCTTCTTTGGTATTTCTCAGGATACCATTAATATGAATGTATTTAAATGATGTTTACTCACCTCAATCTATTACTTTCTGACATTGCCTTTTGATCTCTTCAACCTTGGTAACTATTATCACATTAAGCAACCTTTTACAATTATTAGTATTTAGAAAAGAATAACCCAAGGAGCAATTAAATGTGTTGGCCTTCTTGCAGTCTGTAATTTTCCCTTTTCCTATTAAGTAGTGGACTTACACTCTTCAGTGACATTCTTTTGATTCTCAGGCACTTACGGTAAGTGTTTCCTTGTTTCTTTTTATAACCTCTGCTAATCGGGTTTCATTCTGTGACTCTGTCTCATGACTTTGCCCTAACACTGACCGAGTAATTACTACTCTTACATTTTTACCTTGTAACTACATTTTTCTGACTTTTTAATGTAATTTCAATAGTGCCCTATACTCAAGTTAGGGCACTCTGGGTTTCTGAAGGTGATTTTCTGAGATGAGACATATAATCAAAGTCCTAACTACTTCTGTTCATAGCACTTATTGGAATACATTGTACACTAATCTTCCTGTACTTAAAAACATCAGAAATTTTAAAAATTCATTTTGAACAATAAATGAATACTATTATGAATATTTGACTTATTTTTTTGAAGAGCAAGTTTCTGCTAAAAGACCATATTTGAATACATAAATATAATAATAAATGGACACGAAGAAGCCTAAACAATGTGATAATATTTGACAAGATTTTTTGGTTGGATTTATATATATATATATACACACTATGACTGATTCTGCAGAAAGAGAGATAGAAAGAAAGAAAGAGAGAAAGAGAGACCTCAGCATAAAATGAAATATTTTTCATTGTCAAATAAGGTATATGTTTCACACAATTCTAGATATAGTAAATTGTTCAAGTTTACTGAGACGTGTGTACATGAAGAACTGTGGTAATGAAGTTGAAGGTCGAGCAGTTCATACACTACAAAGGGGCAATCTTGTCCTATTCCTTATTATTCAGCATGACCAGTCACATATCTGGCAGTGGGATGGGAACGTCATGAAACAATCTCTTGTTTATACCCAAATTAGTTGCTCCAAATTAGTAACTCTAGGATGACTACCTCCTTGGGTACCCTAGGATTCTAGGGCTTACAAAGGTGACCTCTTGGGTAGTAAACATCTCCTAGGTCATTTTGGTTCATGAAGGGAACATATACACCCATTGCATTTAGAATTCAATTTTATTAATAGATTCACTAAAATTCTCTTCATTGTAATGCTAAGCTAGTGCTTATTGTTTAGCTTTATTTTAACTTTCAGATTCTCTGAAACTTCTATTTGCAACACTGAAGAAAAAAAAAAACTTATTTTCTTGTGGAAAATGGTAAGTGGGATTGATCAGTCAGCCTAAAATAGAATGTGCAGAGATATATATTTGCTTTGATTTATGGCAATGTGTGTGTTTCAGCTTGATGAAGATTTTACTCTTGGGAACAGTTAGAGAATGGATTGTAGTTGATGCCGAAAGGCAAAGGGGATCTTGTTTTGTTCTGATTGGTTTCCCTTTTTTAATCTCAGACAGTCTCAGGAAGCTGTGAAGCAATAGTTAAATATTCTTTAAAAATGAGTCAAGTTTTTGAAATATGTTATATAGAAACTAAAACAAGGAAACTTGCTTGGATTGAATTATGGAATATTTGATGTATTAAACATTTGCAGAGTAACTCACGTGGGAAAGAAATACAATTGTCCAGCAAAAACTTTGTCCCACTAGGCATCTTTTTATATTATGAATTTTTCTCAATTTTTGAAAATACAAAAGAATCATGATTGACAACTTAAAACCTAAATATGCTGCTGAGGCAACACCAGGGCAGCAATGGCGCAAGAGAGAGGGAAAGAGATTGAATGACTGTCAATGATCATAATTGTGTGCATAGCACTGGTAGCTCTATACATAAGAATCTAAATGAAATGTCTCTCTCCATGGATCTTAGAGACTGACGTGATCATACTGACAACCAAGAAAAGAGCTGCTGTATTTTTTTCTTTGAAACAAGAGTTTCTCTTTAGTTTCCTTTGTCAGCCATTTAGTAATGGTATCTTCCTGACTGAAGGGAAAGCATGAACAATGTCTGAATGACCAGCACCCAAAATAGAACTAAGTAAACTTTGACTTTTGATATAAGCCTTTCTCTTTTTGCTACACAAAATTAATAATAGTCCATTTTAGAAAATTCACACTAGCACAAAATGAAATTTTTAAATTTTGCATAACTACATTATCCAGAGATAAGCTCTGTTAATATGTTATTTATATCTTTCTAAACAATTATCTATTTATCAAACATACATCTAAATTTAATAATTTTAGACACAGTTGGGGCCATAGTCTGTATTTTTCATAAATTGCCATTTTTTAACTTAATGTGTCACTAACGATTCCCAATTGTTTTAAAGATTCTTCTCTATGATCATATTCATAGCTTTGGCAACTCAATCTTACAGATCTCCAGAGCTTATTAATAAATCAAACTTCTAAGAAAACACTTTATTTCTCAGGGACCAGAATAAGAATGTCGAAAGTTGTAAACATTTCAGTGATAAGTGGAGAGCCGTATTACTCATTTTCTTCTTTTTTTTCTGTCTTATTTGCTCACATCACTCAGATATCCTGTTTTTTGTATTCTATAACATTATACTTTATTGTGTGGTTTTGTATCCCTCATTTCAAAAGGAATTAGATGTATATTCTTCTTTCAGCTAGAAGTAACTCTCTACCATAGTCTTTTACAATTTCTTCCTGCTAATTTTATTAAGGTATCATTTGGAAAATAAAGATAACATTTATTTATAATAAGATACTTAGACTAATATGCTTTAATAATTAATGACTGATGATACTTTAAGAAACATTCTTAGTGTTCTTATTATTTATTAAGGGGACACATTAATTTTTGTGGAAATATGGCCTAATATTGTATAAAAGCATTCATTTTACACCGACATAGAGAAAACTTCAAATCATTGCATTGTGTGCATAGTATCATCTTGGACAAATTATTTAACATTTTGAAATTATTCCCTTACCTAAAATAATGATGCCTATTTATAGGTTTTTTTATAAAGGGAGATAGGCTTATTTTGTAGGATTTTTAGGAAGTTTGGTGATACATTATTTATATATATATGTATAGTTTTTTTCCCAAGTATATAGTGGGTACTGCTAAAAAATTACAATGGAAGCCCAAGGCCAGCCACCCATAGACATGTAGCCAAAACTTAAGTCATCCTGATTTCCCTAAAATACTAACTCAAGCTCTATGTCCTTGTCAACATGATTCAATGAAATTAAATCAATCTTCCGTAGACAAATTAGCTTAACATCTCTGCTTGCCTTAAAAAGAATGTTAATATATAATGGCCAATCATAAAAAAGGTCAAAATATTTCCTCCTTTATGCTTGATAAACTGTGCTGTTACTGCTGTAATTGGGACCTCTTACTCTGGGTTCGAGGCCTCCTGGTTTGTGAACTGCTCTTTTATATGCAAAATAAATGTAAATATTTTTTCTGACTGAATCTGATTTTATTTTTGACAGTACTCAATGAATGATAGACACTATTGTAATTAGCAATCCATCTCTGTTCATTCTGTTCATGATTATCATGCTGCAGTAGCTCAATTTCTTTTCTTCCTCCTTTTTCTTTCTCTTGGTCCTTCTTTTTTCTATTTTTAGTCCCCATTAACCATAGGAGTGGGCTATACCTCTTTAACAAAAAGCTACTCAGAAGTCATACACAAGTGATCCAAACATTATCCAGACATTCCATTTCCATACAGCACATTCTTTTATTCTTTCCTGAGGCCTATATCTGGTTACTTACCTAATTATATTTACCACAACCTTATTTCCAAACACATGAATTTCTAATGTTAAATCTGAATTGTGTAAATATTTATATTCCCTTGGCCACAGTTCATTTAATGTATTTTCTTTGTAGTTAATGAGCATGTAACATCCTGAAATTCTATCTATATTATAAAAATATAATATTCTGTTATTTACTCAAAAAGTTATTTCATATAATTGATAAGCATTTATTTTTCTTTTCGTTTCACTCAAATACCATGGCTTTAAATATTTTTCCATGATTAAATGTTTGTCAAATACCACAACATAACTTTGATTAAAGATTCTTATTTACAGAAACAAGCAGGATATTTTCCAGGTTCCCAGAGAAAAGCAGAAAGAGAAAGTCAAGTAGGGCGAACATTGGGTTTAACATAAAACTTATAGAAGTACATTAAAGAGAAGAATAGGGAAAACTACATGAAATAAAGCTCTGCCAGAGTGGAACAGTAGAAAGGTCACTTAGCTTGAAATTAGAAAACCTGGGTTCAATTTTCCATAACTGCTACTTACTCATGTTATGATATTATAGAAGCCACTTAATCTTGCTTAGCCTTTGAGGTATTGTGAAAGTCACTTACCCTTTTTAACCTGTTTCCTCATTTATAGATTAAAGATAAATAATATCTATTTTGAATAACTGCTATGAGAATTAACTGAAGTATTGTACCTTTAAGTCATTTATTTACTGGCACTATTATTTTTAAATAAGCATTTATTTTTTAAATGGTGAAAGGCAAGTAGGTGCTTTAGATATAGACATAGCACAGAGATGGGTACAGAAATCAGATGTGAGGCACAATTTAAAACTGAATCATCACAGATAATTCATCTTACAGGCAGTATGGTGCTTGAATGAGCTCTATAATAAAGGCAAAGGAAATTAAGAAGAAAAGGACTTTATTTCGTGGAGGTCTTAGATACTTTTCCTGATGTCATATTTTATTAAATCGCTAGGAAAACTTGAAAGTAGGTTTTATTATCCCTATTTTGCAGAGGATTAAATAGGTACAAAATAAGTTTTCTAAATAACTTTTATGTCACACAGCAAATGAAGAGGAGAAACTGGGACTCAGTCAAACCTGGACCATCATGCCAAAAACATATTCTTCCTATCACACCACCATGCCAACACAACTAGAAAAAGGCATGCAGACATATAATAGCAGCTTATTATTTTATTTGGTCTTCTGTCAGCCAATAAGATAAATAAGGGGGTAAAAATTTCCTTATAACCCCTCCTCAGTACAATTCCTAAGAAGAACAGGTTCTTAATAACACAGAATTTCAAATATTGACACCTTCGATGTGTTGTTCTCATGACAATATGTGGGAACCAAAAACTAAAATACCGTATGTTTCAAAAAAAGTATTCATATTGCTTTCCACAGAGGTTGCACTAGTTTGCAGTCCCACCAGCAATGTATGAGTGTTCCTACCTCTCTGCATCCACGCCAACATTTATTGTTTTGGGTCTTTTTGATAAAGGCCAGTCTCACTGGAGATAGGTGATATCTCATTGTGGTTTTGATTTGCATTTCCCTGATGATTAGAGATGTTGAGCATTTTTTCATATGTTTTTTGGCCATTATTCTGTCTTCTTTTGAAAAGTTTCTGTTCATATCCTTTGCCCACTTTTTGATAGGGCTGTTTGATTTTTTCTGGAGATACCTTAAAGAGATACAAGTAGAACTACCATTTGACCCAGCAATCCCATTACTGGGCATCTACCCAAAAGAGCAAAAGTGGCTCTATGAAAAAGACACCCGCAATCGAATGTTCATAGCAGCGCAATTCACAATTACAAAGATGTGGAAACAACCCAACTGCCCATCAATACATGAGTGGATTAATAAACTGTGGTATATGTATACCATGGAGTACTATTCAGCTCTAAGAAACAATGGTGATATAGCACCTCTTATATACTCCTGGAAAGCACTGGAACACATTCTACTAAGCGAGGTATCCCAAGAATGGAAAAACAAGCACCACATGTACTCACCATCAAACTGGTATTAGCTGATCAACATTTAAGTGCACATATAAGAATAACATGTATTAGATGTTGGGCAGGGGGAGTGGGGAGGGGGAGGAGGGGACGGGCATATGCACAAACAATAAGTGCGATGCACACCTCCGGGGGAATAGACACACTTGAAGCTTGGACTTGGGGGGGAGGGAGGGTAAGGGCATCATACGTAAACTAATCATCTGTACCCCCATAACATGCTGAAATAAAAATTTAAAAAAAAAAGTATTCAGACTTTCCAATGAAGAGACAGTGTCAAAAAATTACCTAAAATGTAAATATTTGAGGATGATGGTAAAATAAAATCATCCTTCGAGATTGCGATGTGACCAAATTACCTAAAATATCTCTGCCCCAAATAGGAGACCTATTCCCCTGCTTTTTTACCAATTAGACTCTTGGGAAATAAAATGACAAATGAGGAGCAATGAAGACCAAGGGGAGATGAATATAAGGAAAAGCAAGAAAGACATAACAACATACTAGGAATATGAAAACTTGCATTAACACTTCCATAAGAATATTACCTTATTTTCCCCAATTTAGATTATGTAAGATTCCTTTTGATTAAAGTAACTGAAGTGTTAAAAATATATATGCATAAGAAAAATTAATTTAGGTCACAGTCTGGCTTCAATTTACGAGCATAAAACTTTCTATTTGTCTCAAGTTATTAAAGCTAAGAACTCTAAAGGAATCACAGAACTAAATGGGTAGACCATTTCTGCATTACAATTTCTCCAGCTGCTGGAGGCTTAACTATTTGGTACCATGACTGAGGATGTGAAATGAACATATGATATGAAAGCATTATGATGTGTGATTACTTTGCATGTGGTGTGTGAGACAGGTTAACAGACTCTTCTTTCCGTTTGGCTTTTCAGATTTGTACATACTTTCAAGAAATGTTGACAAAAAGCTTTATTCTTTTTTCTCTGTTTCTAAATTTATTCCTTCTAAGAGGTGAACCTTTATATACTTGACTCTAATGCAAAGATCATAGTTATAGTACCTTTCCTAAGATTTGCAGGAAACATATGGAGAGCAGATCATTTAGGTTGTAAAAATACCACTTCAGATTTGGCTCACTTGACTTGTCATCCTTCCTGTCATCCAGTATTCTCTTTTCACCTACCATGTAAACATCACTTTGGCACAAGGTTTCACTTCTTAAGTTGATGAGATCTCATGGGCTCTGTGTGTGTGTAGGTGTGCACAAACATGCTGCAAAATGTGAACTTCTGTTTTGACATGAGAAGAAAGGAAGAACTGGTTCTTTATTTTGTAGATACATACAGAGTTAACATTCATTTACTTTTAATTGAACTCCAAGTACATCAAAACAAAAGGATTTGATGGGGAAAGGGGCAGAGACAAAATTGATGTGATCATTGACATTGATGAGCATGAGTCTACCAGCCAAGAAAAGATAGATGGATAAAGAAATTAAGTATAAGGTAGAAGGTAAATATCAAACAAACAAACAAACTCATAAAGTCTTCTGGAAAATCAAAGATTGGGGAAAAGTTCTCGCTTGGGAACTAGAAGGCTTCCTGGAAAAGGAAGACTTTGAAGGGCGTCAAGAAAGATGCATGGGAGACAGGCTGGGGTCTGAGAAATATAAAAGGATGATCTTGGTATCAAAAAACTATGATCACAGGCACGGAGACAAGAAAGCAAAGAGAATCTTTGTTGAGTTGCGATTGCAATTGTAAGTGAGGGTATGTGAAGCCCAGTTGTAGGAAGAGTGTTGGAAACCTCATATGGGGTATGTTGCAGAATTCTTCAAATGCCTTGCTCAGGAGATAATTTATTTCTCAGTCAATGGAAATCATCAAGATTAAAAAAAAATTAGATAAGAAGTATTTTTTAGGGAAACTATTTTTGTAACAATGTAAAGATAGATCAGACACAGAGAAGTTAGGGTGGGGAAGACCAATTAATAGGCTATGTCAGTAATCCAGAAAAGAAGGAATTAAAACATAAATTTGTATGATTATGGAAGGAAACAACAGGAAGAGGTTATAACAAAATTATTGCAGTGAAAGACTGCACAACAACACAATGTGCTGGATGCAAATACAGTTGGAAAGGGATAGAAATTAAAAAAATGACTCATGCTTAATACTTGGGATGAGTGGAGGATCTGGATCGCTAATAAGTAACTGGTATTTGAGATCAATTCAGTCTACCTCATAGGTTACATTCTATCTTTAGAAGGAGGCAGGAATCAAGAAGTGTAGATTTTACAATAAGAAACATCAATATTTTACTGAGTAGAGAGAGAGGAATAGTGTAGTTGTTGATTAGCTTGAAAAAGAGAAGGGATTTTTTTTCTCTAAGTCAGTGGAGAAAGGAGGAGAGAACGAGTGAAAATATACAGATATTTTCGGATGGGATATAATAAATTTGAGGGATATAAATAGCCTAGATCAGAATAAAGTTCAGGGTGAGATGATTTTCTAATCGCGTGGGAACTATAGTTGTGGCCGGAAAGAGGAGTGTAGGTAGGTAAATGGAGAAGACTCCCTGGGGAGTGCGCGAGACCCTGCAACATCACACATCACGCGCAAGGGCTTACAGCTGCATACCCTTCATGAAGAAGTTCACACCAGCTGGGGGAAATTGGTCTCACTCACTCTGTCTATGTCAACGATTTTGCTACAGCTCAGATGGAAGTTGAATGCCAACTACACTGAATAAGTTATAACAGGTTCAGGAAATAGGTCTACTGCCCTACTTCTTAGGAGTGATTTTTCTTCCATTTTAATTATTAATTGCTTTTTAAAAATTATGTTTCGATATGTAAATTCCTTCAATGTTTTATCAGGAAAATGTGATATACACATATATACGTCTTTTGGTTTAATTAAAGATTTCTAATCCTATACTCTTTTGATCAAGTGTTCTTAACATGAAACTCCTTTTCCTTTCTAAAATAGAGATAATCATCATCATCAATTTTTATTGAAGAGTATATAGGTGTAAAGTTGATTTGCTATTGATCACTTTTTGTAAATAATCATACATACTTTTTATTTATATTGTGCTTTCAGTTTAAAAAAGATTTCACATACATCTGATGGCAGGCTCACAACAAACCTGCAGTAAATATTGCTCTATTTTGACAAAACTCAGGTATACCGAGGTTAGGTAACTTCTTCAAGGTTTCTACGTTGACTTTACCTGGTGAGTGGGAAGAACCAACTTAAATATTGATCTTCATACTCTCTATTGTGTGTTATATCTTTCAATTCACTTGAAGTTTGGGGATCCATATATAATTATTAGTCATTATTAGACTTTATTTTACCTTTTATTTCATTAGCAGATTGCTAAGTTATTATTAGGTACACACAATTTGCTGATTTCTATCAGAAATCAACTACTTAAGTAGAAAAAATATCACTATGTTCTTAAGGAATTGGTATTCTTATTAGGAAAGTAATACATATATATGGCCAATCTTCTCAGTGAAGAAATATGTAAGGAAAAATTGTCTATACTACAGATTCCTTATTCTCTATTATTTTTTTTATTATTTATTTATTTGTTTATTTTTGTATTACAGAATATTATGGGTGTACGAACATTTTGGTTACATGTAATGCCTTTGTCTTGCCAAGCCTGGGCTACAAGCATGCCCTTCCCCCATACAATGCGCTCTGCCTCCATTAGTTGTGAGTTTACGCATCCCCAATGCCCCCACACCTAACCAGCACCCAGTGAACATTACTATCATGTGAGCACCTTAGTGTTGATCATTTAGTACATGTGGTGCTTGTTTTTCCATTCTTGTGATACCTCACTTCGTAGGATGGGCTCAAGCTCTATACAAGATAATATAAGAGGTGCTAGTTTACCATTGTTTTTTGTAGTTGAGTAATATTCCATAGTATACATATACCACATTTTATTAATCCACTCATGTATTGATGACTACTTGAGTTGTTTCCACATCTTTGCAATTGTGAATTGTGCTGCCCATAAACATTTGAGTGTAGATGTCTCTATCATAGAATGTCTTTATTTTTTTCCTTTGGGTAGATGCCTAGCAGTGGCATTCCTGGATCAAATGGTATTTCTATTTTTAGCTCTTTGAGGTATCTCCAAATTACTTTCCACAAGGATTATACTAATTTGCAATCCCACCGGCAGTGTAAGAGTGTTCCAATCTCTCCACATCCATGCTAGCATTTGTTGTTTTGGTACTTTTTGATAAAGGCCATTCTCACTGGAGTTAGGTGATATCTCTTTGTGGTTTTGATTTGCATTTCCCTGATGATTAGAGATGTTGAGCACTTTTTTATATGTTTTCTGGCCATTATTCTGTCTTCTTTTGAAAAGTTGCTGTTTATGTCCTTTGCCCATTTATTGATGGGGTTTGATTTTTTCTTATTGATTTTCTTAAGTTCTATATAGATTCTTTTTATCATTGCTTTATCAGATGTATAGAATGCAAATATTTTCTCCCATTCTGTAGGTCATCTATTCACTCTAATGATAGTTTCCTTGGCTGTGCAGAAGAAGTTTTTAATTTGATCAGTCACATTTATTTATTTTTGTTGCTGCTGCAATTGCTTGGGGGTCTTCTTCATAAATTATTTGCTTAGGCCAATTAGAGTCTTCCCAACATTTTATTCTAGAATTCTTAAGATTGCATGCCTTAGGTTTAAGTCTGTTATTCATTGTGATTTGATTTTTGTGAGAAGTAAGAGGTGAGGACCCAGTTTCAATCTTCTGCATGTGGTTATCCAGTTTTCCCAGTACCATTTATTGAATAGAGATTCTTTTCCCCAATGTATATTTTTGTTTGCTTTGTCAAAGATTAGATGACAATATGAGGATGGTTTTATATCTGGGTTCTCAGTCCTGTTTCAAAGGTCTAGATCTCTGTTCTTATGCCAGCATCATGCTGTTTTAGTTACTATAGCCTTGTAGGAAAGCTTGAAGTCTGTTAGACAGATGCCTCACAATTTGTTCCTTTTGCTTAATATTGCTTTGGCTACACGAAGTCTTCTCTGGTTCCACTGAAAGTGTAGAATTATTTTTTGTAGATCTGTAAAGAATGATGATGGTATTTTGATAGGGATTGTATTAATTCTGTAGATCACTTTAGGTAGTATGGACATTTTAACAATATTGATTCTGCCAGTCCATGAGTATGGTTGGGTTTTCCATCTGTTTACATCTCCTACAATTTCTTTTCTCAGTGTTTTCTATTATTTATTGATTCTCTCTATTTGTTCATTTCCTGTATTAAGAAAAATAAAACCAAAACTGTGCTTAGATGGAAGAGATGTCTGGTCTTAGAGACATTAAATGACAAAATTATTTTCTTTATTCAGCAAAAATTATTAAGCAATTTGTTTGAACCTAGATGAAGGCAAATAAAGCAAATATCTGTTAAGATCATTATATTACCTTGAAAACATATTTATGAATAGAAATAATTTCTCACATCTGATTTAGTGCATGTAATTTCTAACCCCCAAATATACTTTTCTGTATTTTTTGTACCAGTGCTAAAACTGCATTGGCAAAGAAGAGATAATATGTAGCACAAAAATATTTATCAACAATATACCTTTTGTACACAAGAGATTTGCTTTTAAATTCCTTTAAAATAAGAACTCTTGAATTATTATTCATTCTGAAGCAGTTGCTTCTCCCCTCCGCCTCCACGTTCTCATGAATGCCTATTGCTACTTTTTATCCTTTTGGGAACAAAGGAAAAATAAATAAGTCACTATCTTCCAAAAATTTAATGTTAACCACTTCATATCCACTGATATAAGCTTTTAGCTTCAGTAAAATTTCATTATAGTGTGTTCAATTTTTCTTCTTTACTATTGCTTAACTTTCAGGACACTTAGTTTAGAGTAATGAAGACAAAAAAGGACATCCAAAATGATATTGATGGCTTAATGTTCCCAAATTTGAAGGGAAAGGCACATTCTCTCTTGAGCCAAAAATTGATTTGCTTTTCATGGATTCTACTTTGCGTGCACTAGAGAAAAGAGAAATTTGCATGTCTTATATATTACATATACCCAACCTTCTTGGTTCATCTGGGATTTAATCTTATGTACTTTATTTCAACAATACCCAGGTCATACAAAAAGTATCATTTAGTAATAACTTAACTTTAATTCCTGACATTTATGTAATCTTTTATATATTCTGACATCGAGGCCTTGTTTTATGTTCCTTTTAGCATTTTTCAAAATGTTCTATAGCAATTGATCTTGACCAGAAAATATTTATAGTAAATGGCCCTAAGCCAATAATATGCCTTTTGCTTAATAAAATTGCACTCTGAATAGTTTAAAAGGTGCCTGTATTTAATGGAAAATATAACACTGGCTGCTCATTTCTGTGCCAAGTTGCTGTCTAGTTCAAGGTGTTAAATAGCATAATGAGTTTGGTGTCTTCTAATACTGAAAATAAAGACCCAAGAGAACTTCTACTGAGAAGGAGTTTTAGTATGGGAGATGACAGGGCATTGTGAATATGACTTTTCCAAAAGAGGAGAGCTTCTAACTTTTCAAGGCCATGTTCATTCTCCTAATTCATTAGATGGTCAGAAAGCTTTGTCAGGCAGAATTGTCAATAGTCTAAGATGTATTTCAAACTCTGATGTCCAAAGATGTTAATCTTTCCCTTCCAATTCTGCCTGTATGAACAGTGCTTTACTCAGAGTAGGTGACTTAGTAAAATAGCTCTTTTACTTTCACAAAATCAATTCTGTGTAAAAATTGTAAATTAAATCCTTCAGAAATCCTAAATTTTAGTTTTAGTTTGGATATAATAAGGTGTCTTTTAGTCATTGTGGATTCATTTTGTTATCTTTTAAGGAGAGAAGTAGTAATTGTAGGGTTTGACTTAAGACTTGAAAATAATTCCCATGGACTTATATGCATAGTAACACTAAAATAAAAATTCTGTTGAGTTTTGATTTTGAAAGTTAATTATTAACTGTTGTAAGGGAATTACTAGTCTATAGCAAATATCATAAAGAGAAAAAAACTATTTACTATTTTAAAGTAATTCTTATATCTTTTGCATATATCTTAACTGATTGGAATTTACTTTACCATATGCTTAAAGTAGGATTATTAATTTTTATCATGAAAAGGGAAATTTATGGTCAAGCAGTGAGAACTAGTGTAGAAAATTTGTGAAAATAAATCTCTCTGGTAAACAATAAGAATGATGCATAATTTAAAGACTTCTATTGCTGTTTATATCAAACTAAACATTGTAGAATACACTAATATCATTTTAAAGCAGTTATTTACAAACATAACTTAGAAGATTAAATATTTTCAAAACTAATTTCTGATGAAATATATTTGGCAAGAACTTAGTTAAACAAAGTTAAACAAGTTTTACATTTTGCTGCAGAAGTTTTCAGAGCCTTTCGTATGATAAAATTCATTGCGATTATCTGAAAGAATGTCTATTAACTTAGAATGCATTTCCTATATTGTCTAATTAAAGAACACTTCATTCATAGAGCATCTCTTGAGATATTCTGTCCAAAGCATAGACTTAATCTTGTGATATTCCCACCAAAAAAAAAACCCATAATGTCTCCCCTTGGCCTACAGAGTACAGTTCAAATTCTAGCACTTCTTATAATTTACTCCTGAAATTGTTCGTAATGTATTTTATTTCTTCATTTGCAGACATCTATCTTGTCTTCCCTCTTTCCACTAGAAGAGAACAGAGGATCGTCATTTTCCAAACAATTCAGGCACTCATGCATCCTGTTTATTAAATAATTAACTTTTATTTTTTTAGTGAAGAAGAAATCATTATACAAGGGAAACAATATAATACATTCTTCAGAGTATGTAGTGTGAGACTATCATTTAAATGATAATCTAAGGCTATTTGGTTGAAGTTTATAACAGATATGCCTGTAAAAAAACTCTTTGTGACAATGAGTGATGTTACGGCAAAATTCTAGTTTTTGTGTGTGTGTGTAAAACTGATACATTCTACTGATTTAATAAAGATACACTTAAATAGAATTTTAAAAATCCCATTATCTTTTCTTTGCTTGATGAATTCCTCAGAATAGGTACCAGGATCACAACGCCAAATTTTTATGAAAATAAAATAAATGCATTAATTTTTTAAATTTAATATAAATTTTCTTTGGAGGAATTCTATAACTGTAATTAAACCTAAATGGGTAAATAAAACTTTCCATGGAGCCAACAAATCTTCATTTATTAAATCTCTACTAATTTATGATAATGTGTTCATTTCATTATATTTATGAATAAGGGGTTTGGTATAATAAATGAAGAATTAGTTATATCTAGTCATTTACCAGTAATTGTTAAAAAGTCCTTGAAAGATTTGCAGATTAATTCAAGTTATATAATTTAAGCTAAGTTCAAAGTTATTAGGTAATTTGTATTTGTCTCTATGAAATAAAAGTAACTTCGATAACTATTTCCACTTTAGTTAATTTTAGTTTATCTATTATAAATAATATGTATACTCTCTGATTATTATGTAATGTTAAAGGGCACTATAGCACTTCTTTTGTTGGTTATCATTCAGATGCCTTTTCTTTTTAAAAACTGATGTTTTTAAAATTCATGTTTTTCTTATGTACTTAGAATATTTGCTTTTACCCTAAAATATTCTGTATGTTGCAAATTATTACCCAGTATGCTACTTGCTTTTTAACTTCATTTATAGAGTTAATATAACATGGAAGTTTGCATTTTTAACCTGAGCAGTAATTATGTTATGCCATTACTCCCAAACTTCAGGATCCCTTTTGTGCCATTTTGCCAGTTTTATTTTTTTCTTTTTTCTTTTTTTTTTTATTTCAGCATATTATGGGGGTACAGATGTTTAAGTTACGTACGTTGCCCTTGCCTCCCCTCCCACCCCAAGTCTGAGTTTCAAGTGTGTCCATCCCTCAGATGGTGCGCATTGCACTCTTTGTGTATGCATATGCCCGTTCCCTCCTCCCCCTTCCCCCTCCCACCTGCCCGACATCCAGTAGATGTTATTCTTATATGTGCACTTATGTGTTGATCAGTTAATACCAGTTTGATGGTGAGTACATGCGTTGCTTGTTTTTTCATTCTTGGGATACTTCACTTAGTAGAATGCGTTCCAGATCTATCCAGGTGCTCTATAAGAGGTGCTATATCACCATTGTTTCTTAAAGCTGAATAGTACTTCATGGTATACATATACCACATTTTATTAATCCACTTCAGGTGTTCACATCTAGATGTCTAAATACTTTACTACTAATAATTTACTGATAAATTGAATCCTTTATGAATGAAAAATTTGATAATTAATATCCCCTTTTACCCCACCTCCAACTCCAATGAGTTTTGTAGACTGGTCTTTATTTTCTCTATCGCTTATTATTACATCTTTAAATCATCTCCTTAAACCTATGGGTAGTAAAGAGTTCTTGATTTCCTTGTTCTGTAACTTGTAAATGAACTTACCAAGGATTCTGCTGTCTCATTCGCTTTCTCTCCTCCCTCACTTCTGTATTTTGTATATCTTATTAAATGTTTATTGCTTTATCTAGAGGTTGGTTCTTAAAACTGAAATTATTCTTTGAATAAAGAAACATTATTTATGTGACTATGACTAGATAGATATGATTCACTACAAAGCCATATAGTTTT
This sequence comes from Propithecus coquereli, assembly GCF_000956105.1. NCBI lineage: Eukaryota > Metazoa > Chordata > Mammalia > Primates > Indriidae > Propithecus > Propithecus coquereli. The sequence continues at coordinate 343,187 of NW_012152052.1, forward strand.
CTATAAATACACCTCCTTCTTTGCTCTCACAATCCCAGTGCACTTAAAGAATTCTTATTTGTTAAAGCCTAATTGGTGCTCAAATTGTAGGGTTTTTCCTTGAATTGTAGGTTTCTCCTGGAGTTACTAATTGCTTTTCTTTAGTTTTGCTGAGGAAAAGAAATTAAAACATGCTTTGTTCTCCATAGCTATAGTAATATTCATGTTTGTAACTGTGCCATTCCATTTTATTTTTACTATACCTATTCCATTCTTCTTTTTTTTTTTTTTTCTTGAACCTCAGAGCCTGCCTGTTTTGTCTTGGACTGGCTTTCTTACAATTAATCTGTAGCTTTCAATTACAGTTGTTTATTTTTTTCCTAAAGTTTCTGATTGCTTGTTTCTCACCCTTAGCGTTTTGTGCCATTTTTCACACCTTGTTTCTCCTAATGTCTCCATCATAATAACTACTTTGTGAAGCATCTCTCTCTCAAAGTCTGATCTTTTAGCCTGAATTAGTAGATTGAAGGGGTGAAATCAACTTAATCTTGGATCCCATAATTGCTTAATGTCTATTGTATCCCTTTATTTGTTGGAATATATCCTCAATATCTTTTTTTTTTTTATTTCAGGGTATTATGAGGGTACAAACATTATGGTTACATTTTATCCTCAATATCTTTCTGAGAAAGGTACCAAGAAGAGCCTTTTCATGAATGAAAAGCCTTTGTTCTACCTTCACATTCCAATGTTTGAATAAAGAATTCTATTTCTAAAAGTGTGCTTTCTCAGCAAACAATGCTTTAAATTTTGATGTACTTAGATAAACTGATATTTTCTTTTATAATATCTTCCTCTGCTGTCATATTTAGTAAGTACTTCTTTGTTCCCTCAAATAGATAAAAAGCCACCTCGATTTCTCGTTATTTAATTTTTAGATTTAATTTGTTATTCCAAAATGTGGTACAAAGATTAGAATCAAGGTGTTTTTTCCTCTAAGGTATATACATTTCTCTATTCCATTTGGCGAATAATCTATCCCTTCCCCAGTTTATCTGTGATATGTCCTTTGACATATTCTAAATTTAATTACCTGTATGTAAACATCAAGAATATCAATTCTTCTTGATTTGTTTATTTTTATATGATTTAATATCTTGAAGGCAAGTCTTTCATTATCCATTTTATTACTACTCATTTTACTTATTCTAATTAAAGATATTTAGGTGATTGTCATTATACTTTCAATACATTAAAAATAGAAAATAAAAATCAAATCATTACTTTAATATTGATAAAATGTTAATATTTTATGTATAGTTTTCATTTATTGTATGTATGGGGGCATAATGGAAAGTGCACACATCCATCTCTCTGTGTATCATGACTGCATAGAATTTCCTGTGATGATACACTGACATCTTGGAAATGGTTTGATATTGATGGACATTTCACCTGTATCTTATTTTGTTTATTAAAAAACAGCCCTAATATGAATCACCTTACACATGTGTCTTTGCACTTGTCAGATTATTTAATTGATACACATATCATAAGTAGAATGTCAACGTATGCTCATTTCATAATTGTATTGTATTTTTAAATGTCTATTTATGAATTTTTGCCCCAAACACTGTTCACAGTTTATTAAAAGGTTTTATTTCCTCTTCTGTTATTATCATGATCATTATATCATTATTATTATTGGAACAAGAAAAACATTTGTTTCTGATAGGCAAAACTTATCTTTGTTACAATTTGCATCTATTTGATGATTAATAATAATTATGGGTCATATACATTTACTTTTAAAATTATGTGTTCATATTATTTTTCTATTTTCTATTAGACAGTAACAGTTTGTGGAAGCAGCTCACAGTTGGCTGCCAAATGTTCGGCACTTACTTTAGTTTGTCATTTGTTAAAGATGCTGTCATGTTTTTACCACATTATTTATTTTTAAAATTGATTTTGTGGATTTTTTTCTTTATGACTATATGTTAGAATTAGAGGGGCTTTGAGAATCATAAGACTGTTTTATATCCATTTTCATTTTCTTCTAGAACTTTTAATAAAGTCATTTTTATGTTTTATTTGGAAATAAAAATGGAATCTATTCTGGTGTTAGGAGTAGAGATTTAAGTATTTTACAACAATGGCTAGTCATTATTACTAGCCATATTTTGTTCTAAAGCCGTATTTCCCCTGCTGATTTGAAATATTATATTTATCATCTATTATTTTAAAATTTGATCTGTTTCTGGACTCAATTCTGTCCCAGTAATCCATACTTCTATTTTTATTCCAGTTTGAAGTTTTTAAATAATACTAGGTTTTTAAAATGTTATGTTATTACCAATTGGCATGTTATGTCCCCATTACTATTTTTTTATAATTTATTTCAATAGATTCAGGGGGTACAAATGTTTTTTTGTTACATGGATAAATAGTATAGTGGTGAAGTCAGGGCTTTTAGTGAATCCGTCACCCAAATAGCGTACATTATGCCCAAAAGGTAATTTTTCATCATTCGCTCCCTTCTCACCAACACCTTTCTAGTCTCTAGTATCCATGATATCACTCTGTATGACCATGCATACCAATTGCTTAGCTCTCATTTATAAGTGAGAACATATAGTATTTGTTTTTCTATTCCTGAGATACTTCAGTTAGGGTAATGGCCTCCAGTTCCATTCAAGTTGCTGCAAAAGATATTATTTCATTCTTTTTTTGTGTCTGAGTAGCATTCCATGGTGGGTGTATGTGTGCACACGTGTGTGTATATGTGTGTGTGTGTGTGTGTGTGTGTGTGTGTGTGTGTACATTTTCTTTATTCATTCCTCAGTTGATGTGCACTCAGGCTGATTTCATATCTTTGCAATTGTGAATTGTGCTATGATAAACATATGAGTACAGGTGTCTTTTTAAAACAAAGACTTCTTTTCCTTTGGGTAGATACCCAGTAGTCGGATTGCTGGATTGAATGGTAGATCACCTTTTAGTGCTTTGAGGAATCTCCACACTATTTTCCATAGAGGTTGTACTAATTTACATTCCCACCCAATAGTGTATGAGTTCCCTTTTCACTGCATCTACACCAACATAACTTATTTTTTGGCTTGTTCATAATAGTCATTCTGACAGAGTTAAGGTGGTATTTCATTGTAGTTTTAATTTGCATTTTCATGATGGTTAGCGATGTTGAGCAGTTTTCATGTTTGCTGATCATTTGTATATCTTCTTTTGAAAACTATCTGTTCATATCTTTTGTCAACTTTTTTATGAGGTTATTTTTTTCTTCCTGATTTGTTTAAGTTCCGTGCACATTCTAGGTATTATTTCTTTGTTAGATGTTAAGTTTGTGAATATTTTCTTTCATTCTGTAGGTTGTTTATTTACTCTGTTGATTTATTTCTTTTGCTATGCAGAAGATTTTTAATTTAAATCCCTTTTATTTATTTATTTTTTGTAGTTGTATTTACTTTTGGGGTCTTAGTCATAAATTCTTTCCCAGTGTTGTTCTTTACAGAATTAGAAAAAAACAATCCTAATTTTCATATGGAATCAAAAAAGAGCCTGAATAGTCAAAGCAATCCTAAGTAAAAAGATAAAATCTGGAGGCATCACATTACTCTACTTCAAATTATATTACAAGGCTATAATAGCCAAAAGAACATGGCACTGATATAAAAGTAGACACATGGATCAATGGAACAGAATAGAGAAACAAGAAAGAACCATATACCTACAACCACTGATCTTCAACAAAATAGACAAAAACATATACTGGGGAAAGGAAGCCTATCCAATAAATGTTGCTGGGAAAATTGGTAGTCACATACAGAAGAATGAAACTGGATCCCTCTCTCTCTTCATATACAAAAATTAACTCAAGATGGATTAAAGACTTAAATGTAAGACCTGAAACCATAAAAATTCTAGAAGAAAACTTAGGAAACTCTTCTGGACATTGGCATACCATTTACTAACTTTTTAATTTGGAGATTTGAGGGTTAAGTGCCTGTGCCAGTAGGCCTGGCTAGTTTGCTTTTTTTTCTTTTTCTTATATTTGCATGTGGAAATTTTTGGCCTCCTTTGGGTCTTCTGGATCTTGTGCTTTTTCACAGAGTTGGGAACCTTCATATTCCTTTAGACCAACCAAACATTCCCACTCAGCTTCCCCAAAGCTCGTGTGGGAGTTATAGAGTACTAGTCTAACTGACAATACCTTCTCACATTGATTCACTTGTTAATATTTACAAAATGCATATCTATATCTAGAACCTCAGAAGAGAGAGATAACTGAGCCACATTAGAATTCAAGTTTTCCTGCTGGCTCCCCAAGTCAATATTAGACAATCCCAGACCACATCAACACCCACAATTTATTGGCATGTTCCATAGGAGTGTAACAAAATGCCGTATCAGACCTTACTCTTGCTTACATAGTTATCTGTATCATACTCAGCCATTTTACTAAATGTTTCAAGTAGGAATATTTGCTTAATTTTATAAAATATTTTTAAAATATCTACCTCAATAATCATATATTTTCTTTTAACAATTGTGTGTAAGCAATTATATTTACAGATTTTCTAATGCTGAACCAACCATCCTGCATTATAGAATAAGTTGTAATTGGTTTATGATCAATTATCTCTATAATACATTGCTGTATTTAATTTATGGTCATATAAAGTACATATAATTATAGTTACAACGAAATGATTTATTATTTTTTAAGTTATATCCATCTAAATTTTTTACATATCTATTTATAAGTGAGAAACAACAATTACAAATATCTATCCAGTGCCTACTATGTGGTAAGCAGCGTTCAAAGCGTTGAGGTTTCAGCTGTCCCTCATGAAGCTAACTCTCCACTGGTCAGAGATACACAATAAGCATGTTTTAAAAAAAGTGAAATTAGTGCATATTGATGCAAGAAGTAAAATAAAATTGATTGGATTGGTTAGAGAGCGCCTGAGGCAGCACAGTCTTAAAGCATTTAATGTAGGATTCTGAGGATTTGCCATTTGAGTTGAAACTTGAGTAATGAGAATTCAACCTTATAAACATCTTAAGAATGTTCCAGATAGAAGACATAAAACAAAAGTTTAAATAAAGTGGTTTTTAAATTTTTTATATAATTTTTAGGGATAATTCTAAAATTATAAAGCTATTGGGGGAAAGTTTTGAATTTTCTATTCACTGGGATATATTTCAGTAGAATAGAGTTTTTTACTTACTGAAGGTGTGATATCATTTACTAGAAAACCATAAGGACCTGGCTGCATTTTGTTTGGTGTTTCTTTGACAGCTTTTCTACTTCATAGTTATTGGTTAACTCCCAGTTTTTCTGCCTCTTTGGCAAACCATTTAAATACTTGTTTAAAACAGACACATGTTTTCATTATTTTCATTCAGATTTTCAAATTTATTTCCATTGTGTATGGAGTATTTTCTCATGATGTATATAGACCCTTTGTGATTACTAATTCTTTGTAATTACTCTTGTTAATTTTTGCTTCTTAATTCCTTATTTCTGTAAGTATTACCTTCTTATACTTTTTAAAAATAAAACATGGCCTTCTCCACCAAAAAATCCCTTTGACAGCATCCTGTAAGTTTTGATATGTAATATTGTAGTAACCAAAATTTTGCCTTCCCTTTGAATCAATATTATTTAATATAGTCAAGTTTTTTTTTTTTTTTTTTTTTTTTTTTTTGAGACAGAGTCTCACTGTGTTGTCTGGGCTAGAGTGCCGTGGCGTCAGCCTACCTCACAGCAACCTCAAACTCCTGGGCTCAAGCGATCCTCCTGCCTCAGCCTCCCGAGTAGCTGGGACTACAGGCATGCACCACAATGCCCAGCTAATTTTTTCTATATATTTTTAGTTGTCCGATTAATTTCTTTCTATTTTTAGTAGAGACGGGGTCTCGCTCTTGCTCAGGCTGGTTTCGAACTCCTGAGCTCAAACAATCCGCCCGCCTCGGCCTCCCAGAGTGCTAGGATTACAGGCGTGAGCCACTGCGCCCAGCCTATAGTCAAGTATTTTTAAGTGGATATGGTTCTTTTTGAATAATGCATTGAAGCCACTATTTAACTTTTTTGTGGTTTCTAGTCTGATTGGCCTCATAATTTGTAGAAATTTCTTCTAGGTGTTTATAATAAGTGGATATTGTTAGGTAAGTTTTCAAAGTTTATATAAATTTATATACTTTTTTATACTCATATTAGTGGAACTTTCATAGGAATTTCTTTATGAGCTATTAGCCTGATATTTTCATTTATTCATTCATTCATTCATTCATTCAACAAGTAGTTATTGAGCCCCTACCTTGCACTAGTTATTGCCCCAAATAATGATGATAGAGCTACAGATAAAAGAGAAAGAAGAACATGGCTTTATTAAACACTATAAATATAATTTATAATGTAGGAAAATTGAAAAGAATTACACATAACTAGAAAGATGCAAAATCATCCACAATACTATTTCACAAATATGACCACTTAACAAGTTGGTGTATTTATTTTCTGTTTTTTCTAAACAAATTCTAAAGATAAAGATTTGAAAATGAGATTTCACTCTACTTTTAAACTTTACAAGCCAAATTCTAAAGACAATTAGATTTTAATAGTCTTAAGGTGGGTCAAATAAGAAACCTAAACTACTTAAATGAACGTTCTCAACCTTTTTGAAAACTGGAAATAAGCCAGGCTTTCTTTGTTGCATGCTTTCCATTAGCTGTTGCTTAACAGAGAACATTTCAGATGCTTCTCTTTGCATTGCTGTCTTGATTTTATTTTTTTTTCAATTTCAGCAGAGTGGCTCATAAATAAACATGTTCACGGCTCAGGTTGGGAGTGACAGTTTATTCCTACTATTTTGATGGATTGTGCAAGATATCTACAGTTCTCTTCTCTAACCAAACATCCATGCATGGACTGTAAAATTAATCATAACATGGCAGGATGCCTAAGAATTTGGAACTGGTTCTCTCTTGGTGACTCTCAGTGTCAAAGTGAAAGTTTCATTTTAGTAATGATAATTAACAAAACCTACTTTAGAAGATTTATTCTGCAAATTGTATGTATACTATTCTTCTGTGAACCCTAGCTTATCTCATACACAATGTCACATGTGTTTAGCTATCTATAGATTCTATTTGATTAGAAAGTGAGTGTCTTCCTTTGGCCATTGGATCATTGTTGATGCTTTTCATAGAAGCTTGTTGTGATATTTTTCACATATCTGCTAATGACCTTGATGTCTGTGTACACAGGCAGTGATGTATCATTAAAGATTGGCACCCAAGTGTGGTAATACCATTCTGTGACCTCCACCTGCTCTGTACCTTGAGAACAAGCTTCACACTAATTGCAGGGGAGATGGGAGGCAAAGGGAAAGCTGTTTGTGTATCACTTACCCCTGATACAAGGGGCTGTCACACTTGTTCAAATGTTTACTCTCTCTTTTTATTCTTCTTCCATCTGAGTCCTTTCAACTCACTGGGAAGAGGCTGGTGCTTGAGATCTGTAGGTCATGAATTCTATTGCACTGGCAGGCTTCATGGATGTAGTTAGCAGATGACTGTGATGCCTCTATTCTTTGTATATAGGGTCACAGATCATTAAACATCACTTCCATTAACATCTGCTTCTGTCTTTCAACTATAATGTTTGTGAGCCAATGGATGTCTTAACAGGGGAAAGGTAACAAATTTATCAGTCCTGCTCTACATGCATATTTGCACACAGACACATGGAAGGAATTATTGGTTGTACATTATGTAATCACCATAAGAAAGCCTTTCTCTTTGTATGTTAACTAATATTATGACTAAATGAGGAATTAAAAATAGTAGAATCCCCTTTCTTGGGAGCCTGCCTGACTAATGCTGCTTTCATCATATCTCTTTCCCTTCTCTCATGTCTTATAGCATATCCTTCACTGACAGCCCTGGACCCTTGCATGACCTTTTAACTAAACTCCACATCTCTAATGTGCTCTAATGTGTCTGTGTTACATTGGTGTGTTTTTAACACTCTTTTGTTCTCATCAACTTCCTGCTCAAAATCCATCAATGGCCTCCTTACTGACAGAAAGCATTCAAATTCCTTAGTCTGATCCAATGTCTTTGTTAATATGAGCTAAGCCTACCTTTTAATTATTATTTCTTACTGCTATGCTACATATACTCTCTTGTTTAGCCAAGTCACATCGTGTGAGAGAGTGTTGCATGGTCAGTACGTAGGGTATAAATTTTAATAGGCCTGGTTTTAATACTAGCCTTGCCTCTTACAATGTACTTTTTTTAAATGATTAAATTTTGAGTCTCTTCTTCATTGGGTACACCCACCAATTTTGCTATATGATGAACTAATTAAGGTAAAGTTCCATCATGGAGCTTGAGAGAATAGATTCTCTATAAACAAAGCTAGTAGTAATAGTAATTGTGGCAGCAAATTCTGCTGACTAGTAATTTCCAATATTTTGTTTATGCAAGTCCAATTCTTCAATTACATTACATCAATATGCTTCTTGCCTTATAAATTTTGTCATGATTATTACTAATATAGTGAGATTTTTGCCCTCCCAAATTCTACAGTCTAATTATCTGCATCATTGGTTTGTGTTTTAAACTCTTTTATTGTTCTACTCCCTATCAAGATTGGAAGATACTAGAAGGGAATTCCCTTTTGTTACATCTGCTTCAGTTTTATACTACAAGATGGCAACTTCACAATTTCTCAGAAAATTTAATGCAGATTTGTTGATTAATTTATCTACTGATATATTACTGAGTCAATTCCATACATCTAGGGAATATCGATTTATAGCTGTTTCAAATACTTTTATGTAAACTGTTAATAATATCCTGAGGTCAACTTTAATTTTAACAGAAGTAAATGAAGTTTATTAGTTGATGACAGCAATTTTGAAATAGACAAAATTTCGTTTCTTTCTATTTCAGCTAAATTTCTTCCATCCTAAAATCATTGTTGAACTGATTAACACCACTAGATTATTTTATCCAATCAATTTTGGGTCAGAAATATGCTAATCACCTCATACATTTGAACATGTTATATTATTACCCCCATTTTACAGATGATGTTAACACTGAAACTCAAAGACAAATATGGAACGTACCCAGATGTGGAGAGTTACTGTGATAGATTGGAGTATTATTTAGCAAATATTCAGTCACCTCCCTGCTCCCCTCTTGGGATACAGTACATTATATGCCTCATTTGGATTTGGCCATGTGACTTTGGCAACAGAAATTGAGTGGATGTTACGTGAGCAGGGACTTTAAATATATAGTTTAGCTTTCTTTTGTCTTTCTACTATTTACTATGATGAAATATATCTTTGGTGGCTACTTATCTATAGAGCATGGACTTAAATCTTACTTGCATTGAGGATTCAAGCCACCCTGACCACTGCTTGAATCAGAGCTGCCTAGACACACATAGCCTATGGAGCCAAATTGTCTTGACCTGTAGACCCATGAACTAAAAAATTAAATGCTTGTTGTTATTGAGTTTGGGATGGTTTATTAGGCAGCATTAGTGTGGCAACAGCTGAATAATCTACTAATAATTAGATGAGCTAAGATTTGAACTCAAATCTGTAAACATCTGTGTACTTTCCACCACACCACACTTCATTAGCCAAAACACACAAAGAAGGACCGCATTTGGATAGTTACTCAAAAACAGCAGCTCATATGATTCCATATTGATCAAAATAACATTCTGCTTTTCTTACATTGCTATGAGAACATACTCCTATAAAAAGCACTCTGATTGTCAAAATGAACATCATTAGAAATACATTCTTAATGTCTGCGAATCTATTTTCAGCATACTATTTGGATAGTTACAACATCCAAACCACAGAACTGTTGCTTGAAATGCTTGCTCTCACCTATATGCTCTAAACAAATCCTGCTTTAGGTGAATTCATTACCACAAAACAGTTCTAAATCAAATCTAAAGTTTAGGAACTGATTATGTATTCACAAATGGTAAATAATTTTTCTGAGGTATAAATTCACATCAAACTGGAGAGTGGATGATTAACAAAATGTTAATTGCCAAATATGGTAGGTACTTGAAAATGTGATAATTGACATATAATTTTGGCTATTAGCACATCATTCACTGCTTCTAATATTTGTATGTCCTTCTTATGGAAATATTGAGTGCCTAGAATAGATTGCCAACAAAATTGAACTGGCTGAATCAGAAGTATTTGAATAATCGATGTTAACTAGTAGTTTCCAGCTGGCATTTAACTTTACCAACATCTCAACATGTCCGTTGTCACTTTAAAAATTTATTTTGGTGTCTCAGCATCTTAAATAGCAAGAACCTTATATAAAAAGGTTGTGTTTTCATTTGATGTCTGAAATGTCACACATTAAAAATTCTGGTTAGTCATCATGTGTCTACCCTTAAATGGTAACACTGATGATGATTGTAGAAACTGGCCATACAGATGGTGCCAATTATTTAGCACATTCCCATACATGTATGTTCTACCTCTCATCAACAAGGTGGGATCTATTTACTTTCTCCTCAAATGTGTGTTGACCTTGTGACTTGCTTAGATCAACAAAATGTAGCAAAAGTGACATTGTGCTAGTTCCAGGTCTAGGTCTTATGAAAATTGGTTGCTTTAGTTTTTGCTTTTGTGGCATCCAGCTTCCCTGTAGATTTTTGGTAAGACTTCTGAATGATGGAAGACCACACGCACAGAGAGTCTCAGCCATTTCTGAAGCTCTTCCAGCCACTCTATCTGAAGTGCCAGACATGTGAGTGAAGCCATTTCAAATACATAAGCCCCCGTTGAGCCACCCCAGACAATAGCATGTAAAGCAGAGATAAGCTATTTCTAAAAAGCCCTGCACAAATTGCAAAAATATAAGAAATAATAAATGGTTGTTTTTGTTTTAAGTCACTAATTTTTGGGGTGTTTTGCCACACAACAAAAGATAGACATTGATGTAAGATATAATACAAAAGAAAACCTTTACAATATATTTTAACCTTTTCTATGTATGACCTGTTCTAATGAAAGCATTTCATCAATATCTCTTTTTCCAGTTTAATTAAACTCATTAAAAAGTCATGCTTTATTGCATTATTTTCTCATTTTTATTATTTGCATATTTGGATAGCTCAACTATATTTCAATCATAATTTTTTGTAAATGTATCATCCGCATTTAGCAGAAAAATTGAAGACCATATAGTATAAAATATAAATAATAAATAATAAAATTTACTCCAATGGATTTTTTTTATTTTATTTCAGCATATTATGGGGGTACAGATGTTTAGGTTACGTATGTTGCCCTTGGTCCCCCCCTCCAGGTCCGAGTGGATTTTAATCTGGTCTTACAATAATAGATATCAAAAATGAGTCATTTAATAAAGTTTTCATTGGTAAAGGCTAATTACTCAAACTTTGGAAAATATTTACTTTAACAGACTATTTCAATGTTCTTTGAATACATTATTTTATGCCCCAATCTTCCATAATGTGGAATAATTAACCATTTGTTCATAATGACTATGTTTAAAAGTGAATTATAATTAAGCACAATTAATTAGCAAGTAGCAACAGAAAGAGTAATGTTTTAAACTTGGCTTTAAACTTACAATAATTTCTTTTTCTTCATAGTGTGAGCACATACATAACTGAGAAAGTATTTATAAAAAACTCTGTACAGATAATTAGGACAATAGTAATCTTAGTATATTAACTTTAAATTCATGTCCTCCAAATGACTGTGTCCAGTGAAAGAAATAAAACTATCCAGAATAAACAGAATATGAGTATGTTGCTATATTCACAGATTGAACTGACCATCATTTTACTTATGGTTTCAGGATTAAATAAGTCCCTATTAAGTACAAATGTCAATGACAAAAAGGCAGAATATCAATATTAAAGATAATTTAGTCAATGTTTGGATATTACTTTGGATAAAAAGTCAGCATCACCCATGTAAAGGCAGTAGAGGTAGATTGGAGACTTAAGCTATGGTATAACTCTCCCAATTTGACATGTATATTGAATACAAATTGTGGTGTTGAAATTCTTGACTCAGATTGCCCAGATGAACTTGAATATTTGGAACCTCAAGAGGCATAAGAGCACTAAAGGAAATGATCATCCTTAGGTTCAGAATCTGAAATATTTGACTTTGACTCTAACGAAAACAAGCCCAAAGATTAAATGGCTTTAAATGTTTCGGTACCTCAAAGGAGTCTCCCTTTTTTAATAGTCATGAGCAAAGGAAAGGGCCTGGGAAATACATCCTCACACTGAATGATAAGAAGAGGTGGAACCAGAATATATTTACCATCATTATTTCAGGCACTAAAATATTAAGACTAGTGTAAGAATACTGGACTGCTTTCAAGCAATTGGAAGCTTGGTCACATTTGTATAGAGTGGGGTTTCAGAATTTAATTACCTAACTGGCTGGCTCCAGAATTCTACCTTAAGGAAGAGAACTGTCTTTGTTCAGAGAAATGACCGTTTTAAGCCTCTTGAATGTGGAAGGTGAGACCCTAAAGGCCCAGTTCTGCAGGAGCCATAGTGGTAAAAATATTTAATATTGCCCTGTACTGGATTTAAACAAGTATATCAGGGGTATGTGAGAGAGTGAAGGGAAGAGGGGACTACTAGGCAGCCTGGTAGGAGGATAAAACCTGAACCAAAGAAATGACTGTAAGGCTTTAAGAACAGGGTATTTCCAACGTGGACTTTTAAGTTGTGGGTGTTGCTGTGCGCGCCTATCTTCCTAACACTTAATAAACCCTTGTACACAAAATGTACTGAATTCCTCATCAGTGTTTGCATTTAAAAACAGCATATGACAATCAAGACACTTAGCCTATTCCTAAATTTAAATAAGAGAACAGTTAAAAGTCAAAAAGACCTTTAGAAATCCATAGAAATTTTGAAGAAAACATTTGATTCTCTGTGATCTACAGAATGGAGGTTTGAAATAATTTTACTAAGATTCAAAGGAAAAAGTTTTAGCTGACATCTAAATTAAACAAGTCACAAAATATTATGCATTTGTTGATAAACAGAAACAATAGCCTTCAATCTTGGGCTAGTAGGAGCCATCGTAAAATAATGTAAATTGTAGTCTCTTTGTGAGCTCAATCGAAGGACACTCAGATCACCATTTCCTCAGAGTCTAACAGAGCTCTACACACATGAACTGGTCAATCAAATCTTAAGTGGGTAAGCCTTGAATGATACATTTGTTACTTATAAAGAGCTGGCAATTTTTGACATATGCTTTTCTTTTCTTTATTTCTTTTTCTTTTTTTTTTTTTTTTTTAGGTGGGAGGACTTTTAAGTAAATAACATGGGACTTCAGAGCACTAGTCTCTCTGGGAACATTGCTAAAAATAAAACATCACCAACAAAAACTTAAAAGAATCTCTTTTATATTCAAAGAATAAATTTTTCTGAAACATACTCATTCAAACCACAGATAACTAAAATAAATCAGAGAATGAGCCTCATTTTGAGGGGATAGGGGGATTTTTGATCCAACAGCCTTGGGAATGTAGACTGAGTAGAAAAATGTTAGCAGAGAGAAAGGGCGTAGCAAATCATTTTGTGTTAAAGCTGCACAAGGGATATGAGAAGAAAGAAAAATAGACATGGCACAGACAACAGTAAGAGAGGAGAAAGAAAGACCCTTCCAAGTCTGAATAGATCATTGCATGAAGTCTGTCCCATATAGAAAATAAAAGGGTTAAAATACAGGTGAAGGGAGGAAAACAGAGGAACATTAAAAACAACAACAACAACAACAACAAAAAACACATTCATATGCAGCAAGGAGAGCAAATAATTAGAATAATAGTAATACCTGAACTAATGTACAATAGATATAATTTAAACCAACAAGAGACACTATACATTATAGGGTAGTGGCTCTATAATCAGTACATGTGTGTTCAAATGCTGATGTCATCCCTACTGGTTGTGCCAACTTGGGAAAGTTACTTAACCACCCTGTGCCTCAGTTTCCTCATCTACCAGATGGGAATTTGAATAGCATTCTGTCCCTGTTAGTTTATAAGGGCTGAATGAGTTAATCCACATAAAGCACTTAGAATGGCACAGAGCCTATAGTGAGCCCTCAGTAAATGTTAGTTACTAATATTTAATAATGATAATAATGGAAAATAATAACTACTTGTATGTGAACTCACTGCATGATAAAAAAAAAAATTCTTGAAAAGAGACAAGACAACATAATGGCTAATTGAACCAGGAGGTTCACTAGGACAACTTGTGACATATAAGAAATTAGCTCAAGAGCAAAGGACAAAAAAGAAAGCTGATACCTGGAGCTGAGTTTCCTGCTCCAGTCCCTAGCAGGGAGCCACACCCAGGCGGCCTCAATGCAATTCATTCATATATTTCTTACAGAGATGTCAGAATTTGTTATATATAATTAATAAAATGGCTTAGTAAATTGTCTTATATCTTTTTAGCCATTATGTACTCCCTGGACAAGTCTCAATTCTGCTTTTGTTTGCATATCATTTCAACTTAAAAATCCTAAGTAGGAAATTCCATAGAAATGATGCCTGAATCAGGCTAAATTCCTTTCATTTAGCACAAAAGTAGACCTTCCGGGGTAAAAGAACCATATTGATCAAGTCTATATCCACGTATCCAGATACTTCCATAGCACCAAAAATGAATTGACAGCTCCTTCCTTGATCTACCTACCATTTGCACAGGAAAGGTGTTATCCACATTAACTATTTTCTGATGGGCTTCTCTGTGAATGAAGTTTTTGGTATTATAATCAGTCTGTGATATTACATGTGAGATATGACTAATTATAAGTTTTCTTAGAATAATGGTAATTTTTAGGTGAGAAAATATCATAAACAATATGTAGTTGTCTCACTTAATAGACTAGTAAAGTAGATGGGTACAGAGAGATTAGTTGGATTTTCTAAGTTCCTGCAGTCTAGAGGTAAAACCAAGACAAGAAACTAAATAGCTTTATTACCATTCCTGTACACATTTGACAAACCTCTGTTGCTCACAGGATGCTTTGTCTATTCACAGAATGATGATGGTTTTCAGAAGCCAGGATAAAAATGACAATACAAAGTCATCAAAAGGAGAAGGGACAAGACAATAGCTACTTAAGTTATAGAAATCCTATCATGCTTATTATGGAAATGCACAATCGTGGAAATTATCATGGAAATGCATTCATAAGCAGTATTCACCTGAATTGCGTAGATTGCTGCCCTGGCTGTGTGTGTGTGTATGTGTGTGTGTGTGTGTGTGTGTGTGTGTGTGTGTGTGTGTTCATTCTATTATTTTACTTTAGTTCAAGTAAACTTCAGTCAAAGTATCTTTTTATCCCCATTTAATTAATGACCATTATGTTTTACATTTAATAAGCAGTAACATTTCATTTATATTACATGAGTGGTAACATTTCATGAGTGCTAACAACCAAAAAAGACGTATTGCAAGAATGGAAAACAAATACCACATGTACTTACTGTTAAATTGGAACTACCTGATTAGCACTCATGTGAATAGATGAAAGTAAAACTCAATGGAAACCATGCAGATGGGAGGTGGGAGGGAGGAAGGGTGAAATCATATCTGATGGGTGCAATGTACACCATCTGGGTGATGGGCACACTTATGACTTTGACTCAAGCAGTACAAAAGTAATTCATGTAACCAAAACATTTGTACCCCTGTAATATTCTGAAATTTTTTAAAAAATATCCTTTTCTATTCCAGTATTTTGTTATTTATATGTGGAGTATGTGTGTATATGCATACATACATATTAATATAATGTCTATATCTGTATATCTGTCTGCATCTTATCTACAGGTCTTTTTGTATTGCTCAATCTTGCTTTCTATCTGTGTGTTGGAGTTTCATGCATCTATACAATCAAATATGTTTTAGGGAAAATATTTTAATGGATCTGTAGCGTCATGGACTAGGACTAGACACAATTATAGCTTTATATGCACAGCACACTAACAGAGATGTAAGATTTGGGGGAGAGAATGCTTGAGAAATGTGAGAAAGATGTCAAGGGTAAGAGGAGAGGTCTGCAATCTGAGCACGAAGCCGAATTCTGAAGTTAACAGATGAGTGTGGAGATTCCATGGCCGAAATGCTGAAGAATGTTTAAGAAAAAATAATTTCACACAGTTTATTTAAATTTTTTTCTGAACTGTGATGCTCTGAAAACTACCTCTTTCACTGTCCAAAATTCACACATAAGGTTTGCCACATATACATCTGTGGCCTCTGAGCGGAGGTTTTTCCAAGTTCTTGGTGTTCAGTGGGAAAAGAATTTCAGGAAACAACATGTAAGACAAGCAACTGAAAGCTTTCATTGAAAATGAAAGTACACTCTCAGGGAAGAGAGTGGGCAGTCTTGAACAAGAGAAGCTGCAGTGAGAGGAAGTGGTTTTAGGTCTTTTGTTGTCTTACTATTAATAATTACGAGGAGGTATAGTCAAGGCCAAGGTGTTGGCTTTTACTAAGAATTTGGATATCAATTCCAAGAATTGGGTTCCCTGCTATTTTCATGCTTTATATGGTTTTCTCAGAACTGTCATGGTGATTTTGAAGGGTGGAGAAATTTTAAAGCCACAATGTAAATAATATGGTAATTAGCCAAAGTTCATGTAAGATGAGAGACAGCTGACAAACCAGTAGAAGCCAGTTCTTGCCTGTGGTTATTAGCTTGTTTTTAGGGTTGTTTACTTTAACACCTGCACTGGATCTTCAAGGCCCTGCATCTAGTCTCAGCCTTTCTCCTAGTTTCCTATTCTAACACATGTGTAAATTGGTGGTGCTTTTGAGAATATAATGATTAAGGTTGTACCTGGAAATACAGATAATGTAGAAAATTAACACTGTGCCTGGGGTGGGGGGTGTGAGTAGAAAAACAACTGGCAGATGTATGGCTGAGAAATGGAGACAAGATTCCCCACTTTGCTCAAGTATATTAGAGAAAGAGAGCCCTGGAAGGTGGATAGCAGACTGACACTTGGGTTGTGTAACAAGTGACTATTAAGAATCCCTACAGAGCCAAGTGCTGAAACTAAAATTATGTATATTCTCTGTTATTCCACTTTATTTTTCAAGTATAGATACAGGCTGCAAAATATATAATCAGTCTCTCACTACTTTTCTACTAGCTATAACTTCATGAGAGCTCCATTGTGAGAGAAGCTTAGTTTATGTTTTGTGATATTTCATATAATAATAATAATGTAGTTCCTGCATAACTATACCACTAAAAATAGTACCATATCTCTGTAATTGCTAGCACAGTTGATAGTCTTTGTGCATTAAGCAGGAATGTATCTCATTCCAAAAATGATTTATAACTGCTGCAGTGATCCAATAGCTTATCATCTTAAGCAGATAAAAATGAACATCTGTCTATTCCCTAAACAACTCCATGCGGATTCTGACCCTCAGGTCTTCTCCAATTTGAATTTTGGTTAAAACCAGGAAAATAAAAGTTTATTTCAGTAACTTTTAGCATTCTTCTAGTGTTCCTTTAGATCTTTGTCTCCAAAATGTAAGAGAACTCTAGTGGATAATGTGACTGCCCTAAAATATGTTGCAGAAAGGCTTCATCTTTTATTCCATCACATGAATTAACACATCATCCTTGACATAACTGTATTCAAAAATTTATAAGATTTACTTTAGGATCATGTTCCCGAGTAAAAATAATCACTTTAATATTTGACTAGTGTGATTATTTTAAGTTTATCTTGGCCTCAGTGAAGGGATGAAGTTATTAAGGAGAGAGAAAGGAAGGAAGAAGATACTAAAGAGAGAGAAAGACAAATTAGAGTGTGGAAAGCATGGCTTTTCTCTTTGTATTACTGTGTAGCCAAGGAGACAGGAGATGGTAAAAGAGTTTTAATTTTCATGATTCCAAAATGCCAATTTTTACCTTAAAATATTGCTTCAAAAATAATTTATTTCCACTATAAGCTATTCAATTATGCTGATATAACTTTCGAAAACAATACACAGTTACAGAACTATCTGTGATGCAAAATACTCACTTAGAATCATTTTTTCCCCTCTGAACCAACTAAAGGGATGTAGTGCCCCCTGTTACCATTTAACCAGCCCTTTTCTTATGCCTCTCTCCCATGAGTTGAAGAAACTTATATAAACTGGTACAGGTTGAACATCCCTAATCTGACAATCCAAAATCTGAAATGCTCCAAAATCTGAAATTTTTTGAAAGCCAACATGAGATAGTGACACCTCTGCTTCCTGATGATTCCATGTACACAAACTTTGTTTCATACACAAAATCATTAAAAATATTGTATAAAATTACTTTCTTGGTTCTATCACCAACATCTCATTATATATATGTAAATATTTCAAAATCCAGAAAAATATGAAATTTGAAACACTTCTCATCTCAAGCATTTCAGAGAAGTACTACTCAACTGAAGTAGAATTATATGTAATATCAACATTTTGCCTAATATGTTATAAGTATTGAATAAATATTTGTGGTAATATATGTAGCTTTTGGTGGACCAGCTTTGCAACTTTTAGCAGCTAGTTTTTTCTTTAGGATTAATTCCTCTTTAATACTCAGTACTTGTTATTTGAGTGGGACTGACTTTACCCCTAAACATATAGCATAGACATATTACCCAGACCTGCCCCATTCGCATAATTCTTCACATGCCTTGTCCCTAGTCAAAATAAGTATTTAAGCCAAAATCATAAAGACCCAATTCTAGAATGTTGGTTGAAATTTTGGAAATAAAATAACTCTCTTTCTTATTATTTTTTTTAATAAATGAAGTATCACAAGAATGAAAAAATGAACACCACATGTACTCACTGTTTAATTGGTACTAATTGATCAACACTAATGTGCACCTATGGGGAGTAAGATTCATAGGGTGTCAGGCAGGTAGGAGAGGGGAGGAAGGGATGTGTAAATACACATATAAAGGATGTGATGGATGTGTGCTGTCTCGGGGATGGGCACGTTTGTCAGGTGGTTCAAAGGCAATTTATGTAACTAAAATATTTGTACTTCCATAATACTCTGAAATAAAAAAATGTCCAACAAATAAAAGCCTGGCATTTAACAGCAAAAACAGAAAAAACAACAGCAACAACAAAAACCTCGCTTTCTTTTATTTATTTATTTTTTTAATTTCAGAATATTACGGGGGTACAAACACTGTGGTTACATATATTGCCTTTGCACTGCCTGAGTCAGAGCTAAACGCATGTCCATCCCCCAGAGAGTGTGCAGAACATCCATTAGGTGTGACTTTACCCATCCCCTCCCTCCCCCTCCCCAAATCTCACTTTCTAATATAAATACTGGCTGTAAAAATGATATGACTCTACAAATGTTGGGATTCTCCACATCAGCAATGTGTGTTTCAGAAAAAAATTCAAAACAGAAAAAAAAAATAGTGAAGGAAAGAGAAAGTGAGTAAGGATAAACTGGCTGAATTCCTATATTCTGCCAAGCCTAAAGGCAAACACACCCCTGTTTTTCAGGCATTCAGTCAGATTTTTTAAAACTTTTATTTATATGAATACAGTTATAGTTATTTGTAAATGAAAGTTTTTTGATTAATACATTTTTAATTTTTTTGATATTTTACACAAAGTGAATAGTGTGGTCCATTCATAAAACAAAAATGTGCCAAATAGAGTATGTCTTATTTCTGAGATTATATTGGAGAGCTGAAGATAAATGTGTTTGGACTGATCAAGTACAACTACATTAGAGAAGTCAGAAGAGGGCTAAAACAGAAGAAATTACTTAAATTTTTCTAACTCTTATTTTCTCATAAATGGGAGGGTGTAATAGGCAGCTTCTAAGATGTCCCTCAATGATAATAAAAGTATTCAAGTCTCTGTGGAATCCTTTTCTTTGAGTGTGAGCTGGATTTAGTGACTCACTTCTAACCAACGGAACACTGAACAAGTGATATGATGTCACTTCTTTTATATAATTATTTTTTATTTTTAAATTTGTAATTATTAGGTGTACATACTAGTTGTATATCTTTATAAGATACATGTGATGTTTTGATATAGGCATACAATGTGAATTAATCAGATCAGAATAATTGGGGTATCCATCACCTCAGGCATTTGTCATTTCTTTGTATTTTGAATATTCAAGTTCCACTCTTATTTTAAAGTATACCTAACCTTATTGTTGATTATAGTCTCTTTGTTGTGCTATCAAATATTGTTCATTCTATCTAACTATCTGACTATATTTTTGTACTCATTAACTATCCCTACTTTACTCCACCTCCCTACTACCCTTTCCAGCCTCTGGTAAACATTCTAGTCTCTATCTCCATGCGATCAGTTCTTTTTAATATTTAGATCCCACAAGTGAATGAGAACATATGAGATTTTTCTTTCTGTGCTTGGATTATTTCACTTAATATAATGTTCTCCAGTTCCACCCATGTTGTTGCAAATGACAGGATTTCATTCTTGTCATTCATTCCATTGTGTATAATGTACCACAGTTTCTTTACCCATTCATCTGTTGATGGACACAGGTCGATTCCAAATCCTGGCTATTGTGAATAGTGCTGCAATTAAGACAGGAGTGCAGATATCAGTTCAATATACTGAATTCCCCTTCTTTGGATATATACACAAAAGTGGGATTGCTGGGTCTTACAGTAGTTCTATTTTTAGTTTTTCGAGGAACTTCCATACTGTTTTCCACAGTGGTTGCACTAATTTACATTCCCACCAACAGTGTCTGAGGATTCCTTTTTATCCACATCATTGACAGCATTCGTTATTACTTGTCTTTCTGATAAAAGCCATTTTAACTGGGGTGAGATGATATCTCATTGTAGTTTTGATTTACATTTCTTTGATGACTAATGATTTACATTTCTTTGATGACTAATGATTTACATTTCTTTGATGGCATTTTTTCATATACCTATTGGCCACTTGTTTGTCTTCTTTTGAGAAATGTCTCTTTAGATCCTTTTTCCCTTTTTAAAATCAGATTATTTTATTTTTTCCTATTGAGTTCTTGGCACTCCTTATATATTCCAGATTAATAAATCTTTTGCTGTATGCATAGTTTGCAAACATTTTCTCCCATTCCATCAGTTGTCTCTTCACTTTGTTGACTGTTTCCTTTGCTGTGCAGTAGCTTTTTAGCTTGATGTGATCCCATTTGTCCAATTTTGCTTTGGTTCGGGGGGTATTACTGAAGAAATCCTCCCAAAGACCAATGTCCTGAAATATTTCCCCAATGTTTTCCTTTAGTAATTTCATAGTTTCAAGTCTTAGATTTAAGTCTTTAATCCGTTTTGATTTGATTTTTGTATATAGTGAAAGATAAGGGTCTAGTTTCATTCTTCTGCATATGAATATCCAGTTTTCCCAACATTAATTATTGAAGAGACTGTTCTTTTCCCACTGTATCTTGTTAGTGCCTTTGTTGAAGATAAGTTCACTATAGATGTATAGATTTATTTATGGGTTTTCTATTTTGTTCCATTGGTCTATGTGTCTGTTTTTATTCCAGTGCCATGCTGTTTTGTTTACTACAGCTCTGTAGTATAGTTTGAAGTCAGGTAATGTGATTCCTCTAGTTTTGCTCTTTTTCCTCAGGATGTCTTTTGCAATTCTGAGTCTTTAGTTGTTCCATATATATTTTAGGATTATTTTTTCTGTTTCTTTGAAGAATGTCATTGTATTTTGAGGGGAATTACATTGAACCTTTAGATTGCTTTGGGTAGTATGGATATTTTAACAATATTGATTCTTCCAATCCACAAGCATGGAATATCTTTCTATTTTTGTATGTCCTCTTCGATTTCTTTCACTCATGTTTTGCAGTTTTGATTGTAGAGATCTTTCACTTCTTTGGTTAAGTTTATTCCTAGGTATTTTATCTTATTTGTATCTATTATAAATGCAATTACTTTCTTGGTTTCTTTTTCGGATTGTTTACTGTTGGCATATAGAAATGCTACTTATTTTTGTATGTTAGTTTTGTATCCTGCAACTTTACTGAATTTGTTTAGCAGTTTAAAATGGAGTCTTTATGTTTCTCTAGATGTAAGATCATATCATCTGCAAAAAAGGATAATTTAACTTTTTCCTTTCCAATTTGGATGCCTTGTATTTTTTTCTCTTGTCTGATTGCTCTAGCTAGAACTTCCAGTACTATGTTGAATAACAGTGGTGAAAGTGGGCATCCTTGTCATGGTCCAGATCTTAGAGAAAAGGCTTTTAGTTTTTCTCTATTCAGGAGGATATTAGCTGTGGGCCTGTCATATATAGCTTTTATTGTGTTGGAGTAAGTTCCTTATATATCCAGTTTTTGAGAGTTTCTATCATGAAAGTATGTTGACTTTTGTCAAATGCTTTTGCAGCATCGATTTAAATGATCATATATTTTTTTGTCCTTTTTTCTGTTGATATGCTGTATCACATTGATTGATTTGCTTATCTTTAACCATCCTAACATCCCTGGGATAAGTCTCTCTTGATCATGATGAATAATCTTTTCAATGTGTTGTTGAGTTAGGTTTGCAAGTATTTTTGCATCTATGTTCATCAGAGATATAGACCTGTAGTTTTCTTTATTTGTTCTGTCTTTGTTTGGTTTTGGTATCAGAGTCATATAGGCCTTGTATATAATAGAATGCATTTGGGAGTATTCCCTCATCCTCAATTTTTTGGGATAGTTTATGTAGGATTGGTATTAGATATTCTTTGAATACTTGGTAGAATTTAGCAGTGAAGCCACTGAATACTGGGCTTTTCTTTGATGGGAGACTTTTTATTACTACTTCTGTCTTTTTATTTGCTTTTGGTTTATTTAACTTTTGGATTTCTTCCTGCTTCAATCTTTGTAGGTTACATGTGTCTAAAAATTTATCCCATTCTTCTAGATTTCCCAATTTATTGGCATATAGTTGCCCACAATAGCCTGTAATGATCCTTTGCATTTCCGTAGTATCAGCTTTAATGTCTCTTTTTTCATCTCTTATTCTATTTATTGGGGACTTCTTTCCTTTTTTCTTAGTCTGGCTAAAGATGCATCAATTTTGTTTTTTGTTGTTTTTTTTTTCCGCTAGGAACCAACATTATGTTTCATTGATTTTTGTAATTTTTTTCAATTTCATTTATTTTTGTTCTGATCTTTATTATTTCTTTTGTTGTAGTAATTTTTGGTTTGGTTTGCTCTTACTTTTCTAGTTCTTTAAGATATATCTTTAGGTTGTTTATTTGAAGCTTTTTCTCTTTTTTGATGTAGGCAATTATTGCTATAAACTTTCCTCCTAATACTGCTTTTTATGTATCCCATAGGTATTGATATGTTGTGTTTCATTTTCATTTGTTTCAAGAAATTTTTAATTTCCTTCTTAATTTCTTCATTGGCCTACTGGTCATTCAGGAGCATATTGTTTAATTTCCATGTGTTCTGTATCTTCCAATGTTCCCCTTGTTATTGATTTCTAGTTTTATTCCATGTGGTCAGATACAATATTTGGTATGATTTCAATTTTTTTGAATTTTTTTAAGACTTGTTTTGTGGTCTAACATATGGTGTACCCTTGAGAAGAACATGAATTGTTGAATGAAACGTTCTGTAATTATCTATTTGGTCCATTTGATCTATAACACAGATTAAATCCAATGTTTCTTTGCTGAATTTCTGTCTGGATGGTCTGTTGAATGCTGAAAGTGGAGCACTGAGGTCTCCAATTATTGTATTGGAGTCTATCTCTCTATTTATCTCTGATAGCATTTTGTTTATATATCTGGGTGCTCCAGTTTTGGGTATACATATATTTATAATTGTTATATCCTCTTGCTAAGTTAACCCTTTTATCACTATATAATGACCTTCCTTTTCTCTTTTTACAGTTTTTTTCTTGAAATCTATTTTATCTGATAAAAGTATAGCTACTCCTTCTCTTTATTGTTTTCCATTTGTATGGAATATCTTTTTCCATCCTTTATTTTCAGTCTACGTGTGTCTTTATATGCGAAGTGGGTTTCTTTCAGACAACATAAAGTTGGCTCTTGTTTCTTTATCCATTAAGTCATTCTATGTCTTGTGATTGGAGAGATTAGCCCATTCATATTCAATGTTATATTAATAGGTAAGGACTTACTACTCCATGTTGTTATTTGATTTTTGGTTGTTTCATGGTCCTTTTTTTCTTTCTTCCTTATTTCTGGTCTTCCTTTGTTAAGAGTTATTTTCTCTGGCATTTTGTTTTAATTTCTTGCTTTTTATTTTTTTATGTTGTAGGTTTTTTGATTTGAGGATATCATGAGGCTTACAAACATATTTTATAACCAATTATTTTAAACATATGAAAACTCTGCTTACAAACAAACAAATAAATAAGCAAAGAGAAATCTAATGGTAATTCTATCCTTTAATCCCAACCTCATCCCACTTTTTAATTTTTTCTCATTCATATCTTTTTAAACTATTTATCTCTCAAAAAATTGTTATACTTATTTTTGGTAGGTTTGTCTTTTAGTCTTCTTACTCAAGATATAAGTTTATACACTACAATTACAGCAATAGAGTATTCTGTATTTTTATACTTACTCTTACCAGTGATTTGGATGCCTTCAGATGATTATTTATTGTTCATTAATGTCCTTGACTTTTATATTAAAGGACTCCTTTTAGTACACTTATAGGGCAAGTCTGATGTTGATGAAATCTCTCAGCTTTTGTTTGTCTGGGAAAGTTATTATTTCTCCTTCATGTTTGAAAGATATTTTTCTAGGTGATAGTATTCTAGGGTTAAGGTTCCCACCCCCCTCATCATTTTGAGTATGTCATGCCACTCTCTCCTGACCTGTAAAGTTTCCACTGAGAAATCTACTGTCAGGTGTTTTGAAGCTCCTTTACATCTTATTTTTTTTTCTTTTTTCTTGCTTCCCCTAGGACCTTTTCTTTATCTGTGACCTTTGGGAGCTTGATTATTAAATTCCTCAACGTAGTCTTGTTTGGCTTAAATCTGCTTGGTGTTCTATGACCTTCTTGTACCTGAATATTGATATCTTTCTCTAGATTTGAATAAACTTTCTACCCCAATCTCTCTCTTTCCCTCCTCTTTAAGGCAAATAACTCTTAGAATTGCCCCTTTCAGGCTATTTTCTAGATCTTATAGTCATGCTTTGTTCTTTTTTCTTTCTTGTTTTCTGACTGTATTTTCGAATAGCCTGCTTTTAAGATGACTAATTCTTTCTTCTGCTTGATCAATTCTGCTGTTGAGAGAGTCTAATGCATTTCTCAGTTTGTCAATTGAATTCTTCAGTTCTGGAATTTCTGCTTGATTTTTTTTATTATTATTTTAATCTCCTTATTAAATATCTCTGATAGGCTTCTGAATTCCTTCTTTGTGTTGTCTTGATGTTCATTGAGCTTCTTCAGGACAGTTATTTTGAATTCTTTGTCTGAAAGGTCACCTATCTCCATCACTCCAGGATTGATCACTGGTACTTTATTCAGGTCATTTAGTGGGGTCATGTTTTCCTGGATGTTCTTGATACCTGTGGATATTTGTTAATGTCTGGGCATTGAAGATTTAGGTATTTATTTTAACTTTTGCAGTCTGGGCTTATTTGAACCTGTCCTTCTTGAGAAGGCTTTCTAGATATTCAAAGAGATTTGAGTGTTGTGATTTAAGTCTTTGATCATTGAAGCCATATCAGCATTGGTGGTGCCCCAATCCCAGTGATGCTGTGACTTTTGAAGACTCCTGGTGGTACCACTTTGGTGGATTTGGGTAAAATATGAGAGAATTGCATGGATTGCCAGGCAAAGTCTCTCATTCTCTTCCCTCACTCTATACACTGGGCTGCTGGAGTTAGGGAAGGAGGGATGTGGGTACTCCTTCATGGCCACCAGAGTCAGCTCACACCTGAAGCCAGCCTAGTCTCACACAAAGCCTGTGACAACTGCTGTCTAGCTACCCCTGATGTTTATTCAAAGCCCCGGGGCTCATTAGTCAGCATGTGGTGAATCCTGCCAGGACTGGGTACTTCCTTTCAGGGCAGTGTGTTTCCTTTTGACCCAGGGTGGGGCCAGAAATGCCTTCTAGGAACTAAGGCCTGGATTTAGGGGCTTCAGGAGTCTACTTGGTACTTTATTCTACTATGGCTGAGCTGGTACCCAAGTTGCAACAAGAGGCCTCTGAACTCTTCCTTTTCCTTTCTCCTAGTGGAAGAAGACTCTCTCTGAACTGCACTGCCTGGGTTTGGGGGACGGGGGTAGTGGAAGTGACACAGGTACTGGCTTGGCCACCGCTTCTAGTGTCTCACTGGGTCACAGGCACTTCAAGTCCACTGGCTTTGAGCCAGCACAGCCACAGGAATTACCCAAGGACTGTAGCTTTTGTGGACTGACTGCCTTACAAATTTAGTCCAGGACCCAGGCTACTTTCTGTCAGCTAGTGGTGCAGTTAGCTGGAACTCAGGTTAAGGGGCAGAGGATTTCCCTCTGGCTGGGCTGGTCTAAATCCTCCCTCCATGGGCACTGGCAGAATTCTGCTCCATTCTGTGTTCCCCTGTCCCAGGGCAGCCCTGAGTTTCAGTGCAAAGTCCCATGATCAAGTAATTCTCCCTGCCCCAGGCACAGAGATTCCCTCTCCACTTGGTGTGCTATCAGGGGATGGTATAGGCCATGCAAGATTTTTTTTCTTACCTCTTTAGTGCCTCTTTCCTTGATATAGTATTAAAACAATATACTACATTTGCTCACATGATTTTTGGTTCTTCGGAAGGTACTTGCTTGCATGGATACTCTTTGACTTTGGTGTTCATGCAGAAGAACAATTGTAGGAGGTTTCTATCTGGCCATCTTGCTCTGCTCCTTCCTGATGTCACTTCTGAGATTAGGTTATAGAAATATACTGGCTTCCTCTCAAAAGCCTTGCTCTGCCTTGGAATGCCCACCTGTCATGAGGCAGTCCTGTGCAGAGGTCCATGGGAGTGAGATTGGAATCAGAGCATCCCCGAGTGAAGTTTTCAGGTTACACTGTGGCTGCAGATCATAGATTGGCTGCAAACTCATGAAAAAGCTTGAGGCCTAGACACCTTGATAAACTGCATCTGGATCCTTGAACCATAGCACATGTGGGATAATAAATGGAAGTGTTTTAAGTGCTAAGTCTTGTAATAGTTTAGTGTACAGAAATAGATAAATAATACATAGTAGAATCAAGATCGGTGATTATAAAATTGAATCACAGGTTCTACTGTAAAACTGTAGCCACCTTCTGCCACCAATTAGCAAAAAGCAATTAGACAAGGGAAATTTAGCTTGTTTCAGTTTCACCCGAATTTATTAGCAGCTACTCTCACCATGCAGGACTTCAATAAACTTACATCTTCTGATCAAACTGGACATACTCAGCACTTCTGGCTTTTCCCATTATGTCGTTAGTCTGTCACAGTGTCATTCCATGCAGTGTTTTGGAGCTTGGGCATCTGAACTCGCTATTGTATTACATGAAACTATTACCTTTAAAACACAAACAGATCCTGAAAAGTAATTGCAAAGAAACTTCACTTCTGTCAGTATAAATAAATGAAATGAGGGCTGAAAAATGTGAAGGCTATCCAGGTAAAAAGTTGCTAATTGTTCTCCTACGGGGCCTTTATGCTCAACTATGGTCACTTACGTGTGTTCACTTTTAGGATTAAGAATTTTATAAAGGTTTTGTGAACTTTCTTAAAGTCCATGTGTACTGAGCTTCTAAACTTTGATTATATGCCTGAAAATTCAGAGTCCTTAGATCTAATCTTGCTAAAATAATCCATCTTGGGAGCAAGTAAGGAAGCAATGGCAGTAAGAATAAAATGATGTTTCCCTTTTGGCATTATTGAAACAACTATTTATTGAATGACTTTTTTTCTAAATTAGTGAATTTAGATTATTTAGTATATTTTTAATATGGTTAAATTTACAACTTTATACCATATTTCCTATTTATTTATCTTTAAACAAACAAATCACAAGGCTGTCATTAGGAGAGAGTGGTCTACTTGCATATTCCTATATTTTCTGGAACGAGGATCTGGGATTTTTAGAGAATTTCCAAAACATTCCACCTTCCCACATAATTCCTATGATAGCTGCTCTGAAATAATATTAATGTGGAGAAAGTTTGAATAGAAATTAAAGAGAGAATTAAAGGCATAATGTCATAATATTTGTGACACCATTGGAGTTGTGGGGTAAAAACTGAGTTTTGTCAATCCATAAGCCAGATTTGGTTCTTTGACTTATGTCACACTGACAGAATTATTTGGCCATTTACTTAACAACATGAAACGCTATGGAAATCAGAGTACAAGAGAGATGGATGAGAGAAAGAGAGAGAGAGAGCAAGAGAGAGAGAGAAATTTCCGGACTTGTATTTCCAGGCACCATTTCCTGATAAAATGGACCCAGTAGCTACCTGGCTCTTCCATATATCACCAAGAAATTTGGGAAGGTCGAAAAGAGGGATAGCACATCTTAACCAGTTCTCTGCTCTTAAGAAAATCTCCGTTCCATCAGAGTATGATGAAATAAGTAACAATCCTAACAGATAATTTTCCTACCTCATGGTGCCGTCTGCTATAGAAAGTTATTCATTTACTTGCTCAATGGTGCTTCTCAAAATTGAATGTGCTTGCAGATCACATGGAGATCTTGTAAAATGCAGGTTTGATTCAGTGGTCTAGGTTGGAGTTTGAGATTCTGCATTTCTAACAAGCTCCCAGGTAATGTCAGTCCATGGACTATATTTTAGTAGCAAGAGTTTAGAATATCTGATATTTTGCAAGACTCTCTTTTTAGCTACTGTGGAAATATATGCAGACACTGTTCTCAAGGAGCCTACAGTATATTCAAAAAGAAAAGTCAATCTGTGTGTAAAAATAGCTTATGCATTAATAAAATTAATAGCAATTAGTTCATAGAGGAGGTGTAGAAAGGGCTGTTTTCTACAAAGGGCATGTGACCTTTGCAGTCTCACAGGGCCCCACACTTAGGAGGGCCCACACTTGGTTTAATGCTCTGCTGTTGCTGTCTTGAGATTTTTACTAAGCTTTAGACAAGAACATTTCATTTTCATTTTGTACTGGACCCCACAAATTGCATAATTGGTCCTGGGTACAAATAAATTCCTATGGGGCATGAAAAAGAGTGAAATCACCTCCCACTGAAAGGAATAAGAAATAGTTTCAAAAGGAGGAAGCATTTGATCAGTGCCTTGAAGAATGGGCAAAATTTGAACTTTACTATGTGGTAAAGTAATGGAGGAGCGCAATCTAGGCAGAGGTTGGTACGATCAGAGGCATGAAGACTGAAAGGACGGCATGTGGGAAGAATGGTAAGTAGTTGAGTCTGACTGACTAAAATGCTGAGCACATAAGAGGCGCTCAATAAATTTTTGTTGAATGAAGTTCTGCTGAATGAGCTTCCCAGAGATCAGCATACTGTCTGTATTGCCAACCTAGCAGAAACAGTGATACCACTGTATTAAAGTGTAGCAAGCACCCTGGCCTGTGCTTTTAGAGGTTCAAAAGTGGAGATGGTTGAGAGTGAAGATTCAAATAAGGTTTGCTAACAGATGTGTTTTCCAGCCCTGCAAAATGGTAGGCTCTTTAGTGTGTTACCAAATGAACTGTCAGTGATTGGGAATGGAGTAGTGATTTTCTTTTTATGAAGACATTCAAGTTTAGTTTCCACACAACTGGAGAAATTTTGCTGTATGCCTTGGACATTTTAAAGACAGCATTCATTGAAACAAACAAACAAACAAAAAAATGTTGCCTTTGAACAGAATTAGAAACTAAGGCAGCCGCTTGTGGTGGCTCATGTCTGTAATCATAGCACTCGGGAGGACAAAATGGGAGGATCACTTCAGCTCAGGAGTTTGAGACCAGACTGAGGAAGAGCCAAACCATGTCTCTACTAAAAATAGAAAAAATTAGCCGGGCGTCATGAATGCCTGTAGTTCCAGCTACTCAGGAGCCTGAGGCAGGAGGATCGCTTGAGCCCAAGAGTTTGAGGTTGTTGTGAGCTAGGCTGATGCCACTGCATTCTAGCTGGGCAACAGTGCCAGACTCTGTCAAAAAAAAAAAAAAAAAAAGAAAGAAAAAAAGAAAGAAACTAAGGTTAAACCAGTATTATACTACATAATTTTAAAAACAAATAGCATATAGGAACCAATATTCATATTACGTGTGGAGAAGCTCATGCCTAAGGGTGAGAGGATCAAAATAACCACATGACAGTGGAAGAGTAGCCGTAGTGCATCATTTTTGCTATTTTTTCTCCTTATTAGAAGTAAAAAATGAACATAAATTTTGCCTCTTTTTTGCACAAATGGGGCTAGAACTTTTTAACAAATGAACTTAGGGATAGTACATGACTTGCTAAGGTTTATCTCTTTGCTTTAAAATTAGCTTTTGGTGTCCAAACTGACAGCTGGGAAGTTTTCATCCCTGAACTGCAATGCTGCTTTGCCTCTTTGCTCTTTAGGCCTCTCTGAACTTTTCCCATGAACTCACCCTCAATGTCCTCCTCCTCCATCCCTACAGGGACAGATTAAGTGGACAGGAAAAGAGAACACGATGGACACGGTCACCCAGTTAGTGCCCAGTTGAGTTACTGAACCCATGGGCCACAGTATTTATGATGTGGCCACCACAATACCATCTCCAGGGTTAACTCTGTGACAAGAATCCCTTTGAAACCAAGAGCAACAGTGACACACATTGCCTATGGTGGATCTCACAGTAATGAAATATGCCCTTGATCCCTAAATCCCCTCTGCTGGCTACCTGATAGGTACTTTTGCATGGTGTGATTGGCTTTGCAGAAATATTTCATAAGAACCTTACTTGCATAAACTAGGCCTGATACTTTGCATATGATATATTAATCTAGTCTCTTTCCGTTTCCATTTTGTAATTGCCACAACTGTTATTATTTTCCTATACCTAAAATAACTTCTCAAAATAAGACCTTGAAAGGAAATAGAGTGCATCAAAAGCTTTTAAGAAACCCGAAATGTTTAACTTTACAGTTTATTGCTTTTTTTAGTGATGAAACAAAATAAGACAAAATCCCAGCTGAAATGAAACTTCAAACTTTTTTTTATTCCAGAAACAAAAGTCTTTCCACAAATTATGTTACAAAATGGATATTTATAATTCATAAATTAACAGATGAAGTACTCTTGAATTGGAATAAAGATGAAAAAGAGCCGTAAGCAAAATATTTATTTTTTTATCTTCAGAGTCTTCAATCAAAAAGCTAGTACTGTTTTTGTCTTCTATTAGTTAGTGTATTATCTATCTTGTCAGCCAGACTTTGCTAGTACTATATATATGCATATATAGTGAGTATCAGAATAAACTACAAACTTGGTCATGTGGATCAGCCTTTTCCTATATGACCTATATTGTAGGTCTTCATTGCTCCCATTAATGAGATACTTTTTGTGTACTATTTTCTGTTCATGTCACAGAGATGAAGTGAAATTTCTCAGTTGAGGAAACAGGTCAGCTGCTTGGTGCTAAGTCTCTCTGGCTTTTAATCCAAACAAGCTTGCAATGCGGTTGTTTGGATTACTTTATGTATGTTCTAAGTCAGGTACCTGGGATAATCATTCTTCAGAAAGCACATTCCTTGCTATGGAGATATTTGCATGCACGGAGGACAGACTAATGTCATTGAATTGGCAAGTCTCCATAGTCCGACTGAAATGTGAAGTGCTGTAATTTATTGGGATGTTTCAGACAGAAAACCTATTAGCCAAATAGTTAAAGGAAATGTGAGAGAGGGGTTTGTTTAGTTATTCAATAATTACTTTCAATTTCATTTTGGCTATGAACATATGCCAAGGAATACCAGATTTGTGTCATTTTGGCCTGAGTGAAACAGCCGGCACCGTTGCCATAGTGAAAGATTTAGGAATTGTGCACTCAACTAGTGTGTAAGAATAGGGGACTTCTAATTTATGTTTATATCCCTGAACACATGTAGGTACTTTTTTACTCTCACAATTAAACCTTTTATATTTCAGGGACCATAACCAAAGATGTATGTCTAGATGAAATAATAGGTGGGCTTAACAAAATAAAAAAAAAAAACCTTAGTGAGACAAAACATGACATGGTAATGTGTATCATTGATGGTGGTTAATATATTTAATTTATTTGCTTCAACATTCACCTCATAACGTCTAGGAACACATCTAAAGATATGCAAATTAAGGTTAGATCCTTTTTATGGTAACAAGATACTACACATACAACTTGAAAGAATGACCAGATCCATCACTGAAAGTCTGAGGTTCTTACTTGTGAAATAGTGAGGACCTCACTAGCATGAAGGGATTAAAAAAAATTAACTTAGAAAAACCAACATTATGCTAGGAAGCCAGGCATAGAATAACACATATTATATGTTTCCATTTATATGAAATGTCCAAAATAGACAAATCTATAGAGACAGAAAGTAGATTAGGGCTGGGGAGAAGGTGAGAAATAGGGCAGCAATAACTAAAGGGTACAGGATTTCTCCTTGTGGTGATGAAAATATTTTAAAATTGCCTGTGATGATGTTTGCATATATCCGTGCATATACTAAATATCATTAAATTGTATACTTCAAATGGGTGAATTATATGATATGTGAATTATTTATCCATAAAGCTATTTCAGAAAAAACCCTTTAACTCATATACACTTTCTATTTAATCATTTGCTATATGTCTCCTCTAAAGGAAGAATATTTCTATTATATTTAAGTAGCCAATATCGTGGTGCTTACCCAATTCTTAACTTCTAGGTGGGACTGGTAGAAGTAAGTGGGAGAAATGGGAGTGGTTCTTCCTCAACAGGGCTCTGATTTTAGCCCAAACAGTTATGTAGACATCAAAGAGCACCCCAGGACGATGAGGATGGAACAGCTGCAGACTTCCTTTGATCTCTGCTCAATGACCTCTCCATCACATTTAGTGTCCCTTTTTTGTTTGGAGTATTTTTTGAATTCTTATTCCTTCTAGGAAAGCTACTGCCTATAGACTAATGCTAGTCACTAAAATGTAAGAAGCAAGAGACCTGTTTTCATAAATGCCTTGCTTGTGGACTGTGTGTGTGCTCTCTGTGCTTATTTGGTATCGAGATCTTTGGGTTATGAATCTCCACTTTTAGACATAGCAGCATCCCCATATGTTATAATTGGGCTGCAATGAGATAAAGAACCTTGATACTTCAGAGCTCATCATTTGTGGTCTTGCTAGGTCTTCTGTTTCTTAAGTATTTAATCATTCCACTGAGGTTATTCCCTTCATAACAAAAATTAGTTGGAGGAAAGAAATTTCAAATCAGACAATTATTATAGTTACCACTTCTAATAAAGAGATTAGTAGGGAAAAGCAGCTGAAATAAATAATTTAGAGATTTTTATTTTTTATGTCCCCATGTTCTATAGAAAAATAATTATAATCATGGTTAGAATGTTTATGTAACTGTGGACCTTCTGCTCAATATTCAGGCATGTTTTCTGAGACCTACTCTTTCAAAACTGTTGATAGACAATTCTCTTAAACTCATTACATCCCATTTAAACCATCAAACATATTAAGTACTGAATACAGAACAGACACTGTGCTAGTGTTCCTGTGGGAAGCTTAAGGGGGGAATAAATAAGCACCCAAAACACGGGATCCTCCAATGAAACAGATTGATATGCACCCAAGAAAAAAACTCTGATGCAGGCAGAACATGTGACACAGTAAATGATTTAAAAAAACGGAAGGTAGATTTACCCAAATTTATAGGTGGAGTGCTGGTTTAATGCAAAAGGTAAAATTTGAACAATTTAGTATTTTGCTGCAACAATACATTATGCTGATAGCATCTTAGGAACCTGAATAAATTATGAACCTACTTATTCCTACGTGTATTTATATGAAACTAAGAAATATCTATAGATTTCTTGTGGTATAATTTCAAATTATTTACCATTTCAGGGCTTTCGGGAACACATTATGAAAAGAGCTGAATGCCCTCTTGTCCATTGACTTTTTGGTTCATTTGATTTTTGTTGCCATAAGCACTTACAGCAATAGAAGATAATCAGCAAGAGAAATGTGTTATTACACATTAATCAATGCAATCAAACAGTAAATATATTTAGTTTTCAATAATATAGTGCCTGTCCTAAAAGAGAATTAATATGTGGATCATATTGATCATTTTCTCTCTAGCGAATTGTAGGCAGGCTTATAAAAATGGATTATGGTTCTCTCAAAAGTTAGCATATTATTATGTGAAGTCACTGTTCATTCTCTACTTCTTCCTGGAGGCCTGGCAAGGTAAAGGGTATCTATCATGTCCCATGTATCCAGCCCTTCTTCTATATGACACATGGCATCTTTTTGATTCCTGGTCAAACGTTATTTTCATTGCTAAGCTGAAAACTCCACGAGAGCAGGGCCTTCTTCACTGTTGCATACCCAGAGTAATAGTAGGTAAATAAATATTTCCTTAGTAAATGAATTAATAAGACCATGCTAGAGTACACAGAGAACAGTTTTTAAAAGTATGGCAAAATCGTCTTAGTTTATATGTTTATTAAAATATTTGATATATTTTTTCTCTCTATGCCATAAATGCACTTTGCAGACTTCTACTGAATAATATCCCACATTGCATGGTTTCATTTCCTGTTTATACATCTGTTTCTCTTTATTTGACTTCTATATCTTGCTCAAGCATCTGAAGAATGAGTGCTTTAAAGAAGTGTAGTATTTGGAAGGGCATTCTCAGGGCTGGCATCTGGTAAATTAAAAAAAAAAAAAAAAGTTTATCCAGGATGTCTGAAGCATGAAACAGTACATCTAAAAGGAGAACTTGAACCATTGTCCAGGAGGATCCATAGTTAGTTAAAAAGTGGTTGTCTTTCATGCCCAAACTTAAGATAAACCAAAGGCAAGAAGTTAGAATAATAAGGTATGAGTCTAGAGACCTTACTATTCCAAGAAGGAGGAGGTGATAATGAAAAACAAAAAGAAACAATGGGACCCAATCATGGCCATAATTGGCCAAGGAACACAGCCTTTTCATGTAATGCCTAGTAAGGGAACATGGCTAAAAGACACCATATCTGACTAGACTATTAGCTTTAAGGATTCTGTGTTATTTGTGTTTGAATTTCTAACACTTTTCACCATCATTGAGTATGTAATAGATACCAGGAAGTATTTATTGAATTAATGGGTAAATCAATAAATCTCAAATTCCAGAGAAATTTGTTTTTTTCATTCTACTAAATTCTTTTATCTTACAATAAGCATGTTTCCAAAACAATTTGACATTGTGAGAATCATAAAGATTATTGCCAAAGCAATTAACAATTGTGATTCAAATGTCTTGTACAAATAGAAAATAATCGCATTAAGTTATTATTCAATATATAGATTTCTTCAAGAATGAAGTGGTAACATAAAATTCAATTTATTTCCCAGATTAACATTCTAGGCTTAAATTTTATGGTGTCAGCAATATGATCATTTACTAATTGATGCAATCTAATATTAAACACATTCACTTTCTGATAATGTATTGTCCCAAAGACAATTAAAATGTGGATTATGCTATATGATTCAGAGAATCCGAGTAGACAATATTATTCATTTTGCTTTGCACATTCCAGGTACTCTCATTTTCCAGTTAATGTCTCATTGGTAATGACCTTGATTTATCATCAATAACATTATCTTTATATAGTAATGATTACATTATATAATTTTTTATTTTACCCATGTATATTATATTGATATGACTATAATTTTGTGAGGGTAATGTCCCATGGTAAATTTGAATTGATAATCAAGACATTTAAAATGTATTTAAAATTTTCTTTTTAAAATGTAATTATTTGAGCATTTGCAAAAGGGATATGGAATGTTAGGGGATATAGAGATGTCAGAAAAAAGTTCATACAGATGGTAGTAGGGCAGAAGAGTATTATAGAGAACTTCAGTTTCCCAGTGTCCATACAGGGGACAACTTGCTTCCTGGCTGGCTCAAGGAAAGTCATTAGACTATGCAACAGCCATGAGAAAGATCCTGTCTCTTCCTGTGTCAAGAGCTCTCCTCCTCCTACCACATACTCTCAAAATCCTGAATCCCTACATGAACTAGTAAATATTAATATTAAGTTGGAAACGAAAAGCAAATGAAACAAATGAAATGTTGTGACCTTATCATTACCAGGAGAAGGCAGTAGGGAATGGCTTTGGGTGTGAGATTATCCTGACCCAGGGAAGTTTCTTGGAGAGTGGAAGCCCAAAGGGTGGGATGAAAGAATCCAGGCAGGTGCAAACTCTGGTGAGTGGGACCTCTGGCACTCAGGCTGGGCTCAGATCACGCTATCAGAGAACTTCAAAAGTCCACCTGTTCACTTTGCTTACTCTCCATCCAGAGATAGAAGCAATAAAACAACAATACAAGGATAAGATAAAGTAAATAATAAGTAATAGTAATATAGTAATGTTAATAGTAAAAAAGAAATAAAAGAGATAGAGATAATAAAAGTATTTTTAAAAGATAAAAGCATATTTGTTTTATTTAAAGTCTATTCCTCTAATTTAAATCACAAAATTCTCCTCCATGGTCAAAATTTAAACACACTGTGTCTAGGCAGGTTCTATTTAGTCCCCTGTATTAGTTTAACATGGTAAGTTCAATACTAAAAACACTAACTTTGAGTATGTTGAGACCAGTGGTTCACTGTGTATACCCAAATGTTTGGGACACCAGGCTTTCCTAAAGGCATAGTTAACTAATAAAGAACCATTTATTAAATGTAGGGGGCATAGCAATTATTTGCTTTAAAAGGTAAATATTACTATGAAAATATAGTTCTTAATATTGGAAAAGATTTGCCTTTTTATATACTGAATATAATATCTATATACAACTTTATTACATTTTGACTCTGATCCTTAATTGTCATTAATGACTAATTCTCCTAATAGCACTTTACACTCTGTTTGGAGGAGATGGTTCTTTCAACCATCTTGAATATTTTGAATTAAAGTTAAAATGTTTTCAAAGTGCATACACTGCTCCAGGGCTTTAGGCCAATATCCATCAATTGCTTTGCTCTTTCGGTTGAGTGCGAGTCTCATCCATGACAGCTTTCTGTAAATTAGAGATAAAGCCTTATTCTGCCTTTCTAACATTTTCCATGCAGCTTGATAACTTCTGCATCTTTTCTTTTCCAGGGCCAAAAGAGAACAGAATTTGTGTTAGATTTACTTCTTTCATCAATTATTGTCCTTATGTTTATATAAAGTTTTTTTTTCTTATTAGCAATCAGATTAAAGCCATCAATTGTGCTCAAATGCACATTGCTTTCCATTAAAGAGAACCTGTGTCTTTTTATAAGACAGATGATTTTTAAAAATCACTTTTAAACATAACAAGATTTAAAAACTGAGATATACATTGATTTTATCATATGGCCTTTGTCCCAGCTTTGCAAAGCTATCGAAACATCTTATCAAAACCCTATCTCATCCATTAGCATATACCATTTATTCTTTGTAAGAAAAATATTCTTTGATAATTTAAGGTTACAATTATCTTTACAATTCAAATTATTATTACCGTAACAAGACTTATAATTATGTTCATTTGAATGCATCTTTTATTTTTTATTAATCAAGATATTCTAGTTACTAAGTATAGAAATATAATTTTCACACTAATAGTTTAAAAATATAACAAGTTTTATATTCTGTAGTGTAATGATGAATTTCCATTATAATTTATATAAAATTCATATTTCTGTGACATTTATTTTCTTATTAGCTATATTTATTTTTTATTTATTTTGTTTTTCATATTAAGGAAATAGCAGTTTCCAGTTGATGTTATTAGCTCTTACTATCTTGTCAAGATAAATTAACAAAAATAAGTCTTTCATTCAGGATGGACTTTGACGCTTTGTGCCACATGAATGACTGCCAGATCCCAAAGGTGACCCAGTTGCTGCTCAGAATATAGAAAGAGCACAAGTTCTACTTCCCATGACCTTCTGGACTCTTGACGTACACATTCCTTGGTTCCTTAGGTCCTGTTGTAGGAGTTATGTGTGCACACATTGCCTCCCCATTCAGCATCATCCACGAATTATGTGAAAACCTCCCATAGTCCCTGTTTCAAGTCACTGGAGAAGGTGATGAGCCAGGCAGACCCTTCCAGATTCCACAGAGAACTCTCAGAGTCCCCCCAAGCACCTATGTGCCTACCATGTCTAGCTGTGATGCCATTTCCTTTATGTGTAGTGTAGTTTCACATGTGTTTCTCATCTGTTTTGATAGTTATACCTAGTAGAAATACTTTAAAGTACAATTTCACCAGACGCTATATCAAATGCTTTACTAAAGTGTATGTATTCCATGGACTGTATCCTTTCATCTTCTATTCTTGTGTATACTGAAATGTAGACCCTCCCTGCTGCCAGATGCTTCTTCTATATCTCTCTCATTAGCCAAAAAGAAGTCTACAATTCCCAACATCTGTGGCAGGCTCCCCACCCCACCCTCATTTCAATTTCCAATCTCTCATCTTTATACTACCCCTCTGTATGGAGAAGCCCACTAATATATTCCCCCTCTCTGCTGCATATAACTTCCTGGAACAGCTCCCAGTAAAAAGCCTAAAGCTTCCTTCCTTCAGTCACATAATTTTAAATCCTTCCCCACCAGAGGCAGGTCACCTATCTTTTACCCCAAAGAAGTATCCCTCCTTTCTGCCATTCATAGTTAACAAGATGGTGATTCTGGCTAAAAAATAGGATCATTACCTTCGTCCTATAATAAGCCCATGAAACCTTATGAAAATACCACCCACTATGTCTTTAATGTAATCTTATAAAAATTTAAATTTGCGAGTATCAGGGATGGGGAGATACAAATTTTGGGAAGAGGTTGTATAAAATAATGCATGCTTAGAAGAATGTTTTTGGGGTTGCTAGTCACATAAATAAAGAGAAGAAACTTGATTTTGTAGATACATGGACATTGAGCCTAGAAAAAAGGCTGTATTTACACAATTATAAATACCTTTGTGAAGAGCAAATCTTCTGTTAGTCATCCTCATGTTTCTAAATAGCTGGGTATTTCACATTAGCTGGTTATTTGATATTGGGTGGTTATGTGTGAACAGTTACATTTATAGTTATTCCCAAAATTTTTACCAAAAATAAACATAATACAAATGAATTTTAAAAAGGAAGATGAGAAATACTGGCCAAATTCAACACTACCACATTTCAGTACAGATTCCTTTTATCCCTTGAGGATCTGTGAAATCTAACACTGCTCTTTAGGCAAGCTAAAGCAGTGTCCAGAATACCATCCAACATCAGAGGACATGTGGATTCAGTTTCAACAACCTTGACAGATGTGCACATCTCCATTATAGAACTAGGGCACATATGTAAGTAGATGCCCTTGCCCTTGGTTACTTCTGCTTTATAAATGCAAATACCAGTTTAATTAAATCACAGAGTCAAATGGGCTTTCCAGAGTACAGAAATGAGCCTCCACTGAAAGAATCTTGATTTGAAAACATTCAGAGGGAAACACATCTATTTAGTTCAAGAAGTATTTAGAAGGTCATGTTGTCAGAAAAATCAGTGACCTGCTGCAAGTCTTTTTCTAATTTTAAACTGTGATGGATTATCCATGCACAGGCAGTGTGCACTTATAAACCAAAGCACAGATAGGTTTGATATGATACAGTGGTTTTAAACTGTGCTTTAATTTGCAGCTATTTGAACTACTTCCATTTTTTACAGATACTGAAAATTGGAAATGAGTCAAGCAGTAGCATGTTCCAACATATTGCTCCAAGTAACAGCATATCAGTTCACAGTGTACAGTGAGAATCTAAAAATTAATAACCTAGTAAAAGACACTTAGCTTAAAAAATCACAAAATAAGAGACTAGGGTAGGCTTTTATTAAAATCTGACTGTTGGGAGAAAAAGTGCTAAATAGATAGAGTCCAGAAGTCCTGGCAGTGACAATTGCTAACTCTGCAACATTGGTCAAATCCATATCTTCTCTAAGCCTCATTCATTAGATGAGAAAAATAACAAACCACTTATATCCATAATTAATGTGAGATTCAAATGAAATAAAAGATTTTTTGAAAATGACAGAGAGCTCTACGTTTTCTTGTCTTACTATTATTTTTGTAACTGTTGTTAGCCAGTGCAATCTAGTTTCATTAAAATAATTATTTATATAAAATTTTGCATCTGTTTTTTAAATATTTCTTTTGCTTCATCCATTCACTCATTTATTTGTTAATGAATATAAATTTGTCATATATATATTAATCATTATTTCTTTCCTCATGAATCTTATATCTGGTATGAGAGATTGACCCAAATAATTGTAAAGACATATATAGATAAAAATAGAGGCAT
The DNA here is from genome assembly GCF_000956105.1 of Propithecus coquereli. Classification (NCBI taxonomy): domain Eukaryota; kingdom Metazoa; phylum Chordata; class Mammalia; order Primates; family Indriidae; genus Propithecus; species Propithecus coquereli. The sequence goes on from NW_012152052.1 coordinate 383,796, forward strand.
GTAGTAGATATGTTTGCAGGATAATGAGAGGATAATCAACTGACTCTCTGGAGGAGTGAAGAATTACATTGTAGTGTGATGGTCAATTTTATGTGTCAGTTTGTCTGGACTTTGTGGTTCCCACATAGTTGGTCCAACATTATTTTGGGTATTTCTGTGAGGGTGTTTTTAGACAAAGTTAACATTTAAATTGGTGGATATGAGTAAAGCAGATGGTCCTCCATAACGTGGGTGGACCTCATCCCATCAGATGAAGGGCTTAGTAAAACAAAAAGACTGACCTTTCCTCATCTAAGAGAGAATTCTCCAGCTGACTATCTTTGGACTGCATCTGCACCACTGACTCTTCCTACTTGATGGTCTTTGGACTGGAACATCGGCTCTCCCTGGATATCCCATATCACCAGCCCACCCTGCAAATTGTGAACTTATAGCTTCATAATTGTATGAGTCTATCCTTTATAATAAATCTATCCTCTCACTCTCTCTACCTTTCTCTCTCTCTCTCCCTCTCTCTCTCTATCATTCTGAGAGAGAGAAAGAACCCTGTTTACTTGGAGAACCTTGATGAATACAAACACTATTCCACTTATGCATAATAAGGTGAGTGGGAATTTGAGATGTGGATGATGAGGTAAAGGACCTTATAAGTAGAGAAACAGAATGTGAGAAATTAGAGGTGGGCTGTGTGGAAACTGCAAATTCAGTAGGGTTCCTATAGAGAGTACAGAAGGAAGAGATGCGTTTGGGTATGAGATCATGAAAGGGACTTGTCTGCCACACAAAAACATTTGATTTTAACCTATAGAAAATGGGAAGCCATTTGAAGGATTTAAAGAAGTAAGATGATTAAATTTGCATTTTAAAAGATTACTATAGCTGCGGTGTCAGATATGGATTAGAGAGGGTCAAGCTGCTGGCAAGGAGATTACTGAACCAGTATAAGCCAGAATAATGAGGTCCTGTACTTAGTGACAGAAATGGAAACGAGATGGATATAAAAGATACAAAAGAGATAGAATCGACAAAATTCAATAAGTGGTATGACATGGGGATAAAGTGGGGGTTAGACAAGTTATGCAGGATGCCCAGTATTCAGGCTTGCGGAACTGGATAGAACTGATACTGTACTACAGACTGAGGGGGAGGTTTGGGGAAAGTAAGAAAGAATTGGTTATATTTTGAACATGCAACATTTATGGAACATGTGGTAGCCCCAGAAAAAGATGTCTAACAGACAATTATAATAGAAATAAAAAATCAAAATTAAGGGTTGTAAAAATAGAGACTTGGGAGGCTAGATATATAAATCACAGGTGTTGAGATTATTCAAGAAACTGGTGAAGTAGTAAAAAAAGAAAAGGAAGATGTCTGAGACAGAACCCTTAAATGTCTTGAAAAATGAATACTCAGTTTGCTGGTTAAGGACATTTCTGGAGTTAGAATTAGAGTAAAAAGCCCTTTACAAAATGTTCCTTGGAAAATAACAAATATTTAAAGTTAAAATATTGGTTATAATTTGTATTACGTGAACATATAATTTGATGCTGCTTTGCACATCATCATCTATCTTTTAACCTTATTACTAATTATCTCTCCGGAGACAGTATTTTAGTGAGATGCAAGCACTTTAGCAATCTTAAACTAAGATAATTGGCATTGATTTAAAATTGATGCTCTAAAGTCTACCTGTTATCTTAGGAGGGAATTATAGAAGTCAACATATAGTCACAATTTTTTTTCTCAGAGTATGTTTCCTCATCTGGAAAATAAGACAGCTTCTAAAACAAATCAATGTTAAATGGATTAATCTTTAAAGTCATTTCTAGTAATAATAGTCCATGGTTCTGTGGCTAGTATTCTTCTAATGTTCTTAAGTAAGCAGCTCCTCAGTGCTGCACTATTTAATGTATGGGAGAAACACTTTGGGCATTTTAGGCATAATCAGGAACTTATGGTTTTAAATACAAAGATCTTATAGCACTTTATGTTCATCCTCATCAGCGGCCATGGGGAAGATACTTCCTAACACAGTCTATAGAACTATAAGTCTTATAGAACTATAAGGCAAGGTTTGGCAAACTATGTCCCACTGTCCGAATCTGGTTCATGGCCTGCATTTATACAAAAAAGGAGGTAAGAATGATTTCAGCATTTTTGAAGGATGGTAATAGTAGGAAAAGGAGCAGGAGGAGGAAGAGGAGAGAACAAAGGAGAAAGGGGATGAGAAGTGGCAGTGACAGAGGCCATGTGTGGCCCGTAGAACTAAATTTGATCCATCTATTGTCTATTTATCTATCATCTACCAATCATCTCCCTTTAGAGAAGAAAATTGCTGACAATTGCATAGACAATACATGTGTAAACAATGTCCAAGTATGACAACACACAAGCTAATTAACATAAGCAGCAAACAAGTAAAACCCATCACCATAAAAATGTTTTTTTAAAAATTTAAATTGATATAAATGACTAGCAATTTGTATCTGTTTCCATTTTCTTGAAATATCTCTTTTATTGGTAAAAAGAGTCCCTGGGAGAGCCCTGATTTTCATCTCCAGCAGAAGACCAAAATGTTCCAGATTAGCTCTAAAAGTAACCTCAAATGGGAACAAACAGTAAATGTCCCTTTTAGTCATAGGTATATCACTGGTCTGTGAAACAACCCTAACTCCCACGTTAGTTCTCTGCTATAAAAATACAGCACTGATTTGAAAATTTAAAGAAAAATCTACCACTATTCTTACTGATGGGAAGACAAAACATTTTTGAAATGGAGGCCTCCAGGTTTTATTTGGTTTTATTTTTAACTGTTGTTTGTTTTTTCTTTTAATAAATAGTTCCCCACCAACTTACATATAACTGTTTTTCTTCATTTGCTTCTCAGAAAAATTCCTCACCTACACTTCTCACCTGCTCCCCTGTTTCCTCCCTCCTGAGGAAGAGGGGGTACCAGAAACGGCAATAAAATGCACAGACACATATGCACAGGCAGCCACACCCACCCCCCACATTCTTCCTGCTCCTGTCCCTTTCTGTTTGCTTCCCACCTCGTCTACGATAACTTTCCTTTTTTGGTTTATTTTCTTCTCTAGCATAAAGAGTGTTTACTCCGCTCTTTTGAGAACTATCTCTCTGACAGATTTTTTATATTTCTTAGATTTTTGAACAGAATAATGATGTTTATTCTTATCTAGAAAAATATTTAAGAATCTGTAACAGAAAAGAACATATGGAAATATCACTATAGCAAATGGTCACATTCATTCAGCAATAAAAAAAAAAATCATACCAATGTCCAAAGAAATGCAATGTCTCACTGAATTTAGCAAAACTATAATTCAAAATCTAGCATGCTGGATTCCTACATTATCATATATGCATCCAGAAAATGAAGTATTTTCTATTTCCTTGATTTCTAATTATTTCAAACTCAAGGAAAATTTGATTAGCAGTGCTCTTCTGTGTGCTCATCCTTTTTCTCTTTAAGTTTATCTTGCCATTTAAAGATAGCTAGAACGTACCTAGGGAGACACACTTTCGCTGCAGTAGATAGTACACAGAGGACATGAGGAAGCGACAATTTTATTTTTCTTAGCCTAATAGGCTACTAACCCAATTTGTTGATGCAATTTTGTAAAGTATACATAGGCTACTTGAACAGAGGAAATGAAATTAATCACTGAAGCATCAGTCAGGAGAAATGACCTTGAGCCAATGTCCCTTTTGAAAAAGAAAAATTTCAAACTTCTAGAGAATTATAAGAAGCTCTGGGGTGCAGGCACTGTTGTGCTTTTCTGAACCTCCAGCGAAGCCTGTGAATGTTACTCAATCCCACAGTCATGAGGTGGATCGTCTTACTGTTTCCACAGCTGCCAGGGTATTAAATTCTGACTGCATCCAATGCTGTGATCATCGTACTGTGTCTAACCACACACCAGTCAAGTGTTGGAGCTGGTGCTGGCCGAGGACCTTTCCTTCCTGGAGGCTGTCGGGCTCTGATAAGTGCAAGTTTTCTTGTTCTCCAATTATCTCTGTCAATCAGCCACAAGGGATCTTCACTGGTCACCACTAACCTTTTCTGGCTTTTTACATATACTCTGATTTCCTGTTAGCAGCACTTTTTTTAAAAAGGGCTATTAATCCTGTCATCTTAAAAATCAAAGGTTTACTTATCAACTGACAGGAGCTTTTTTTAAAAGTGGGGAATGGCATCCTCTACCACCTTCAAACCTTAAATAGATATCAACCAATAAAAGACAGAGAAAATGAAGATAAATGGCTTGCACCCGTTCTTTACCACACACTGTCTCCTGACCATAATTTCAGATACTACCCCTTGAGAGTACCAGATTTTGTTATTAATACTTACTTTACATCGCCACAGAAAGGTTAATATATATCAATGACTTACAAGAAATAATACTGTAGATAATACTACATTTTAAAAAACGATTTATATTTTTTAAGTTACTCAAAGTTGTGCTAAATGGTTATGAAGTTTTTCTGTAGTATTTCTAAAGTGGTACCACTTGTGTGTATATGAAATTGGTTCTGTTATTAGTTTAAAAAAATCTGTAAAAGATTTTTGAAAGAAATTGAATTTTTTCTACTATTGATAAATTCGCGTCATTCAAAATATTGATAATGTTCTAAAATAAAACATATATAACAATATCTTGATATAAATATATATAAAATTTCACATAGAGTATTTCTTTTTTTCACAAAAATACATCTTCATTAATTTTTATTTTCTGAGAACTATGGGAATTCAAAGCTTCAGGTGAGAGTTTTTGTAAATTATGAAAATGCTTTTGATTTCTTCCTCATTAGTGACTGTGTAGATTTCGAAAGTACAAATAATAAAAATATTTGTGAGAAATGCATTTTGAAGCAGGAAATACACAAGAATGAAAAGAATAATCCCTTGTGAATATCTACCCATCATTATTCTTTTACGGTTCCAAAATATTTCTAAGGAATAAAATCTACCAGATAAAACTTTCAACTTTCCAATAGCTAGTTTAAAATACAGAAAGATAAACTCCATAAACCAAAATAATTAAAAGTGATACCAGAGTTAACATAGAGATATTTTAAGTACAAATTATGCTGAATTTGTAGCAAAAAATTAGTATAACACTGGAGATAAAATCAAGATTTACATTGCCATTAGATGTTATGTTGCAATTATGATGTGTAATTTGATGCCATGATGTTTTTTAAGGTGATTTCTCTAGTTTTTCACACTAAAATTCTGTGACACAAATTAAAATAAATTCTTTCTGAGGAAAATTATAAGACGTAAATATATGGTGATGCTTTCTAAAAAGCACATGGACAATTCCTGATATGAGTAGCAGTAAGAATTCATGTCTTTTGTTTACAACTTTACCCACATTTTATATACAGGTAAAAATGTCTCTTGTCTTAACTTTATATTCAAGGAACTAAGAGAGGATTATGAAGGCATTATGCACTATTGAGTTTCAAATGTCTGGTAAAAGATAGTATATGGCCATTTAGATTTTCCTTACAGGCATTTTAAAATAATAATAATAAACCATTGAACATTTTTGAATACTTATTTTGTGCCAGGCAATGTGCTAAGAATTTTATGCGAATTGACTGTTTTAATCCTGGCAACAGTATAGGAGCGATATTACTATCATTGCTATTTTACATGAAAAAAAATTTAGGTCTCAGAAAGATGAAGAATTTTGCCTAAAGACATACAGCTATTCTGTGATGATCTTTTTGGTGCCAACGTCTATGCTTCTAACCACAACTTTAAATAAAGGTGACGATGATCACCAGGTGTACAGAACAATGTTTGCAATCAAATTGAAAAAGCAGTACCAAAGAAAATGAATGTTTTCAACATTTTACCTAGAATTAAAATTTTAGCATTGTTGCCAATTCTTTCTTTTATTTCATATATTTTCTTTACCTCATTTAATTTGACTTTTGTAGACATAGGCTATGCATTTTAATTATGCTATAAGTCTTACCAATTAGAACTTATGGGAGACATTATTAAATTCATTATGCATATAGCTAAAATCAATTTATATTATAAATATCACATTTGCAGAGCATCATTATAGGGTGAAAGAATAGAGGATGGAAAGCCAAGTTTTAATGTTAAAAGTTTGCCTGCTAGTTCTCTGAGCCTCAGCTCCCACTCTCTATCATGGGTGCTACAGTTTGAATGTTTTTGTCCTCTTCAAAGCTTATGTTTAACCTTAGTCCCCTGTGCAACGGGGCTGGAAAATGGAGACTAATGGCAGGTGTTTAGGTCACTAGGGCTCCACTCATAAAAGGATTAATGCTGCTATAAAAAGAGCCTGTGAGTGGGTGCAGTGGCACATGCCTGTAATCACAGCACTTTGGGAGACCAAGGTGGGAGGATTGCTCGAGGCCAGGAGCTTGACACCAGTGTGGGCAACCAGCAAGACCGTGTCTCTGCAAAAATTAATTTTTAAAAATTAGCCAGGTGTGTTCACCTGTAATCCTAGTTACTTTGGAGACTGAGGTGGGTGGATCTCTTGAGCCCAGAGGGAGAGTCCCTATCTCAAAAATAAATAAATAGCTTGCATAGGCTTTTCCATTCTCTTCTGCTCTTTTCTGCCCTGTGAGGAACAGCTCTTCTACCCCTCCAGAAGGTTCAGCTTTCAAGGCACTGTCTTGGAAGAAGAGATCAGACCTTTGCCAGACACCATACCTGCTGTTGACTTGATCTTGGTTTTCCTGTACTCCAGAACTGTGAGATATAAATTTCTGGGTTTTTAAAATAAATTACCTAATCGTGGGTATTTTGTTGTATTTTATTATAGCAACACAAAATGGACTAAGACACTAGGTTATCTTCAGTTTCACATCTTCAGGCTTTGCCTTCTGCCTGTGTCCTTCTATCAGAGCAACTACAACAAATCATTCACTTAATTTTTTATAGATCTGTATCTGCTTGTACAGTTTAAATCTCCATAGTAAATAGGCAAAATTGTATTCCCCTCTGTATCTTCCACTGACAACCTGGTGCTTACCACAAAGAGGCCATATATGTGTGTGTGTGTATATATATATATATATATATATATATATATAATTTTTAAATGAATAACTGAATAAACCTTAATATACAAATGATTGGAAGATTAGGTAATAGATTCTTAATTCAAGTAAAGAAGAAAAACTTGGAATAGATGATTCTGTAAGTCTCTTGTAATCATAAGTCTAACATTACATGTAAGTTGAGAGAATAGCACTCTTTGTGCGTCGCTAGGAATTGGGGGCCTAACATTGAAGATATTTTCTGCTTTTTATTTTAAAAATCCTTAAATATGCAAGAAGTAAACAATGGAACACATGCTGACGCACTCACCACTCACCTTAATCAATGGAACATTTCCTCTACAATTGAAGCCCCCTTCCTCCTAACCCTTAACTCTGAATTACAGATTTACCACTTACATGCATTTCTTTATGTTTTTATCACACCTTAATATACCTCTGAAAAATCTGTAATATTGTTTTCTTTGTTAAGAATTTCTAGAGACATGATGCCAAATCATGCATTCTTCTGACTTTTTGCTTAATATTTTTGAGGCTCATCAGTGCTTTGTGTGTAGCTCTAATTCATGAAGTTTAATTTTGAAATGGTAAAAAATAAAACTGCACAGACTGAGTATTTGAACACTTGGAAAAGGCCAAATAAAGGTATGATAGGGAGCATTTAGGGCTCCTCAGCGATATTTGGAGCTGGTTATGGACTGGCACACAGAAGGAAGAGTCAACTCCATGAAGAGTGAGTGGTGAGGGGGGAGCTGCTGGGGATTCAGTCACTTGAAAACAGGGAAACGAAGGTTAATTTTTTCCGTGACTTATAACTTATTGACCCTGTGCTAAAAATGGGGCACATTGGATGGTAATGAAAAATTAATTTAGTCAGAGATGAGAAAATGGATGTGAGCCCTTGAGGTAAGTGAGAAGAGTTTAAGTATGATATGTTTGGTGATGGGCAGTAAGTAATTATGTAGGGATTTGAGGGAGAATATTATAATGATTATGAGTGGAATATATTGGAGGGGATAGAGAATCATGTCAGGAAGGTCAGTCATTAAGAGTGTTCATTAAGTTAGGTATCAGCCGTGGACAGCATGTGCTACAGGGGAAGCTGACTCAAGGTAGGAAAGGATAAAACCAAGAGATAATTGGTAGGGAAAATAGACACAGCATCTTGATTAATCTCCCATGCAAGAAAGATGAAAAAAAGATTAGGGTTAACACAGACCTTAATGTTCCAAACCTGAAAATTAGCATTTTTCTTTTTCTACTACAAATTATGTAAACTAGGGAAACTATTCCAATTGATGGAAAAACTTACTAGCTGATGACTGAGGATGTAGATGATTGAGAATTAAAGGAAAACGAAAGACCGGACTGTTTCATCCTAGGTCTTAACTCTCTTAGCACTCTGGGAAGGCTTTGGAGATTTGCAGGCAGTGAAGAACAAAAGTAAACAAATGAGGAAAAGAGAGTCAGAATGCATCCTAGAATAATAAGCTCTGTGGAATAGATTAATTTGCTCCAAGGTAAAATCAAAAGGGTGAGAAAAATGAGTTACCACCCCCACTCCATCAGCACTGGTTCAAATTCTAGCTAATCTGCAACTTAAGTTGCTTTAAAGTGTTTAACTAATTTATCTGTGGCCAAGTTAGTTCGACTGCTTCAAGCATGACATTCTCGAGGTCAAAGTCTTGAATTTGATGCTTCTACAGAATAATTAACTTTGTTCTAACCTGTGGTCACAGCTCATATCCCAAACCCTGACAAATTGTCTTTGTTCATAAGAGGGGACCAGATGAAAGAATAGCACTGTGAGAAAAGCAACCCCAATGCACACTCAATGGACAGGAATCAGAAATGCAATGTTTATTTATAAAAGAAGTGATTTGAACACCCAATTTTCATTATGTATTTTTTAAAAGATGAAAACATAAAACTTGATATAAAGCATGCTGTCAAATTGAATCCTTCTAAATTGGCAAACTGAAAGAATAAAATTAAAGATAAAAGATATTAGAGCAATCTAAAAATTTCATTTACCACCATTATTTACAACATTTCTAGAACCACTCTACTTAAATAATATAACTGATGATTATACAAGATAAAACAATAGCTTATATTATAAGCTTTATTCAAGAAGGTTAGCATGATTTTTGATATCGAAAGTTAGATTTAGGATTTTGCTTCAATTTTTATTATATTTCGCCTATTTTTGCTACAAAGTCATTAGAGTTGTTTAAAGAGACTGGAAAATCCATTATTCATTCCAAAGTAAAGTGGAATTATTTAAAGATTATTTTCATGATTGAAAGTCAGATAAAATGAATTTTTAAAATATATTTTATATCCATTTTTAAAGATTATAAGTATTTGTGTGTATAAGCACATGCCCTTATAGAATTCTTTTTGTTTTCTAATATTTTTGAACTTTTCTCTAATAAATCTTTAATTTTGGAATATTTTGTACATTACTCTGTATTCAAATCAACGATTTTGTAATTTAAAAATTTATGCATTTTTCTTTTTAATCTATTTGTTTACTTTAAAAATATAGTAAAAAGGCCATATGGTTCCTTTTTGTATTTTCTCTTCTGTAATTGACACACTTACGCATATCACATTTGTCATGCTGTTGACTTGCAAAACTATTCTCTAGCTTTCATTATGAAATATTTGTACATTGAATATATTCTTCTTCCATATAATCTTACTTCTTTATCTTGGTTTCTGTCAGATTTGAAAATGAAATTTTAAGGTTTTTTCCAAAATTAAAAAAATATATCATCAAACAACTTTTATTCATCTGCCTTTTCTCATTTCTGTAGTGAGAGAGAGAAAATGAAGATGGCCTTCACCATGCTTGTGAACTCATTTTCTTATCAGCATCACTGTAAGCTAAACTGATCAAAAAAACTATATGTGTTAACCTCAACTATGGAAAGTATCTGGCCTAGGCACAGAAAGCATGGCAGAGTCAGAGAGGATATAGGTCTGAATAAATTAATGTAGGGGTCATCAAATATATTTCCATCTATTTTTTAAAATATATTTTATTCCTAGAACAGTTTTATCTTTTACAGAAAAATTTTAAAGATAATAGAAAATTCTTATATACCTCAGACCTAATTTCCCCTATTATTTATTACTTATGTTAGTATGGTATATTAGCTACAATTAATGAACCAATATTGATAGATTATTGTTCACTAAAGTCCATATTTTATTCGTATTTCCTTAGTTTTTACCTAATGTTATTTTTTTGTTCCCAAATCCATAATACCACATGAAAATTAATTATCATTAATTATCTGTTTAGGTGCCTCTAGGCTGTGACAGTTTCTTAGATTTTTCCTTATTTTTGTGACCTTGATAATTGTGAGAAGTACTGATTAAGTATTTGATAGACTGTCCCCAAATTGGGATTTTTCTGATGTTTTTGTCATGATTTGGCTGAGACTAAAGGTGTTTGGGAGGGAGATCACAGAGATAATTTTCATTATATCATATCAAGGAAACATAATATCATTATGACTTATCAATAATTGCTGTTGACCTTCATTACCTGTCTAAGGTAGTGTATTAGTTTACCAGGGCTGTCATAACAAAGTACAAAGTTAAGCAGAAATAAATTTCTGCTTGAACAACAGAAATTTATTGCCGCTGTTACTGAAGCTAGAAGTCTGAGATCGGGGTGTCAGCCGGTTTAGTTCCTTATAAGGAGTGTGAGGGAGAATCTGCTACAAGGGGTCTCTCCTAGGATCTAGTGGATGCTGGTAATCTTTGACGTTTCTTGACTTGCAGATGCACCACTCTGATCTCTACCTTATCTTCATATGTGATATAGAGAGAAGAGCCTGGAAGTGAACACATCAAATATCAAGGATATTTATCTCAGCAGTTAGAAACAACAGTATATTACAAGAGGATTTCACAAATTCCCAATGCCATACCTTCCCACCTTCCCTCTTTTTACTATATGAACAGTCTAGGCTCCCATTTAAAGAAAATCCATCCACTTCTCTGTCCTATTCAATGATTTTATTCTTGAAAATTTGCTTTTTTCTCTCCTGCATCATCAACTTTTTCCTTAACACTGTCATTCCTTAATACCATCCTAGCTCAAGTCACAATCATCTCTTTCCTGGATGACCGGAATAGCCTCCCGATTGGTTTTCCTACATCCATCTTTGTCTTCTTATGGTCTGTTCTCAACAAAGTAGTAAGCAAGATTCTCTAAAAACATCCATCAGATCATCTTCACTCAAAATCCTCTTCTATTAATTGCTCCCCACTTTATGTGGATTAGAAGCCATAGACCTACTAGTCCTTGCATGATTGGCTCTCACTTTTACTCAATGTACACAAGTCTCCTACCCTTTCCCTCACTCATCCTACTCCAGCTAGCAGCCTCCTTGCTATCTTGACCACATCAGGGACATTTTTGTTTCAAGACCTTTGCACTGGCTGTTTTGCATGGTTCACTCTGTCTCCTCCGTCAGGTCCATGTTCAAATGTAACTTTCTCAGTTAGATCTATCCTGTCCATGCTGCTTAAAAGTGCAACCATCTGCTCCTCAAGTAGTTGATATCCCACTTATTCTGCCTTACTTATATCCATAGCATTCATCACTTTTAACATACAACATACCCACTAATTTTTATGTGTATTTTCTGTCTCTTTATATTAAAATATAAACTCTATGAAGTAAGGAGTTGAGTTTGTTCAGTTTATTTGTATATGTACATAGACTAGACCAGTGCAAAGCACTTAGCAGAATTTCAATACATTTTTACATAAATTAGTTTTTATGATAATAATAATAATATAGAAGGCTTATGACTAAGAGAGTGAAAGAAGGTATATCAGCAAATGAGAGCTATCTTTAAACATCTTGAAACGGTCACTGATGAAGCTAGGAAGAGGAGGCTGCTACAGAGAATGCAGCCAACCTGCCCTGGTTTTGCTCTCAGATGTAAGGAACATCCGAGTGTAGGATATTTGGAGTGGAATCTGGGGAGCTGACTGAAAATCCGTGTACAGTACTGAACAGTAGCTGCCCATCCTCACGCTATGCAGAATTCCCAGCAGGCAAATTTCTACCATTTAAACTAAAAAAAATTTAAATTTCTTCTAAAAAGAAATTGAGTAAGCCTAAAGCAAGGATTCTGCTTTATTTTAACCATGAAGAGTCCCTCAGTAAAATGACTGGCTCACAGCCTAATCACCCCAAGTTGAAATCCATCAGTCACTCAGTCATCTACATGAACACAAAGCTCCCAAGTGGCTTTTTATTCTCTTATTTTTATATATGAAAGGATGTCCAAGAATTCCAAATACTTGAGATTGTAAGAAAAGA
>NW_012152052.1:396275-407064 GCF_000956105.1 Propithecus coquereli
GCTAATTTTTTTTTCTCTATATATTTTTAGTTGTCGGATTAATTTCTTTGTATTTTTAGTAGAGACGGGGTCTAGCTCTTGCTCAGGCTGGTCTCGAACTCCTAAACTCAAACAATCCGCCCGCCTCGGCCTCCCAGAGAGCTAGGATTACAGGCGTGAGCCACCGCGCCCGGCCAGTTATAACTACTTTTAAAAAACATATCCCCCACAGATTTTATTTGTAGTACTCATTTATTGCTGTCTTAAATAAATATTGAGTAATAAATATTTGGGTTTATCCAACTTTGATAAGAATGTGTATGTCTGTGTATGTGAATTTTGAAGATAACAGTCTGTTTTTTGGGGGGAGAGGTAAGTGGCATTTATTAATACATTGGCTTCTGTTCTTTTAGATTGAACTATATCATCCTGGAGGCTTTTAGCAAGCTAAAAAGTCTCTAAGCAGCCCCTTAAAATATGTCAACAAAATGATTCTGGGTAATTATTTTGTTCTATTTTTAAAGATGGCACATAGTGATTTTCTTGAAAGCAGAACATTTACATACTGTATTTTTAATTAAGCATCTTTAATTACCTGTGCAATTTACCCCTAAAATTTTTGTGAATATACATATGGTTCAAAAACTAGCAACCTGATGATTCAGAAGGTGAAGATCAACAAGTTTGTGCCAAAAAAGATAAAATTCACCAAAAAACATTATGATGTCAATCTGCTAAAATGGTCTAGTGATTTGTAATTGTAGTCATTATTTAGATGAACTGAATAATGAAGGTTAATTAGAAATTAGCATAGTGTAAAGAAAAGCAAAATTTGGATTCGTTGAACTAGTTTTTGGGAATTAAACTTCTATAGCAGATTAATCTCTGAAAATCCATCTCACCAAATGAAATAGAAGTAGTTAAATGCTATATTTTATTTTGTATTAATGTAAGGTTACTATCTTAGCCTTTTGTGCAATTATCACAGAATACCACAGCCTGGGTAATTTACAAGGAACTAAAATTTATTGGCTTACAGTCTTATAGGCTGTAAAGTCTAAGATAAAGGGGCCTGCATCTAGTGAAGGCCTTTTTGTTGCATTATCCCATGGCAGAAAGGCAAAAAGAAGGTGAAAGAGAAAGTAAAAGAGGGTTGAAATCTCCCTTTTATAACAAATCCACTCCCTCGATAAAGACATTAATCCATTCACTCTGCCCTCTTGGCTTAATCATCTCATATTAGTCCACATCTCCTGACACCCTTGCACTGGGGTTTAAGTTTGCAATACATGTTTTTCTGAGGGATACATTCAAACCATATCAGCCACTTATTAAGGGAGTAATCACAGTATTACTCTACGTCTTCCCGGCATGTGCACACGTGCGTGTGTATGTGTTGTCATACAATGAGGCTCCTATATATGTGGTAGTTTTTATAAAATAATAAAAATAAAAACATGATTACTAAAAGGTTAGACAGAAATTCGTGAAGACAAAGGAGTTATCAGAGGACTGAAGTGATGTAACTTTTGTCTGTATTATGGTGCACTGATACAGAAGAAAAGCCTTTATTAAATAGTGCTACTTCTGTAGTACACCCATTCTAGGCATTATTCCTCTGCTGAATTTATATGCACCTTCTGTAGTAGACAGTTTCCAAAATGAGTACCATCATTTTTTACCTCCCTGTATGCACATTCTGGTTCTCATTTGCTTCTGGGCTAGCCTTAGTGAGTTGTTTACCCAACAGAATGTGGTAGAAGTAATATTGTTGCTGTTCAAAGATTAGGTCAACAGAAGTCTTGAGATTTCTACCTAGGCTGTTTGAATGTTTGTTTTTGTGATATTTCTACTTAGAAACCAGGCCCCACACTGTGAGAAGTCAAAGCCACATGGAGAGACCATGTGTACCTGCTCTGATAGTTAACAAGGGTGAGCTCTTAGGCAATGGTTAGCATAAACTGACAGCAATATGAATGAGCCATCTTAGATATGTAGCCCAGTAGAGCCATCAGCCTGCTCCAGCCCCAGCTTCCAAGTTGTTACTTCCTGAGAAATCAAAGTAATAATTAACCAGCTGAGACCAGTCAACCTATAAAACCATAGGAAATCACAATAAATTGTTGTTTTTAACCACTAATTTTGGGATTGTTTCCCATAGTAATAAATATTTAGAACAAAAATTAGTATAAGAAGTAGAATGCTACTGCTCTGTTTTGAACGTGCCCTCTAAAACTCAGGCTGAAATTTATTAATAACTGCCATCGTGAAGGTATTAAGAGATGGGACCAGTAAGAGGTGATTAGGCCAGGAGGGCTTTATCCTCATGAATAGATTAGTACCATTAATCCCAAGAGTGGATTTGGTATCATGAGGGTGTGTTGTTATAAAAGCTAGTTCAGCCTTCTCTCTCTTGCTCTCTTACGGGTGCTTTCCCTTCAGCCTCCTGACACACAATGATGTAGCAAGAAGGCCCGTGTTAGATACTGGCACCTTGTTTTTGGACTTCGCAGTCTCCAAACTGTGCGAAATAACTTTTTTTTTCTGTATAAATCACCCAGTCTGTGGTATTTTGTTATAGACACACAAAACAGAGTAATAGAGCTTCCATCACAAAAACTTAAAACATGGCTGTGACTGTGAGACTGAAGGCAGGCGTAAGCTGGAGGGATATCAAATGGATTATGGTAGATGTGAAGGACATTGAGGAAAAACTATTATAGAATTAGATTATCCATTTTATATAGTACCGAATACTCGACAACACTATTACCTGCAGTTAGGTGGAAAATAGAAACTATACATAATTAATTGATGGGTTTGTTTAAGGAAATTTCCAGAATCATAAAAGTAACTGTTTTTGAAAGCCATGTGTAATCAGGTACAGATAAAGATAGGATAAACAGTTAATTGTTTAGTTTCTCTAAACAATTAGTTTCTCTAATTTGTCTAAATTTAGAGAAAATAGAATCTAGAAATATTGAGTCAAAAATTAAACTATTTCTCATAGTTTCAAAATAAAAGCTTTTAAAATAAGGCATAGACTCAGGTAAAGATCAAATACAAGGTGTTGCCAGTAAAATGAGGCCTGCGAGTAAGAATGTTCTGATTGAGGGTATAGTTTCAAGATCTTTTGTTAAGACCTCAGACATATTTGAGTCAGTTTTTTGTGTATCATATGAGCTAGACAAAAAGACTTCTAAAAAATATTAAGGATACATGTCCCAGAAAATTTCAGCTGGGAAGTCTAATATTGATGTATCTTTTAGATTCTCTTTCTAGACAAGAAGATTTCTAAAATCTTAGGGGCATTGTACCAAAGCACCATGACTTTCAGCCATTGCCAGAAAGGAACTTGTCTCAAAGAAATTTTTGAGTATGCTTTCAGTCAACTAAATCGAACCCCAATAAAATTTATAGGAAACCTCTAAATTTTAGGATCATTGAATTAAGAAAAATATCACTTTAAAGTAATAAAGGCAGGGACAATTTAAATTAAAAGGCTTCCGAGCCCTACCCTTCTATGCACAGAAAGCAAAATGAGAGCTATTAATACTGAGCTGCAAACACAGGTCATTTCTTATGAATGACTGAAATTTCAGAGCCAAAAGTCCTGAGAATGGATCAATATCTATATAGAATCATGCTGTTATGGTTTGGATATGTTTTATTAGGCCCTGAAAAATTGTGTTGAAATTTTATCACCAATGTTGGAGATGGAGCCTGTTGGGAGATGTTTGAGTCGTGGGATTAGATCCTTCATAAATAGCTTGGTGCCATTGCAGAGGGAGTGAGTGAGTTCTCACTGTTAGTTCCCATGAGAACTGACTGCTGAAGGGAGCCTGGCACCTCCTTTGCTCTCTCTCTCTCTCAGCTCTGTCATTATTTGATCTCTACACAGTGGCTCCCTTTAGCGTTCTGCTATGAATGGAAGCAACCTGAGTCCTTTGCTGGAAGCAGATGCTGTTGCCATGCTTCTTGTATAGCCTGCAGAAACACAAGCCAAATACACCTCTTCTATTGATAAATCACTCAGTCTCAGGTATTTCCTTATAAGAACACAAATGTACTAATACTTATGCCTAGGGAGTAGATTTTAACCTAACCAGGAAAGTCATGACATGTGCCTAGCTGGGTCTCAGAATTGTTATGCACTGGCTGTGGCTATGTGCCAATCTGTCCTCTCCCCCACTTCTAAAATGAGAATGTTCATTGAAATTACTTTTTATTTGTATTATCACTTAATATTCAGTACAGGATGGGTACAGAGAAATCATCCCTCTAGTTCACAAATTTTTAGAGTAAGAGGAGCCATACCCAATAACTTAGACCCAATTTATTAATAAATGCTGAGATTCTGGATTTAAAATCAGTATTGTAATGGAATGAGTTTCAAACTCTTGATTGGAGAATAAATGGATATTGCATGTGGAAGAAACATGAACTATTATTCCCATACAGTAATCTGTGAAGAGTAGTCTTGAAGATGTTCATGCTAGCTATATATATATATATATACCTACTGCTTCTCATATTAAGAGGTCAAATTCCATATCCCCCTTAATCAGAACTAATCTTAATGTCTTCTTTGACCAATATAATATGGTAAACTTAATATTCTGATGCTATGTTAAAAGTACCTTGGAACATTTACTTGAGTTTCTTGAAAAGCTGATCCTTCAGATGAACCCTCTTAGAAACCATCCACCACACTGTGAGAAGCACAGCCACAAAGTGTGGCCACTCTATTGAACAACACATATGGGCTTTTGTCGAGACCTGTAATTAACTATCAGCCATGGAAATGAGCTATCTTGGATATTGAGTCTTCAGATGACTCTAGCCCCAGCCTCCTTCTGGCTGCAACTGTGTGAAATATCTCGAGCAAAAACTTGCCAGGTGGGTCTGTCAACAAATGAAACAGTGAATGATTCTAACAAAGTAATGTTTTAAACCAGCAAGTGTTGGTTAGGATGCTTCCTTTGCAACAATAGATAACTGGAACATCATCTCTGTAGCAATTTTGTTGCCATACTTTGAAAATTAAGACCCCATTGATCCAAATAACAATTAGGACTGATAATTGAGGTGACCTATGTCAACATGACTTAGATATTTGCTACTGAAAAATCCTATACAGCAGATTAGACTGTATATCATTAAATAACATCACCATTTTCTTCAGGAAATCTATGTGAACAAATAGTTTTCTTGCATGGGCAAAAAAGCTCTCCCATCAGGAAAATAGACCCTTTGAACAAATAGTTATCTCACAGGTGCAAAAAAATCCCTCCTATTAGGACAATAGATTGTTTACCTGCACTAATCACTCAATTATTAAATAACTGTTTACTCATCAAAACTCCTCTTAAGACACTTGCCTTGACATGTCCAGTAATTCTAAACTATCATGCCATTCATTTTGTTCATTCCAATCAATTCCTACCTTTAATAACTTGATCCAAGACACCAAATCCTTATAAATATCCTTCCCTGAACCTTTCTTTCTGGGAAACTACTAAGAGTTTGCCAAGACATCTATATATTAAGATTGCATTTTCCCTTATTCAGTACTTCTAATAAAATTAGATTTGCCTGATTAACAAGTTTTTGGTTGCTTGGAAAAATCAACAATCAATAATTATAATTGTGAGTTTTCAGATATTACAGGATGTTATACTGACACTCTTTCTATCCTAATTTCACTGAGGGCTTCAAAGGACCATAAAATAAAATAGCTGCAAAGTCTCCTTTCTTACTGACTTTGACTCTAAAAAAACCACAAATCTGATTTTGTAGCTTCAGTAATCATGTATCTCCAGTCTATTAAAAAGAGAGTTTATAAAAGCCTGAGGATTCCCTTAGATAAAATGTACAGGTGTTGTGGTCTGTGCCTCAGTACTTACATCTATACCCTTATAAAACTTCTCTCCTCAATAAATAATCTGAATTTTATTACAGGAAGAATTAAATATTTATTGACCATACACTAGGTTACATAAAGCAATAGACTTAAACATCTAGGAGAATGACAAATACTTTTAGCTCCTATTTCTTGTATGCACACCAGCCAGAGGCCACCTACTGCTGGAGGAGGGGTAGCATACTCCTACCTAATACAAACCACGGATGGAAGGTTGTGTTGGGCTGTTTTGAGGTGGTGGGGTATCAACTGCTTCCCTAAGACTGAAATGAGACTGGGTTAACAGAACATGCCACTTCTAACAGAAGTTAGTACATATTAACTATCAATAGCAGTCAGCCATTGGGGAAGGTACAAGTATGTAGAGAAAGAGGCTTTCTTTTGCATAGGTGTGCGTGAATGGTGAAAGCTCAAGATGGAGCACAAACACTAAAGAAAACAAAACCACATGGCACCCCAATTCCACTCTACTCCAAAATAAGGCAATGACAGTTTGTCAGTAGAGAAACTGAAGAATGTGATTTACTGACAATAATTATAGAAACAACAAAACAAAACCTCACCTTAATTTCTGAACAGATTAACTCAACACCCCACACTAATGACCTGAATAATTAAGAGGAATGCTCATATAGATTAAATATTTTTTACCTCAGTCTTTATTGAAGTAAGGACAATGTCTCATATTTAATAAAAAATTACAGGACACACAGAGAAAGTAAGATAAAACAATTTATTGACAAGTGATAAGTAATAGGACCAGATTCAGGTATGATTCAGATGTTGGAACTCCAAGGTGACTACAATGTTGGGACTTTAACACGTTAACTGCCATGAGAGTTGTATTTAACTCATTCTAGTTTTGACCCCAGGGCCACATGAAGCATATATAACACCTTACTTATTGATGTTATTGTTGATATTGTTATAATTGCTATTGTTGATATTGTTTATATTATTGTTATAATTAATATGGATAATTTAATTCTAGAAATGTTGATCAAATGAATAGAAGTCAATAAATTTCATTTTTTAATTTATTTTTACCTTTAAATTACACTTGAAGTTTTTATTCTATTTTCATAATAAAACACTGTTCCCAAGGAAAAGTTTCTGGTTCTTTTTGTATAGCAGTCACTGTGTTAAAGAACTATGATTAATATGTTAAAGAATCTAATAAAAAAGGTAGACAATATGTATGAACAGTTGAGAAATTTCAGTAAGAAGACAGCGAGTACAAGAAGAAGCCTAATGGAAATATTAGAAGCAAAAAAGGTCACTACCTTAGAGATAAAAAATACCTTCAAGGTGCCCATCCCATTTACATAGATTTGACATAGTTGAGAAAATATTCAATGAACTTGCAGATAGTTCAGTATCTGAAGTGTATTGAGAAAAACTGACACATAAAGAGAAAAATTAAAAGGTGGGAGAAACAAAATAGGAGATCTAAAAGCTGTAAAATAATAAAGAACAGCCTAACACTTAAAATTTTGTGATGCAGGAGAAGAAATAGAGAATGAGGTAAATAAAATATGTAAAGCAATAATGGCGGTGAATTCTCTAAACAAAATAAAAGAAAATATAGATCCAAGAAGCTCAGAGAAACCTATGTAGAATAAATAGAACAACAATATCCACCAGCACTACAACGAAAACAAATACCTTTTCATATTAGAGTCAAACTTCTTAAAAGTAAAGGTAAAGAAAAAAATTTGAAAGATCCAAAGAAAAATAATACACAATAAACAGAAGGAAAAAAATGTAAGAATTGCAACAGAATTCCTGTCAGAAACTATGCAAACCAGATGACAATGGAGTTATATTTTAGTAGTACTGAAAGAAGTAAACTGGCAACTCAGAATTCTATGTCCAGTGAACATATCTTGTAACAATGAAAGAAAAGTAAAGATTTTTTAGGCAAAAACCTGAGAGCATATTTCTAGCAGATCTGCACTATAAGGAATGTTCTTCATACAGAAGGAATATAATACCAGAAGATACTTATATCTACACCAAAAAAATCAAGAGCTAATGCAATACTAAAGATGAAGGTGCATATATGTATCATTATGCATCACTTTTCGCTACTCCAAGACCTTTTGTCTTTACCTCTTTCTTCTCCTTCTGGAACACCAAATTGCATAAAGGATGAAGGATGCTCTATATACATTGTTCTTACTTTCTTCTCAATTCTACAAGACAATAACTATCTCTAAAGCTGCCCTAGTAGTCCTTTATTTGGATTTTTGGAGGACAGTAGCTCCAGGTGGAGCATTCAGCCACATTTGATACAAGGGATGACTAGTTTGATAGTACATACTAAAATATGCTTTCTTCCTTTCTCATTCTGCTCTCTCTTTTCATCATTTATGCAGAATGATAATGCACTTCATAAAGGAGTATGTTTTTATGCACCTCTGCTTTCTGTGAGACTTTTAACAGATTCTGGACAGCTGTAGGGTTAGTTAATTAAACTACACTACCTATTGGTACATAGTTGTACATGGAGGTAGATTTTTTCCCACTTTCTACTTCATCATCATCAGGCTAGCCTTTCTCTTGATTGTAAGATGCTTATGGAGTCTGTTATCATAATAAAATTTAAGATCACAAAAGAGTTTCTATCATAGTGTAAAATCTTTCTCAAATGCCATCCAGCAGAGTTTCCCTCATATAACATTGACCATAACCAGGTTACATAAAAAGCCTAAAATTACCACTGGCAAAGGGAATAAGACTATTATGACCCATTTGGATAAATAATGATTCATTCTTGGGCCTTAGAAGAGTGATCATTTCTTATGAAACATATGAAGGATATAAGTGGAGCTTAAATCACTTGGTTAGGAAGGAGAAATGTGTCTTCTTAATCAGGCAAATACTTTTTTCTCTCTTGGTCCAAGAATTATTGTAAACACCCTTATTGAAGGATGATAGAGAATTCAGCATGTAGAGAGCAAGCAGGGATTTCTAAGTTTAGAGAGCCAGGCTGAATATATAAAACAAAATCCATCCATCCACTAAATAAGCAATTCAAGTCATTGTGATCTTGCAGTGTGTATTGAAGAGAAGCAAAGCTCCTTTGGCAGCAATAACTTGTCTTAAAATGATCATTGAGCAAATATGGAAGTAAAGACTGATGCAATGTTTCTTAAAAGAGGAGGGTTATAAAACCTGGATAGATTGGAATGGAATATAAATAGTGTGAAAGGTAAGTAATAGAATAAGCTAAAGTGGTACAGTAAAACAATAGGAATTCGGACCAATCAGAACAACAGAACCATGTAGAAATTTAAAGGTTGTTGATTCTAGTTATGCCTAAGTTAGCTCTCTATTCAATGCATTTCTATTCGCTAAAAGATTGAGGCTCTCTCTTTCTTTCTCTCTCCTCCCTTCTCTCTTCTTCCTCTTGCTTTCTTTCTCTTTTGTTCTCCCCACCCTTCAACTCCCACTTTCTTTTTCTCTTTTTCTGTCTCTGTATCTCACAGAAGTTTATAAAGCTGGATTTATATCTGGTAGACATATGAACTATGCAGAAATTACTTTATAATTTTATTAAAATTATCATACCCTTACAAAATACTGCATTGATAAGGCATATATTCTATTTGAGAGTTTACACATTACAACAGCATATTTACTTTTCACAACAACAACCACAACCATTACAATTGTCTAGTGTGCTGTATTTGGCTTTGCGGTTATACACACATTGCTGAATCCCATAAGCATGCCATCAAAACCTATTTATAGTCTATTTTTTCCTCTGCTAAGACTTACTTTTACTCTTTCATTGATGAATTTTTTTTTACTTTTCAATTTCCATTAAATTTCTGTATATGTGTATTGTTCACTTATCTTTCTTACTTCAGTTGTTTTTAAATTTGGCAGACTAAAAAGCCATCACAATATTGAAGTTAAGAACTCAGAAAATGGCATGACTTTAGAATTTATACTTTTATTGCAGTAATATCTTATGCTTTAATGCACCTAAATATACGAGCAGCTTATTCTTAAATGGAAATTAGTTTTAAAAGGGTACAATGACCGGTTTTTAATTTTTCCCAAATATTCAATAACAAAAAAGTAATTAACTTAGTATCTTCATTCTTCCAAAAGTTTTTATGCAATGCCTTGTTGCTATTTATTTTCTTTACAAAATTATATACTTTAGATATTCAATCATATAAATTTCCATAGATTTTATTTAAATAAATGTCATCTTCTAATTGTCTAAACCACTGAGATTAAGGGTACATTATGACACTCAGATGAATCATTTAGAAAGGAAATTTATACTAACAATCTCAGGATTATTATTAATATTATATACGTTTTTCAATGTTGTATACTATACCGAACATATGTATAGTGAAAGCTTTACTTTCCAACAAACAAACAAAACAAATTCTCCTTCCTCTGATGCCAAGAGCAAGCTTAATTAGTTTTGTATAACAAAGTGGAAAAGTAAAGGTATGTTTTCCTCTCATCCCCTCCCACTGAAATTTTTTCTTATGAGATGAGGTCTTAAATTGACAAGATTTATTTCTCCCTGAACTAGATACATTTTGCTTCTCTTCTATTTTTATTTTTCACCTATTCACATCATATAATCCCTGGTGTCTCACCTCTCCTACTCTTATCAGTGTGATGGTTAGTTTGCCCAAATTGAAACAAATGAATACATGTCAGTCAACATGTACATGGAATGATGGGCAGGATGGACAGAATCCGGGTAAATTGACTCAACATCTGTACAAGCTGACCCCATGACCATTCCTCACTTTTTCTTTCCGTATCATTATACTTTGTTTCTTGAAGAGAATGAGACTCTTTTAAAAATGAGGGGCTTACACACATTACTTTTTAAAAAATTTCTTTAGT
>NW_012152052.1:407804-434061 GCF_000956105.1 Propithecus coquereli
TTTTTTTATTCCAGGATATTGTGAGGGTACAAACATTTTGGTTACACTTTATGTCTTTGCCTCACACAAGTGTGGGTTAAAGGCATGCCCTTCCCCGCCTACAGTGTTCCCCGTGTCCTTTGGTATATGTTTACAATGGAAAATTACTCAATTATAAGAAACGACAGTGATCTAGCACCTCTTATACTTTCCTGGATTAAACTTAAGCCCATTATCCAAAGTGAGGCATCACAAGAGCAGAAGAAGGGGATCCACTTGTACTCGCCATCAAATTGGTACTAACTGATCAACACTAGGTTGATCACATGGCAGAAATACTCTCTAGGGATTAGGGGGATGGGGGGGTAAATCCACAAATATCTGAACTTTCTTGCTTCCACTGGGAGTCTTGGAACATATCCCCTGAGGATAGGGGAAGCTGCTGTATACATTTGTGTGTATGTTTCTATATGGGTAAAATATACTGGCTTATAATTGCTATATGACTGGGAATATTTTTTGTCCAGCCTACGTAAGGTTTTTTTACAAGCCCTTTCAGTTCAAAAAGTTCAAATCCATCTTGTGACAAAGAGAAGTGAATTGACAATCAATGAATTAAAAGGAAGAGACTCTATATTCCAGTGCACTGAGCCAAGGCATTATTTTATTATTTCCCTAAATGTAAGGGCTGAATAACTTATTTCATTCAAAATGATGGTGCAGTAAATTCACAATCTACTTGCATATTACCTCTGTATCTATGAATTAGCATTTGATGTACTCTCTTTAGTCAATTTGTGTATATGCACAGACAGATTTTCATTAGATCTACAGCAAGCTGCTGCTTGAGATCTTTCAGGCAGTCAGAGGACAGATCCTTCTCAAATTGTTTAGAAGAAATCTTCGTGATTAACAAAATGGTAATTGAACCCTCTGGATTTAAAAAAAAATTAGAGATGAAAGAGGAAAAATGATAACAGAAGAAAAGGGAAAAAAAATACTAACGGTCGGGTTCTTCTGTGGGGAGCTTACTGAGGCAATTAAATATTGCTCCAGAGTGGAATATACAAAGCTTAGAAAGCCACTAAAAGTGAATTGACTTTAAATATAAAAACATTCTTCAGGAAGCAGTGGTGACTTACTTCAGCGACTTGTTTGAAAACAAACAAGAAGTAATAAAAAGGGAGTATTAGCATTGCTAAGAGTAAACACTTTCTAAAAAATCATTTCAGTGGAAAATTAGTGATTTCTATAGGCAACAAGGGTTGTTTCTAAAGGAAAATTACCTTTCCTTGTCTTGCAGCCCCATGCGGAAACTGGGCAAAGTGCCCTTGCCGATTTCTCACCATTTGCAGGTAAGGTGACTGTAAATGCACCGGCTGCCTTCTTACCTGTGAATAACAGGCTTTTTCGACTGTATTTCTTACAGGGTTTGTGCTTCTTAACTACTTTAAACAATGGGAAAGAAAGCTTAAAACAGCTGAGTTCTAGATTAAAATAAAATGTATAATTCTAACGCTAGGAGTCCCAGATTCTGTATAGGGGGTTTTCTTGGGGGAACTTTGCTTTAGTTCTTTCCCAGAACAGAGAATGGAAGTCAGAATTCAGAATTTCTGTTTGAACAGAGATGTCTCAAGAATCCAGTAGTTTAGCTTTTCTGACAGTGTACTAACAATTTACTAAACAAATTGCCTGGTCAGTATTAGCTTTCCAACCGTTTCATGAACAACTGGTTTATAGAATAATGATGCTGCACTAAAGGGTGACTAAAATACTCACAATTTAACTGTGGTTGAATTCATTATTAAAACATTACACACATATATATTCAAAACCTCCATTCTACATAGAAGAAAGTAACCAGGAAGAATCAAAACTCTCAAAATGATCATCTTTGCCTTTTAAGAATAGAAGTAGGCATCCAGCAGAAAATAGTTCTGGAAGCAGCTAAATTTCCTTTCTCTGTATCAGTTCCTTTCTCTGAACTGATATCCACCCAGGAATATTGAGCTAGCTTGCAAATTTATGAAAGACCAGAATATATCTCAATTTTTTAAAATTAGCATAATGAAATTTGGCATACAACGTGAGTGGATATGTTGATGGTTAGCTTGGGGAGGTTTTACATTTTATTTGAAGAATTAGATTACTGAAAATTAACCAGTAATCACAAATACCAACATCTTGAAATTGCAACTGGGCTTAATTTTTTATGAAACTTTGAACTTTTTTCAAGTAAGAGTTCTACTTAGTGTAATTAGATATTGTAGCTGTTTGAGTTTGTTGAGACATGTTTCTTATCTCCTTTTTTTTCCACCCTTTTTATTTAAACAAAAGGATTATGCAGGCTTTGGAGAAGATCTGGGAAAAACACAACAGATCTAAAGTCCTTTCATCTTCATCTTAGCAAATCTCTAGCCTGGACAGGACCAAAAAGTACTGCAGCTTTTTGTGCTTATATAGAAGTCCTAGTGAACTAATCTGCCAAGCATGGCATAAAAAGGCAGGAGCACAACCTGGTTCTCACTTTGCCCTCACGCTGTTGGATGCTGTTGAAAGAAATTAATCTGAGCAGATTTAGGACTAAGGGCTTTATGTCCATATGGATTGGCAGTTGGTGAGACCTCGCTATTAACGGTGCACAATTAATAAATAATATGTCTCTGTTTGCTTCGGTAGCTGTTCAAGCAATAAAAAGCTTATAAAAAGATTGCTTAGACAAAAACCCCACATATGGGCAAGGTCTTGATCCATGCTGGATGTCTTCCATTCAGGAATCCCATTAGCATTTTGCATGGTACATCGCCCCCCAAACACCAATTCGTTATTCATTTTACCAAGATGGACCAAATACATTAGCTACAGTGATTAATAATTCTTTCATATAAATAAATAAGGAAATGAGCAAATAAATAAACGGTATTAAAAAAAGACAAAAATAACAATGTTATCCTAGAAGGGCATGATGCTAATGTTGCAGAATACAAGCAGAGATTGGGGTGTAAGCAGCTACAACTGCAGGGTGAAGCTGCAGCTTCAAAGGGCACCTTTGTTCTCCTGGATGATAAATGACTCTAAGACATTACTTCAGTTCTGATTTCAGAAGCAAATTAAATTTCAAAATTAAAACAAATTTAATTTTAAATATCTCTTTTATAACACCTATCTATACTAGACCTTATCAAGAAAATCTGCAGGCTCTGGGATACTGAGAGATTTTTGATATGGTTTAAATTCGGGGACTAAAAAGATGAAGACACCAACTAATGAAGGCTTCTAGTAAAATATCTCATCCAGCAGAATGATAAATCATGTTCTAGTACTACTCTGTATTTGCAAAATCTTTGTTCAAATCATATCAATTACAACACAGAAATGATGCCGTTCAATTATGTTTATTTTGTATTGTTGGAAAATGATCACCTGCAACACTGTTTAAAGAACAATAATTTGCCCACCTCATACTAACAGTAACCTTGGAAATGAATTGAAATGGAAAGGAAATGGAAATGAGAGGACCTGTACCCTGTGTCTTCAAAGATTGACTCGGATATCACAGTCACAGGTTCATGTTAAAGAATATGGCATTACAAGGATGTCTTCACTTTTTCCATTTTTCTGTAACTTTTCTAGGTGAGAGAAGTTATTATCTATGAGGATGTGCCTGAATTTCCTTTTTTATTTTAATGCTTTTTTAGGGGAACTCTCACTCTTTTACAAGTAAAACTTTACAGGAAAGCCTATCTGGCATTGCTGTTACATGAGTGACATTTGCAAATATTGAGCATAATTCAGTTACCTTTTAAATTGGTCACAGCTTTTTCTACAAGAAATTCAGTTTAACGGATGGGTTGTAGGGAATCTGCAGATAAATCAGTTAGGTTATTTTGGATGCGCTAAATAAAGTCCCCACATTCTCTTACACTCCTTATTGTGTTATTCTATAATACATGCAATTAAGGCTAGCATATGTTTAAAAGTATTACACCGTATTTCCTTCAAAATTAGTACAATAATTTCGTTATTTCAGTTTATTCATTAAACTTATTCATTGCTAAAAGTCTGGGCAAATGAACAAACACAACCATTAAGTGACAGAAAATAAAAATAACTCCATAACTTCTTTTTCTGAAATAACATTTCCTGGGCCTTTAGCAAGGATTATTGAAATAGTTGCCTTATTCTCCTAGAAATTACGCAGTTGTGTGCAAACAAGACTTCATCCAGGATTTTCAAATGCAGAGTAACTTTTGTTCAACTGGGCCACATCCTGCGATTGGGAAAAATTACATTTTATATCATAATATAGGATTTAATGTAATGATGGTAAGATGTGGCAGGCTAGGAATTCTGTCAGTCATTGATTTACTGCTTAAATGTTGGGAAGCACTCTGGAACAACCCCCCCAGGACTGTCATAAGCTCTTTTTTATTGTCAAGATGTCAGAATACCCCATCAGGTAGCCTCTAACCTTAAAAGTGATTTACGATTAAAAACTCAACTAGAGATTCATTTAGTTTAATCATCTTAAAAACTATATGAAAAACATCTTTAAAATTATTTTTATTTTCTGTTCTGTACAATACAACCCACAACAGAGTAGTTAGTTCATAAAAAGAACACACACTATGAGAATGTTCTAAATTTTCCCATTTTGTTTATATTTTATTGCTCTTACTTAGGTTAACATGTGGTACATTCTTACAAAGCCTGATTGTTCACATATTTAATTTCTATGGTCATAAAGCCATATATTTTTAATACAATCCAACCGGCAGGAAATGATCAGACTCTACTAAATATTTTAATATTAGCCTGAAGTTGTGAAGTGAAATATAAAAGGGAAAGTGGTTTTAGAGCCTGTGACATTTCACACTATTCCATCAGTAATAAAGATATATAAATCAACCTTCTGGAATGCCATTTGGGAATTTTAAAATCCTAATACCTGTGCTATGAAATAATTAATGAAATAAGATATGTAAAGTCAACAATGACCATAACACGGGAGTATTTTTTTTGTTACTAACTCCTTTTCCATTATTAGTGAAAGAAATTTTCATTTGAAGAGAAGATGCATTTGTTAAAGAAACAGGGATTCTTGTTTTTTGTAAATTGGAACCCTGTAGTATTTTTATACTTGCTATATAAATTTGCTCATCAATTTCGATCCTAAGTTTTAGGCATTTTTAAGAAATCACATCAAAATCACTATTTTTACAATCCTTTTTCTTTTCCTACCTGTAAATTATTTGACTTTTATGCTGTAGTTCTGTAGCATACTTACCTTGCTGATCATTCCAATGATACATTAAATGAAAGATTGATGCAGTCCCTGTATGATAAGCAGGAAACGTCAAATAGAAAATTCCAAAAAGAGATACACTAATAATTGTTAACTTTTGAAGTCAGGCTACATTTGAGAGACCAAAAAAGAGAATAAGAATATTTTTGACTTTTTAAAAAAATAATGAAAGAAAATCATCTAAGTCTCTTTAAATACTACTTTTTTCCTATTGACTCTAAAACAGACATTTTAGACATTTTGTAGATAATCTTCACAGATGATATTTTGCAGATTGTATTTATATTGGAGAAGACTCTCATCTCCTAAAGTTATTACATGGAATTGGCTTGCATAAGAAAATAGAAACAGAAGAAAATAGCATTTAAAATAAAGAGAGCAAACAATATTTGAGACACTATGTTTCACAGCTTTAAATTCTAATACTTTAACAATGTCAGGGAGAGCAGGTAGTTCAGTTAGGCTCAGTTCTGTTACACGGGTAATCTGTATGAGATGTAAAAGGAGATCTGAGATGCAAAACCCGGGAGAGGACAGAATAGAAGAATCTGAGCCAGAATTTGGAGAGAGGAATATCTGAAGATTGCTACTCTGCTGTTTAAAACTCTTCAACGCCTTCCTAATTTCCTAGATATGATATACCTGACTTTCTATATTCTGTTCTTTAACCTCTCTAACTTACCACCACTTCCCCAATACAACATACACTCACACCTTAATTAACTGCTTATAGATTCCTCAGTGTTAGCTGTCTTTGTAGCTTTGCATATCCTCTGCTCTGTGTTTGAAATGTCCTTTATCTCCTAGGCCATAGGAGAACAGTTAGACATGTTTTCCCACCACATTTTAAGCTTCTTGACAGAACAACAATTAACTTATTTTTCTCTTATTTCTATATCCAGTGCATGTAATTTATTTATTGCTCTTCTCTAACTTACAGAATAATTATTTAAAATTTCATAAATGTTAGTCATTATATTATTTTGAATTTTATTGCGTATTCCTTACATTTGAACCCTGACTTGGTTTCTGGGCATTCTCCCTGGGTGTACAACTGGCAATTGGATCATCAACCATTACACGACTTTCTATTAGCTGAAAACAAATTCACTATCTTTTCCCAAACGTACTTCACATATCAGATCATTTTATTTCTGTAATTGATATAATTCTCCCAAGGTCCTCTCTTGAAAACTTGGAACCGTTCCTGACTTTGTTCTCAATGACTGCTCTACAGTCACTGACATTTAATCATCCTTCCCGTTTTCTATTTACTTCTGTGTGCTCCTTTTCTTTGCCACTTGATCTTACTTGGTCCACATTCCACTACGGTAGCAGAGGGTAATGCACATTAACCTTTAAAAAAACATTTTGACACATTATTCCTTTAAACATGTAAAAGGAATACAGCTAATGAAATGATATCCCATTTTTCAGCCTACTATTAATATTTAGCATTCTATACAAGTTGGCTATTTCCTATCTCTCTAAACATCCCTGCAATACTCTCCTAACAATTTCCTTCCATTCCAGCCTCATTTTATTCCTAGTTTTGCACATTTATTTATCTCATTTTGATTGTCTAAAATGCCCTCCTCTTTCTTGTCTTTCCTTGAGCATCACTTTGTCCTGATGGTTTAACTTATTCCGCTACACTCCACGACCATTCTATCCCATTTTTTCTTAGCTGCTCGCCCATTTATTGTTCATGTCATTCATTGGGAACTCAGCACATGTAGCTCTCTACTTAAATTTATGGTTTTACATGAAGATCTCATCTTCTTAAATGGACTGGAAAGATGTGAAAGCAGGATTATTTTTTAAACGTAAACTGTTTAGTCTTATACCTTATATTTTTATTCATAATTACTATGATTGAAAGATTTTGTTCAGGAATATGATTTTCATTTATGGTAATATAGTATTTTATATTGTAGCCTCCATAGAAGCAGTATATCCTAGACAGATCACTAATTGTAGTTCTCCAGGTATGTTATCTGTAGGTTACTTAGCAACACTGCTCATTACTTACTACTGTTCTCTACTTCATAACCCCTGGATTCTGCCTTAGCACTAGTCCTAATTGTCTCTTACTTAGATTTTCAGGATAGCTTCTCTACTGTCAATTTTTCCCTTCTATAATATATTTATTGAACATTATTGAATATACTCTCTTTTTTTTGAATATACTCTCTTTTTTTACATTACTATCAAATTAATATTTCCTAAAATATAAAGTTTCATCAATTTACATCATATATATCCTCAAAAATCTTCAAAGATTCCTAATCGTCTGTAGCAACTAGTTCTAAGTGCCCTGCTATACTTTGCCCTGATTGTGATATTTCCCTTCATATACTTAAACATTTCCAATGATCAGGTTCAAACACATAATAAGCTGACCCCTGTATGCCAGATGTACCTTTATGATTTTCTGCCTTTACTGATGAGTTTCCTTTGTCTTGAAATACCATGCACCTATAAAATACTAGTAAACTTCCTATGATTCACTTCCTATAAAATGCTAGTAAACTTCCTAAAATCACTTTGGTTTTTTTTTAAAAAGTATTTTCTTTATCTATGTTGCCAGAGCACTTTGCTTGCCCTCCTATTGTAGCATTATTTCATTCACCTTTGTGTTATAGTAAGCATGCATTCATATTACTGTTTCTGTACTAAATTGTAAGTCCCCTGAGGTCAGTTGCTGTGTAAAATATGTCTCTATGCCCCCACTAATGCTGAGCTTCATCATCGTAGTGCAGTTAGCATGCTATAAATTTTTAATAAATAACGTATTCTCCATAATTTAATAGAGGATTATATTTCCTGATCTGAGTTCTCACACTGAATATCTCAGCCTTGTATTCATATGTAGAAAGGGCATAATAATACCTGGTGTTTGTAACTGAAGTGTATTTCAGAAAACTGACTCATTCACTACTTTCTCAGCACTCTCATGTCAGCCTCTCACTAATGACTGTTGTTTGGGTTTTTGTTTGTGTAAAGCAATACAACTTGATCATGTTTTGTTGACATTCTGGGTGCTCTAACTGCCAGTTTGAGCAGAGGTAGCTTGCAAGAACATTTTTAAATTGGTTCTTGGAAGACCGGGAACTTTATATGCAATTCCATGAGATTATAGGAGGAACAAAGACTATTTCTAAGAGCAATATACCTCTTCAAGTTTTAATGAGATTCAGTAAGAGGCAGAAGGTTTACATTTGCTGCTAGGCATTTGCCATGATTATTGGGGTAATTCCACCAGTTTTATAGAGTACAGGTGAAAACAATAGCTTTCTTCATGTGCCTTCTTTGAGTCATTGAGAAGACTGCAATCCATCCCATTGTGGTGAGAAATGTCATCAAATTCAGTCCTGCCATTTTCACTCTGTCTAATCGATACATTGTGCCAAGCAAAAAGAAATAATTTGAAATATCTAGAGGAGGAGGGTAGTCATTTACACAAATAATTTCTGCATCCTGGGATTCAATTTGGAAATACACTAGACATTATGATATCTGTCCCTTAAAAATTTTACAACCACCAATATACAGACTGGTGTACTCAACATAATGTCTGACTATGACATCATTTGTCCCCAGATTCAGGGTTCAACAGAAATATTGTGTTAGGGATTTTAGGGGAAGATAGAAGACTAGAAGCAGCCTGCATGTGTGCCACTCCCAAAGAGAGGATCAAAAGTTGCAAGCAGATGCCTACCTGCAGATGGCTGCTCTCAGAAAGAACAATGTAAAACACTGCAGAAGTGACTCAGGACATTCAAAGTGAAAGAAAAGGAGACAGGGTGATTCATTCAGCAAGACTGAAGGGATCTGTGGGGAGGCATCCACACATGGGGAAGATCATGAGGAGAGAGCCTTGGGGCCCACACTTGCCCCACAGGCACTGCAGCCTGAGTTTTGAGAGGGCTCCCTCCACCATCTCAGATCTCTGGACTGATGGGGAGCTGCTTAGAGTCTGTACAGAAACATTGCACCAGAAAGCAGGCACAGCAGGGATCTGGTGGCCGATGATCCTAGGTTTATCCTAGGTTTCTGCAGCTGACGCCATCCTGAGCTCTCAGGTGCATGGCATCAGGTCTACATGGAACTTGGCTTTCCAGTAGCAGCTTTTGCATCATCTCTACCAGGCCAGGGAGGGAGCTGAAAGAGCAGATGCTCCCCTGTGCCATGCTCTGTGACTGGGAGCCAAGTACTCTAGTGCGGGATCTGAGCAGAGGAGGTACCTCAGGCACCTGAGAAGCCTTGGGTGACTGCCTCGGCAGTACTTATGTAGGGAGAGAACCCCAGCCATCCAGAAAACTCAGCCCTCTTCATGGTCCCTGGGACGCTTGAACCATCCCCCACCCATGTGACTTGGCATATCATGTCCATGTGCCAATGGAACAGCCCCTCCTCCTCTGTAGTCCTCAGTTCCAGATCTCAGGTTCTCACTGTACCCAGGCTCCATGTTCCACCCCAGTGGCTCCAGAACTCCCACTGGCACATGACAATGCCCCAAGATTCCAGCATTGCACCTGGAACCCAAGACCCCATCCTTGAGTCTCCATCACTGGCACTGGGTCGGCAGAAGCACCCTAGGGTCCACCACTGTGCCAGGGATGCTCAGCCTCAAATTGCCATTACACCTTGCCTTGAACTAGTTTGGGTAAATGCCTACAGCCTGGACACCCATGACCACTGCCTAGATAGCCTCATCCAGCCTCCACTGCCACCTCTGTGGGAGGAGCCTGGGCAGAGCAATCCCCTATAACACCAGCCTCCATGGAGAAGGTCTTACCCAGCCCCCAACTCGAACTTCCAACAATAATCTGGGGAAAATTCACCACCCTGCACAAAGATCATCCAGCATGAGCTTGAACTGTGGCAATCACAGGGAAAGGGACAAAACACAACAGCTCCACTACAGTCTCTCAGTGTACCCACCTCTACCCTGCTGAGTCAACATTCTGGAATGAATAGGGCACTAAAGTGCCATCTACAGACCACTTCTTCTTCTAACTAAGCAGCAGAGTTCCTAGCAAAGGAGAATAGGAGACCTGCAAACCTATTAGCACCGAGACAAGAGAAGAGGATTCAGATGAGAAGAAACCAGGAAAAGAACCCTGGCAACATGAAAAAATAAAACAGTTTGACATCCCCAAGGGATCAGAGTGGAGTTACAGTAGTGGACTCCAACCAAAAGTAAACTGTCAAAATGGCAGAAATGGAATTCAGAATATGGATGGCAAATAAGGTGAATCAAGTTGAAGAGAAAGTTGAAAACCAACAAACAGAAGCCAAAAAAATATTTCAGAAAAATCAATGAAAAAGTCAGTGAAGAGCTAAACAATCTAAGAAAGGATATAATAGAACTTAAAGAAATGAAAGGTCATTTAGGGAATTTCAAAACACAGCAGAAAGCTGCAACAACAGACAAAATCTAGAAGAAGAAAGAATCTCAGAGCTTGAAGACAAGACTCTTGCACTAACCCGGTCATTCAAAGAGGCAGAAAGCAGAATAAAAAAGAATGAACAATCACTTAGAGAAATATGGAACTATGTGAAGTGAACTCATATACAAATTATAGATATCCCTTAGGGAGAAAGAGTAAGAGCAAAATGCATGGAAAATCTATTCCAGGGAACTATTGAGGAAAACACCCTGGTATTGCCAGAAATTCAGAAATCCAGATACAAGATGGTCATCAAACACCAGAAAGAGTCATAGTTTTTGACACATATCCAAGACACATATAATAAACCCAGCCAAAGTCAAAATGAAAGAGAAAATTCTACAAGCAGCAAAATGAAAGCAACAACTAACCTACAAAGGAAAACCCATCAAGATAACTGCCAACTTCTCAGTGGAGACCTTATAAGCCAAAAGAGATCAGAGCCTCATCTTCAGTCTTCTTAAACAGAACAACAGTGAGCCAAGAATGTATCTTGCAAAACTACGTTTCATAATTGATGGAGAAATAAAGACTTCCAGACAAGCAAACACTGAGGGAGTTTTTCAAGACCAGACCTTCCCTACAGGGAAAACTCAGAACTGCATGGATCAGCACAATAGACACCCAGCAGTGTAAAATCACCCAAAAGCTGAAGCTCTTGGCTCATATAAAAAATAGCACAAGAGGTAAAACAAAGAAATAAGGTACTGCCCAACATGATGAATGGAATAGCATCTCACATATCAATACTATCACTGAAAGTTAACAGTCTGAATGCCCCACTCAGAAAACATAGGCTGGCTGAATGGATGAAAAAACACAATTCAAATATCTGCTGTCTTCAGGAAACATATTTAACCCACAAAGACTCACACAGACTCAAGGTGGAGGGATGAAAAAAATATTCCACATAAATGGAAACCAAAAGAAAGCAGGTGTAACCATAAAATTGACTTTAATTAAAAATGGTAAAGAAAGACAAAGATGGTTATTATGTAATAGTAAAGGGAGCAATTCAACAAGAAGACATAACAATCCTAAATATATATGCACCTAACACAGGAGTTCCCAGATGTATAAAGCAAATTCTACTAGATCTAAACAAAGAGATAAACAGTAGCATCATAATTTCTGGGGACTTCAACACCTCATTGACACAACTGGACAGATAATCAAAGCAGAAAATAAATAAAGAAACGCTGCACTTAAATGGGACTCTAAAACAAATGGATTGACAGATATTTACAAAACATTCTATCCAAAAAATATTGAATATACATTCTTCTCATCAGCACATGGGACATTCTCCAAGACTGATCAGATCTTAAGCCACAAAGCATGTCTCAAAAAATTCACAGAATTCAAAATTATACCATGTATCTTCTCAAATTCAACAGCACATCAGGAATATTGATTATAGAGAGAAAGAAGAATAGATGGCAAAGAGGGCCATGTAATGTTGAGGAAAAAGTTTTATTTTGATTTATAATTATAAGAGAGACTTGAGCAAAGTCAAATTGAGAGAGAGAGAAAGGGGTAGAGTGGGGGAGAGACAAGAGACATGAAAAAGAGAAGATTCGCAAGGCAGTGATCCCTGAGTAAGGGCTGAAATCCAAAGAAGAACAGTGATGAGTTTGATCATAAACCTAAAAAAAGAGAAGAGAGAAGAGGGAATTTTTCCTCTAGGGAAAAGCTGCAGGTGTCAGCTATCCCTCTCAAGTAGTCCCCTGCTTCTCCATTTTTTAATCTACATGATTTCTCCACTATTGGTTGAAATGTTCCACTTTTTGATGGTTATTTCATTCCCAAAGCTTTTACATGAGTGATTGAATTAACTTGCTTACAGTTAAGGAAGGCCTTTAAAACTGAGTGCCTACAAGGCAGGGGAAGCAACAGCTTCACTCTCTGGCTTTCAACTTTCTCTTTATTTTTGGCCTTGGGGGAATCCCCTTGATTTCTCAAGGGCTAAGCTGTACATTTAAAATGATGTTTGTTATGTTTTCCATAATTTCTTAGTGTTTTGAAGCAAAGCAAGATCATATAAATAATATCTTTATCTTTTATATGATTAAAATTAGATATCTTGATCTCTTACCTCTAGTAGTATTTTCCCTTTACTTGTATCCTGTGAATTTTCCTAACGCAAACTATTCTTGAATTTTTTTTTTATTTCAGCATATTATGGGGGTACAGATGTTTAGCTTACGTATGTTGCCCTTGCCCCCACCCCTGTCCCCCTAAGTCCGAGTATTCTTGAATTTTAATTTTAACATTTAGGCATCCCCATCAGAATTAAAACCAACGAGAAATTCCAGAAGGGAAAGGTGGGGATGCTAGCTGAACTTCAGCTAACACCTTAAATATACATAAAAACAAACATTTCCTTGTCTCCAAGAAGAAGAAACAATACAAAGAGATAGTGTAGTCGTAGTAGTAGCAGCTTTCATTTACCGAGATTCCATTATTTATAAGCAATTCTTCTGGGTGACTTGCTTTATTTAATACTTGTAATAGCACTGTAAGGAGTATATTACCATTCCCATTTTATAGAAACAAAAGCACAGAAACTAAATTACTAACTGAATGAATGGCAGAGCCAGAATTTGAACACGGTATTGTGTGACATCAGTTCAAAAATTGGTATGTATGGCAAATAAACAAAACACAAATTGATTATGGGACGAATTTAAACATGGCTGAAAGAAATGTTGAAAACCTGTGATAGGCAGGGTTATTGGATTGAATTGTGTTTCACGAAAAAGTTGTGTTAGAGTCCTAACCCTCAGCATCTCAGAAAGAGACTTTATTTTCAGATAGCATCTTTACAGAGGTAATCAAATTAAAATGAGGTCCTTAGGTGGGTTCTAAATCAATACTGGTGTCCTTATGAAAAGGGGATTTGGATGTAGAGACATACTTGCACACAGAGAGGATGTTATGTAGGTGTGGAGGCAGATAGTGGGGTGATGCTTCCACAAGCCAAGGAAAGCCAAAGATTGCCAGCAAACCACCAGTGGTTAAAGAGAGGCATGGAACAGATTCTCCCTCACAGTCCACAGAAGGAACCAACTCTGCTGACACCTTCATCCTGGATCTAGCTTCCACAACTGTGAGGCAGTCAATTTCTATTGTTAAAGCCACACAGTATGTGGTACTTTGTTATAGCAGTCCTAGACTAATACTGACGATGATGATGATGATGATAATGATGCTGATAATAACAAAATCAACTGTGGCTGTTTTTGAAAATTATTATTCCACTCATTATCATTATAAAATAAAAACCATAGTTCTTACAAATCTTTTTACTATATTTACTAGTCTACCAAATTGTAACAATCACTTTAAGGGGGACTTTGAATAAAATTTTATCTCATTTTCCAATTTAATTAAATATCTACAGCCATTATAAATGGCATTTATATAGATAATATACTCTATTTCCTTTTAAACATTTCACTTGTCTGATTTAAACAAAACCTTCTTGAGTCTTTAACTTTTAATAGATTAAACTTATAGATATGTTGAATCCTAAAGGCTATTAATGTTCCAACACTACATATAAATGGTAAGATTTCAGCTTAAAGTTATAAGCCTAAATCAAGTACTGAGTTAAACATTTTAATTTAATCTTATGGGTTAAACTCTTTTAAACCTATTAGGCACATAAAATATCCAATACTCACTAACTGCTCAACCCACATATATAAGAGTTATGGGGTTGAGTCTTTCAAACATTCTTCTACTTAATTCTTAGTCTGTCTCAGGTTGAAAGATATAAGGGACCAGAAACAATATATCATCCCAGACAATTCTGGGGTTACCTTCTCAATTTCCTGAGGTTACTTAAAGAAGAGGAGATTGTGGTTGAGACATGACTGGGCTCATATCTGTGTACGAATGGAAATTCTAAGTCTTATTCATGGTCCTTTAAAGAGGAAAATGATCTTGTGTTCCATATGCCTAAGATTAGATTCAAATTCTTACTTACTTTTCAAACCAAAATAGATTCTGCACCCCCCTCCTCTCAACCCCAGCAATGTGGTAAACCAATTGATGGTTTTTGCTTTTCTTTGGCTCTTAAAAGCAAACATATAATATGATGTTAATAAAGTGCCAAGCACAAATATAAGTGCTAAAGATACATTAATTCATGTTTAATCTGTGGATTGTGACTCTAGCTCCCTGTGGGAGCTCAGTGAATCAATGAATGAGAAATGTCTACTTTGCATAACCAAAATATCCTATAGCTAGGTGGGTGGAGTAGTAGAGCCAACATTTGTTCAGTAATCATATCTAGGATCAATGCATTAGAGTTTGTTTGAATATAATCAATCCTAGTAAGGAGTGAAATGAAATAAATATACCAGGGAAACAGATCACAGTCAGAGAATAACAGGCATCCCTGCAGTGGCCTGGCACAGGATTGATGCACTATAATCCTAGGGAAAAAGAAGACATTCATAATGAAGAGATAACTAATGGTCCATCACATGCATCCCACCTAAAGGTTAAGGTACTATCCTTTAACACCTTCCCCAAAGCATCAGTGGGTGTTGTGTTTATTGATTAGACGGTTTATTTTGGATAGATTAAATAAATTCATAATGAAAAACAATTATGGTAAATATTCCAAATATACATATACATGATTTTGAAACTTTACCTCTTGTAATTTCCTCTTGAACATACAACAAAATGAGCTGAACATAATGTGGTTTAGTGTAGCTTTCCGACCTGATACATTTGAAAATGTTTTGCATATATCCTATAACATAATTCTTGCAAAAACACTATCAGTAACCAAATAGGAACTGAGTCTTACAGAATTGAGTGAGAAGGCTAGTTAGGGAGAAGGAAAGCTATGATTTTTTTTTAATTTATTTATTTTTTAAATTGACATATAAAATTGCATGTATTTATTGTGTACATCATGATGTTTTGAAGTCTACATACATCGTGGAATGGTGAAATCTAGCTAATTAACACATTCATTATCTCAGATAGTTATGATTTTTGTGGTGAGAATACTTAACATCCATTCTCCTAGTATTTTTCAAGAATACAATATATCAGCATTAACTATAGTCACCATACTGTACAATAAATAGGTCTCTTGAACTTATTCCTCCTATGATTTGAACCCAGAACTGTTTGAATCCCAAGCTAGTGCTCTTAAATGCACTTTTCTCTCTACCTAATGATTTATACGGGCTTTTAGAGTCTTGCATTTGTCTGGGAATAAGACCTCTTCTAGACCACTATATCCTGAAATTATTAAAAGAAAAAGAGTGGGAAAACTGTAAAACCTATTCCTCTTCTCCTGCAGAAAATGATAAAATTTTTGGAATTTGTGGTTAATAGAAATTAATAATAGGGCAATAAATAAAAAGACATAAAAAGATATATCCAGACTATATTTTCTTAGGATTGGGTGGAAGGATCATTTTACAAAGGAAAGGGAGGTGTTAAAAGTTTGGCATTTCAGGTGATCAAACTTGAATAATGGCAGCATTTCTAATCATGGTCTCATAACGGCTGCAAATCCTGGTGTGAATCTTCCCATTATTTAAATGATTTAATACATATAGTATCCCAGCAACATACATTTCAATAAGATGGCAATTTATTGCTGGATATTTTTTTTTTTTTGAGCTGTTTTTATTTCTTTTTCCCCCTCTTGTTAACTGTTGGAACTATTGCTATCAGTGTGCTCAGTCCTCTCCTTGTTATAGCAGTGGTACATGCTGCTGTGGTTTGTAGCTTTTCCTTTGCTTAAGGCCAGGGAACATTTTCTGGGCAATTCATTTTTATCATTCCTTTTTTTAAAGAGTTTGTGTTCAATTTTAAAGAAGTAAACTTTATTATTTTTTCTGCCAATCTTCAAATTGTAAACATTCCACAAAAATTATTGAACATAATGATGCAAACTAAAACTAAAACTTTAGTTTACAACATTTTTCCAAAACAGTGATCCCTATGTTTATTATTTTTAGCTTGTTTAATTTAAAACATGGTTAGAGTCAACATTTATCATATTTCAAATTTACCCAGACATAATATTCCCCTCTAGGCAGCCTCTGAACTTACTCCAACTCTACCTTGAAGCAGGATCAGCATTTTGGTGGATTCTAACTCTACGAGGTATTAGACTTAGCACTTAAGACTTCATGGAGAATTAAGACATTTAATAAACTCTCTCTGGTCAATGTTTCTGTTTCCCCTAAAGATCCCTGTGACTTCATCAGACACTTTACCACCCCCTTCTTAAATATAACACCCAAATAACACACTAAATGACTTTTTTGCAGTAAACAATTTTGAAAGGATTGTTATAATTTTTCTTTTGATGTTATATTTAGCTAGAAGTGACATTAAATTACATTTGGCTTTGAATATACTGTATTAATTATGATCACTCATAGATTTTTACAAAATGAAAATATAATCTAAAATTGTTCTCATGCATCATGACTCCTTCTATGAATTCAAATTTTAACAATTAATGAAGTTGACATAACATTATATATTTGTAAACATTTAATTAAAATTTTATTAAATATTTATTAATTTTCACTTTGCAGTTTTCTTTTTGTGTTTTGGAGCTGATGCTTTTCTCTTGGTCTGACATATTTCCAGTGGACCCTGTAGATCTGCTGATCCTTGGAACTATGTCTTTGAGTGCCCGTGGATAAAATGGCCACACCACTAGAAAAATTCACCCAAAATTCTCATCTTTTTAGCCCTGGTTCACAACGTGCATAACACACTCAAACAAAAGCCAACTGTATGCAATGAATATGACAGAAATAGAATTCACAAAGACTGGAGACTGGAAGATAGGGCTTGGTTTCCAGCTGGATTCTCTTTATGTGTTTAAAAAACAGCATGAGAGGGATGTCTGTCTGCTTCTTCTCAGTCCAGGTTCTCTGTCTTCAGTAACTTCAGGAAGCAAGAGGATTTACTGAGATGCTTTGCCACAAGGGTGCACTTCCTTAATAGGTGTGAAAAACAGGTAATTATTTTCATCTCACAAAATCTTGGTTTGTTTTTGTTTACTCCTAAACCTGCTCCTTACTTTTGTGAGTGAAAGGTTTCCAGAGGGTGGTACCAGTTGGTTGCAGTGATCCATGTGAGATGAAACTTACCACACCTAAAGCACATTTTAGGCAAGACTGGAGTTTGTTATGAGGCCCACGATCAAATGGCAGCAGGGCATCTGCTTATCCTACTCTAACCTAGACCCTTGCCTGTGGAGGACCAAACTTCAAGGGTGAGCATCATCTCCCGCTTTCCTAGTCTGCACCATCACAGCCAATCTGGTAGATCTTATTACTGGTAGAAAGCACGTGTTATCTCCTTATCTTCCTCCCCCTATTCTCTGAGAGCAATGAGAGCCCAGGAAGTC
The DNA here is from genome assembly GCF_000956105.1 of Propithecus coquereli. Lineage (NCBI taxonomy): Eukaryota > Metazoa > Chordata > Mammalia > Primates > Indriidae > Propithecus > Propithecus coquereli. The sequence goes on from NW_012152052.1 coordinate 425,953, forward strand.
CTTGGAGACATTTATTTTCAGCAATATATCCATAGCCCACAGAAATCTCTCACACAGTGATTTGAACCTCTCAGGACAGGCTCTTCAGGGAGCTCTCATTAACACTTTATACCAGGAGGGCCCCCATAATATTCTGCAAAACTCTCCACTCTCAGAGCCATCCTTTCTTTCCTGCTCATGGAACCTCCATTGCTCTTTTACAAGGTTGATCATCTCTGTGGCTCCTCTGGGACACAACTCAAATATTTCTTTTGGTTCCTAGTACTCCAGTAACAACACACGCTCTGTCTTTCCATGCGCCACAATATGTGCAAGGGAATATGACCACCTTCAGTTCATGTGACTGGTCTGGACAAAATTGGGCACACACTATCTAAGTCTCTCCAGGTCCTTTTTAGACACTTAAAAAATCTCAAAAATGCCTCTAAATAGTTGTCATGCTGTTAGCATTCATTGAATGATTGAATTAGAAAAAAGTGTGTGTGTCCATGTGAAATATTTAATATTTAGTCAGCAGAATCACTTATTTTAGTTATGGTAAGTATATCACAGTCCCAATAAAAACATGGCATACTCAAAAATATAATTTGAGAAAAGTTTACTTATATAAAGGCAATTTACTTCAAAAATGTGAGTGTAGAGGAACCTCAAAGTATAGCAGAGTAAAACAGAGCTAGCAACTGCCAAGCTGTTACCTCCCCTCAGCCGGAAGTGGGTAGGGAGAACAGCTCCAGGAACCTGGAAAATGAATACAAGTTGGCTGCCTTTCCACTTCTGGTCAGGGGTCATATAGGGAGCCAGGGGAACAAACACATTTTCCTCTCCCTCAGACCTCCTGCTGGGGTTTCCAGAGGCCCAACCCAGTTGGAAGTCTGAGGGCATAGGAGCCCTCTTACTCAGTCTCTTTGAGTTAGTCCCCCTTGAGTAGACAGCAGGGTAGAGAAGAATGGGGAGTGGATTTTGAGGGGAGAGCACAATAGCTTGTTTACAATTCTGCAGTAACTCTTCATTCCTCAGGCAGTGATGTTCAGCAGTGTCTCAGCAAGACTATACCTTAGAAGAGAGACCTTACACTCACACTTTTTGCCATCTAATGAGATTTCAAAAACAAATGCTAGTTAATAAATATTAGTTATTAAGACATAAGGGAAATTCAAAGAGAGCAAATAGAAAACACTATATTGAACATTTTAGAACAGGGAATTAAAAAGATAGAAAATCCCCCAGAGAATTTTTGAGATTGAAATTTTAAAATACATTGAAACAACCAAAGATTGATTTTGAAGTGTATATGTGTGAAGATTTTTTTTTTCCTTTTAAACTTTCATTTAGGTTTTCAGAATTTGATGTATTGCCTATGGGGAATAAACCGTAATCGACGAAACAGTAGGCTGGACTACAGAACTCTGCAGCTTTGAGTTACATTACCAGATATCTAGACTCTGGATTTGTGAAGAAGAACCTTGTGGAGATTCTTGCTGAATTACAAAGTTCACTTCGCATATTGACGGTGACTACATAGATAACAGAAATAGATTTTCACAAATGTGCATTTTTTATATGAAACAATATGTACTAGACAAGTTAAGCCTTTTTAAAAATTTATTTTTAATTGTTATGGGTACATAATAGTTGTACATAATTATGGGCTACATGTGATGTTTTGACATAGGCATACAATGTGAAGTAATCAAATCAGGGGAATTGGAGTATCCATCACCTCAGGCATTTATCATTTCTTTGTGTTAGGGAGATTCCAATTCCACTCTTTCAGTTATTTTAAAGTATACTCTTATTGTTGATTATAGTCACTTTTTTGTGCTATCAAATGCTGTTCATTCTATCCAAGTATATTTTTGCATTAACATCATGACTTTATCACTGACTTTCCATCATCTAATAGTCATCATTCTACTCTCTGTCTCCATGAGATAAATTGTTTTTAATATTTAGCTCGCACATACTCATATGAGTGAGAACATGCAAGATTTGTCTTTCCTGCTTGGCTTATTTCACTTAACATAATGTTCTCCAGTTCCATCCATGTTGCTGAAAACAGCAAGATTTCATTTTTTGTTGCTATGTAATATTCCATTGTGTATATATACCACACTTCCTTTATCTATGCATCCATTGATGGGCACTTAGATCGAATCCATATATTGGCTATTGTGAAAGTGCTTCAATGAACACAGGAGTACAGATATCTTTTCAAGATACTTAATTCCCATCCTTTGGATATATGCCCAGCAGTGGGATTGCTGGATCTATAGTAGTCCTATTTTTAGTTTTTTGAGGAACCTCCATATTGTTCTCCATAGTGGGTGCACTGGTGTACATTCCCACCAAGAATGTACACCAAATCCTTTCTGCAAATCCTAATAGGCAATTCTTTATTGCCTATCTTTTTTTTAAATTTCAAAGTATTAAGGGAGTACAGATTTTTTCATTACCTGGATCTCTTTTGTAGAGCTCAAGTCACAGCTGTAAGTGTGCGCATCACCCAAATAGTGTTCATTGTACTTGTTCGGTAGGTTTTTGCCCCTCCCATTCTCCCCACTTCTCCCTGCTTGATTTCCCCTAAGTTTTACTTTCTTCTGTGCACATGTGTGCTCATTGGTTGGTTGCAATTTAATAGTGAGTACATGTGGTGTTTGCTTTTTCATTCTGGTGATACTTCACTTGGGATAATGGTCTCCAGTCCCATCCCAATTGCTGCAAAAGGCATTAATTCATCCTTTTTTACAGCTGAGTAGTACTCCATGTTATACATATACATTTTGTTAATCCATTCATGAATTGATGGGTACTTGGCTTGACTCCGCATATTTGTAATTGTGAATTGTGCTGCAATAAACATTCCAGTACAGGTGTCTTTTTGATAAAATGACTTTTTTTTTGCTTTGGGTAGATACCCAGTAATGGGATTGCTTGGTCATATGATAGTTCTATTTTTAGTTTTTTGAGAAACCTCTACACTGTTCTCCATAGTGGTTGCACTAATTTGCATCCCCACCAACAATGTACTAGGGTTCCCCTTTGTCCACATCCTTGCCAACATTCATGATGGCCTGTCTTTTTGATAAAAAGTCATTTTAATTGGGGCGAGATGAAATCTCACGGTAGTTTTGATTTGTATTTCTCTGATTACTAATGACATTCAGCATTTTTATATACCTGTTGGCCATTTATATGTCTTCTTTTGAGAAATGTCTACTCAGATCTTTTGCCCACTTTTTAATTAGATTATTTGACTTCAAATTATACTACAGAGCTGCAGTAATCAAAACAGCATAGTATTGGCATAAAGACAGACACATGCACTAATGGAGCAAAATATAGAATCCAGAAATAAATTCACACATCTATAGTGAATGTATCTTCGACAAATGTGCCAAGAACAAACAGTGGAGAAAGGACAGTCTCTCCAATAAATGGTGCTGGGAAAATTGGATATCCATATATAGAAGAATGAAACTAGACCCTTATCTCTCATCATATTCCAAAATTAAATAAAAATGGTTTAAAGACTTAAATCTAGGACCCCAAACCATGAAACTACTAAGAGAAAACATTGGGGAAACACTTTACAACATTGTTCTGGGCATGAACTTCTTAAGTAATACTCCCAAAGCACAGAAAACCAAAGTAAAATTGGAAAAATGGGATCTCATCAAGCTAAAAAGTTTCTGCACAGCAAAGGAAACAATCAACAAAGTGAAGAGACAGCCCACAGAATGGGAGGAAATATTTGCAAACTACCCACCTGACAGGGGATTAATATTAATAACTAGAATATATAAGGAGTGCTAAGAACTCGACAGGAAAAAAATACGTAATCCAATTCAAGCCTATTTTAAAAACAGGAGAATATATATATTTTTTATAAAACTATTTAGTAGGAACAAAAAGGAATCAGAATCCAGTTAGTATAATGACAATTTTAACAAAAACTGAATAGCTGATTGGTTTGTTTTATAGTTGCATGTTTAATTTGTCTCTGTATAAATAAACAGATCTTTGTTTATAATTTTGTAGCATTTCCATTTCATATTTTGATGATAAGACTCACTCCTTTGGCTTTCCCATTAACTGAAGTGCTTTTGTATTAACCTACTTGGAAAGAACAAGACGAAAAGAAAAACTGACCTCATATTTCAGAAAAGAAGCTGTCCAGGCCAAACTTCAAACTTATGCTTTGGGTTTGTATGGTAAGCAATTTTATAATAATGTTGTTATTCTGATGCATTTGAGATTTTAAAAATGAATAATAGCACTTTCCATTTTACTTTGGGTGTAAATTTGCCAAAATACTGCTAAAGTGAGCATATCTTAGTCATGTTCTTTTTCTGCCAAATCTGAAATTTTCTTTGGTGTTTTCTACCTGTGTCCTATTATATATGATAGATTGTTGCACAATGTACCTATCTATTATTTTGGAAGATAGAGTTGATATAGCCAATAATGATTCATTTTAACTCTTTGTAATTTTACGTTTGTTTTTGATACTAAATTTTAACTTTGGCCATTTAGACTCTAAACTAGTCATTGTAACACACCTATAATTTTATGATTTAGCAATCAATTATTTAGTCTATATTTTGTTTTTTATGTGATAAAAATATTAAATTTTTTTTAGGGTTTAGAATGTGTCTTAATTAATTCAGGCTGTTACTCAAAGTACCATAGACTGGGTGGCTTATAAGCAGCAGAAATTTATTTCTTACAGTTATGGAAGCAGGAATTTTGAGGTCAGGGTGCCAGCATGGACAGGTTCTGGTGAGGACCCTCTTCTAGATTGCATATTACTGTCTTCTCTTTGTATGTGAGGACATGGTGGAAATAGGGTGAGAGAGCTCTCAAAGTCCCTTTTATAGGGGCACTAATACCATTTATGAGAGCTGCACCCCCATGACCTTATTATCTCTCAAAGGTTCCATCTGCTAATATTATCACACTGGGGTTAACATTTCAACGTGTATTTTTATGGGGGTCACAAATGTTAAGTCAGTTACAGAGAGTATTCTTTTTTTTTAAAAGCATTAAAGGGAAGACTGATAAATTTTATTACATTCAAGTAAAAATCTCTATACAATAATAGATATGATTAATTAAATTAAATATAAGCATCAGACTGAGAGAATAATTTTTCAGTGTATATAGTTACTGTCCAAAATATAGAAACCATATTATCTTAGAAATCAAAATGAAAATATCAATAAATTAATTAGAGAATAAGCAATGGAGATATGTAATTTTTTTAAAAAGGAAACTGGTATTGGTAAAAAACATTTACAAATACCGAATTTCAATGAAATTTTAAATTAAGATTGTGTTTTTCGACTATTTAATTGGCAAAAAATAAATATCTGGTAATAGCAAGTGCCAGGGAAATTGTGGAAAGGCAGGAATCTTCATATATTCCAAGTGTGTATGCAAATGCTAAAGATTTAGACAGAATCTAGAAAATTATGAATGTTTATGGTAGGCATAATTCTAAAATGGTCTCTATAATCTTTGTCCCCCGATGCTGTGTTTTGTATAATCCCCTTCTCTTGAATGTGAGTGGGACCTGTGACTTGTGTGTAAAGAATGGAATATGTTAAAGGTGATAGAATGTCATTCTTATGATCAGGGTATGATATAGTCAGTCCTTGTTTTGCAAGATTTTAATTTGTACAAATTTAAGTTGCCATGTTTTAGAAAAATAACACCAGCCCCCAACTAATGATCCAAATTTCAGTATCACAGTATATTAACTATAATTTCAAAAATACAAACTTTTCTGCTAGCTCTTCAGTCTACATATTGCTATGTAAGTAACATGATGTACTTCATGCTCAGTGACCAATAGTGTCACTTCTTTCAAAGTTTGTTGGTATTTGGCCATTACATCTGCCAATCACTTCATGCACTGACAGCAAAGCATGTAGTTGTATTATCTCCTCATCCTCCCATGATAAACCACTAGTATTTTATAGAAATGGATAATTGATATAGGAAATTGACTAACAAAGATGAAAGTACAATAAAGAAATGCAAAGTGAAAATATTGAGAGTGAAATTATATTTGACTAGACTTGAATATGGGGACAGCAAGGCAAAAATATGGCAAGACTTTTCCCTGTATAAAACTTCTTTTTCATTTATATTGAAAAGGTACAATAAAAAAACAGAGAAAAGTTGTTCCAACATATTCAGTTTAAATTGCACAAAGAATGAAGCATTTATTTCCTCTTTGGATGGAAGACTGTAATAAAAACAACCCCAATCAGTTGTCTAACATTCAGAACAAAGTGTTGAAGTTAGTTGCCTCATTGAAAAAGAAAAAGTTAATTACTGGGGCCGCAGGAGTAATTTTTACTTCCAGCAGACACTGATTTCATTGTTATAGAAGTCACATAAATTGATTAATATTAACCTACATGGTTCCAGTTCTAAGCGGAAATGCTTTCAATTTTCCCCATTCAGTATGATGTTGGCTGTGGGTTTGTCTTATATGGCTTTTATCATTTTGAGGTAAGTCCCATCTATGCCTATTTTGTTAAGCATTCTTATCATAAAAGGGTGCTGAATTTTGTCAAATGCTTTTTCTGTGTCTATTGAGAGGATCATATAATCATTGTTTTTACTTTTATTTATGCGGTGAATTACATTTATAGATTTGCATATGTTGAACCACCCCTGCATCTCTGGGTACTAGTTGATCAACACTTATATGCACATATGGTGCTAACATTCATTTGGAATGGGTGTGGTACACACTGGGGGATGGACACAATTATAGCTGTGAGTTGGGTGGGGCAAAGGCAATATATGTAACCTACACAGTTATACCCCCATAATATTCTGAAATAAAATAAAATAAAAATAACCTATATGGTGAAGCTGCTAGAGCCAATAAAGATGCAGCTGTGAAACTTGCACACAAAGATGGTTAGGTTGAATATAAAGATTGTCAAATATTTAATGTTGATGACAAAAGTGATTTTGGAATGTAACCCTATTAAGAACTTATGTGAAGAAAGAAACAGAATTGCCAAGAGACAATAAAGAAGAGAATCTAGATATGCACCCTGAAGACCTTAATGAAGGTGAACTTATCAATCAATACAAATGAGGAAAGTGGTTGTGATAAAAATGATGGAGATATCCAGAGGAAGTGACGCTGGGAGAACACTTCACATTAAAGGAATTCTTGGAGACATCTGATAATATTGAAGTTGCAAAGGATAAAATGCTGGAAGCCGACTTAAACTTTGAAAGGACTGTGACATTTCACCAAAGCATAGAAAAGATGCTCATTTTATATAAATATATAATAAAAGAAGAAAACAAGCACTGTTCAAACTACCATTCGCAAGATTTTTTACCAAGAAATAAAACGCTTTAATTTGTAATGCTTCTACAGTTTGAAATTATATTTCTAAATATATTTTTAATTTTTCTACATTTTTCAGTGTATTGTAAGAGAGTTTTTAATGTTTTGACAAGCTTTTAATGGTCACAGAACTATTGTAAGGAATATCGTGATTCCTCATTGATTGTTATGATTGCTTTGCATGGTTTCAACTTGCACCTTCACTTTTATATTCCCATAATTCCACGCACATAGAGGACCACCTGTATATATAAGGCTCAGTTTCTCTAGTACACACACCTGGTGACACTCATGCTGGCCTTGAAGAATTAAGCTACCATGTTGTGAACTGACAGTGCAGTAGGCCATATGAAAGGGAACTGTGAGCCTCAAACCTACTGCAAGGAGCTGAATTTTGTCAAAAATTTGGTCCACGTGGAAGTGAACCCAAGCTTTAAATGAGACCACAGCCCCACTAGACACAATGATTGTAGCCTGTCAGACCCTGAATAGAATACCCAGGTAGCCATGTCTGCACTCTTGACCCATGGACATGGTGAGATAATAAATGTGTATTGGTTTAAACTAGATTTATCTTACACGTGTATTAAATGTACTAGATGTATAATTATCAACATGAATAGATTAAAATACATATTAATAAACAAAATGAAACATATTTATGCTAAATAACAAAAAAAAACCCACTCAAATGACACTGATTTCATTGTTATAGAAGTCACATAAAT
>NW_012152052.1:434411-440558 GCF_000956105.1 Propithecus coquereli
AATGTTCAAAATGTTTAATTGAGGGTGGGAGAAATTAATTATTGAATTCTAGAGGATAAAAACAAAATTAAATAGATTTTTCCTTTTTGCTCCCAAATGGCTGCTAAGACAAAGAACAAAATATTCTTTCTTCTAACAGCATGCACTTACATAGAGACAGAAACCAGACTTGGCTAGCTACCCCAGAGAGGAAGCTCAAAAGCACTTCAGTGTATCTCACCAGGTAAATTGTCAATGATCAGTTTCAGAGTAACCGAGAGTGCTTGTTAATGATACAGACTCCTGTGCAAGCTCTCTGGTCAATTCTCAGGTATTCTCATTTTTAAAACAATTATTAATATTTTAAAGTAAAATAGAGCTCATCAAAATGTCAAAATATATTCTGATTTTGATAAATAATTATTATACATATATGGGAATGATGTTTATTTAAAATACATCTTTTAGGAGATAAAGTTGTCACACTTATGGCATTGTGATTAAAAATGTATAGTTTTCCTTTTTTTGATAGCCTCCATACCTATCCTTGACAAATGCATCAGAGTAAGATTTAGAATGAATATAAAGTTCCCCTACCCCTGTTCTTTCAACTCTTCTTTGAGCTTTAAATTAAAAAAAAATACAAATGAATAGAAAATCTGCAAGAAACTCTATTAATTTTCTTATTCTTTTCACCCATATTCACCAGTTGTCAGCTTTTGCCACATTTACTTTGTGCATGTGTGTGTGTGCATAGCATATTTTTATAATGAACAATCTTAGAGTGTATTGAAGATATTATGAATCTTTACTCCTAAATAGTTCAGTATGTATATCTCCTAAAAAGCAAGACATTATTTTATACACAGTTCAACTATAAAATGTAGAAACTTTAATATTGTTAAAGTACTATAATTTATTATACCATTTATGTTCAAATTTTGCCAATTTTCCAAATAAAGTTCTATATAAAATCTTTCTTCTGATCCAGTCATCATGTCTCTTTAGTCTCACTTAATATGGAATTGTTTCTCACCTGTTGCCTTTCATGACATTTGCATATCCTAGGAATACTGCCTATTGATTTTATTACATTTATCATACTTTTTTTGACTGTTGCCTCATGGGTAGATGCAGAGCATCCATTTTTGTTGGAAATACTATATAAGTCGTTTTTTTGTCATTCTCAGGGTATGACAGCAAGAGACACATGATGTTAGTTTATACTATAATTTGGCAATGTTAACTTTGGTGAATATTGGCAAAGTATCGTGTGCCAGACTTCTACCCTGAAAAGTTTCTATTTTTCTTATAACTAATAAATAATAAGTTGTGACATACATTGAGACTGTAAATATCCTACTCTCCATCAAACATGTTTAGTTTTTGTAACCACTGATTTTTTTTTTCTGGAATCAGTTATTTCTATAATTGCAAAAAAGGACTTTGTGAATATCATTTCATTCAATTTATTTATTCATTTAGTATGAACATAGGCATAAAGACTAATCTTTCTTTTTAATGAAACATAATTACAATAAGTATTCATTTTATGCTCATATTGTTCAAGATTTAGCCATTGAAGCTCTTTTATATTTTTGACATAATCCACAATGGTGTAATCCTTCCAGATTTTCATGATGTTTGTTCTGTTGGGGTTGTCTTCCATAGCATTGCCAGTACTTTTTCTACAGTACTGTGTGTAATGAGCCTTAAAGGTCCTTATGCCCAATCTAGAGGCTGAATTAGAGATGTGTGCTTGAGAGAAAATAGACCACTTCAACATCTTCAGTGTTGACTCATGAAGTTCTGAATGGCCAGAGACATTGCTAAATATCAAAAGAACTTTAAAAGGCAGTTGCTTACTGGCTAGGTACTTACTGACTTCAGGGAAAAAGCATCACTGGAACCAATGCAGAAAAAGAGTTCTGAACCAAAAGACTGGCAGCTGGTGTTTATCTTTTCCCTTCAGGGCTCAGGTGTTAGCAGCTTTAAGGTAAGGGGAGTCCTGACCATAAACCCAACTGCATTTGCACAAAACAGTAGAGTTAGCCTATCCCTTCCTGCCTTAAATCCTGGTGCTCACTTCTTTTCCTTAATGATATATGTCCTTTGTGACTTTTTTTTCCCCTCTTTCATCTGCATTAAACACTTCTTCTTCAGGGAGATATCCTTTCTCCTTAATGTTTTCTTACTGGCATCTGGAAACTGTCTGCTGTTTTTTGGTTGGTAGAAGCTGCTTCTCCTGTTAGTTTGATATTTTTTAAGCTAAAACTCTTTCTAAAATTCTCAAACCATCCTTTGCTGGCATCAAATTCTCTAGCTTTAGATGCTTTACTTTCCTTTCACTTTAATTTGTCATATAATGACTTTTTCTCCAATCAGAGTCTACAGGTATGACTTTCTCATAGCAATCTTGCACCCACATAAAAGGTCCATTTTCAATATGAGATAAAAAGGCATTTCAGAAAATGTTGAAGGTTTTCTTACCTGCTGACATAACTGCAGTGATGAGTTCACAAATTTCCTTTTTTTTTTTTTTTTTGTAACAATGATCCTTATACCGGACTCATTTATCTTTAAGTGGTGGGCTACCATAGCTGCAGACTTCAATCTATGGTATATATCAAGCAATTCGATTTTTTCTTATCATGTCATGACTTTTGTCTGCTTCTGGAGAGTTTCCTAGGAAAATCATTTACAAGATAATGTCTGCCTCCCAGGTCCAATCACTTTCCCTAAAATGATTTACAACTCCTCAAGTTGCCTGCATTTCCCCCAGATTGTCTCTCCTGTGAAGTGGGTATAAAAGCCTCAACCATCTGGTCCTTCTTTAACTCTCATATTTGTGGGACTTCCATGTCTATATGCACATTAATAAATGTGGATTCATTTTTCCTATTACTCTCTCTTGTAAGTTTACTTCAGTGAACCTTCAGAGGGAGCAAAAGTGAAGCTTTCTCTCTGTCTCTACACTATCTGATAACTACAGAATATTACTAAGAAAGGTTTTGTCAATATTTAAAAGGGAAATAAGATATCATTGCCTTGTGAGAAACTATTCTGGGCAATCAGAGTTAATTTATCTTCCTTCTATTAGGCATAGAGTCAACTGGAGTAAAGATAGAAGTTGATTTATATATTGTATTTTATGCAGTATATAATGATTATGGCTTGTAGCTTTATATTTCAGTTTTTAAATGACATTTTCTATATGAAAGTAAGCTAAATACTCTCCACTGTCAGATAAGATTTTAATAAAAACCAGAAAACAGACAAAAATGAAAATAAATTCCCTTTATTTTACTGAAAATCTCCATGCATAGTGGTAGAAAGGCAAAACTAACAGAAAAGTGGGAAGGTAAGTTTTTTTGAAAAATAATTTTAGTTGCATAAATATTAAAAACAAAAATACTTTTATTTGTAGCTTGTACTTTTCTGTTTCCCTTTCAATACAATAGTAGCCATAATTACTAATATTTATATACTAAGTGCTCTAATAAGCACATCATATATGTTATCATAATTAAGATTTGAAAAAATCATGGATAGTGGAAATCATTATACCCAAGTTATGGACACAGAATTTGAGGTTTAGAGAGGTTGAATGACTTTCCTAAAGCTACAGAGCTGGTCACTGGTCAAGATGGTACTCATACATGCTCTGTCCAGTTGAAGCCAGCATATGTTGATACAATATGTTAATATGTGAAAATCAATGATTTTAGTTCTTTGGAAGTAAAGAGAGTCTAGTGTATCTAATTTTTGCTCTTTATAAACTATGAAATATTCATTTTAATTCACTACTTTCAGAAAATGAATTTTTTACATTCAATAGTTAAAAAGTAAAATATGATTTCCTATCTTTCATTGTCATAGTCGTCACCATCTAAACATAGAAAGAAACATTACATTACACTGGATTCAAAGTATTCATCATCGTTAGAAAGCACTTAACAAGATTAAAATATTATTTGAATATAAGTGTCAGCATAAGTGTCAATCTAGAAATAGTCATCAATGAGATTAAATTAAGATATAATCTTCCTCTTTATTGAATTGTTATTAAAATATTTCTTGTAATTGTGCTTTAAAGGTTAGTTAAAATTTATTTTTATACAGAATTGTTGTAAATCCAGCCTGGTCTTGAAGAAATTGCCTTTTCAAGCATCCTCTTCTAATTGGAGTAAATCTTAATCATTCTTTGTTCCACAGGTCACTCGATTAGTCACCTGGCCAAAAGAAATATATTCATCATTTATCAGTCTGGGATGAGAAACATCCTTAGTGTTGTTTGGCCAGATGGTGAAGGCTGTCACTTTAGGCTGTTCCTCAGGTCTGAGGAAACTTTTCTTTCTGCATTTCCTGAGAGAGGAGTCTTTATACTACATTCTGGTTTAAATGTAAAACATCGCCCCTTTAAGGTGATAATTTCAAGGCTAATTAAAAGGCCTCACTATAAATTATCAAAAAAGAAAATTAGATAGGAAACTCACTCAATTCTTTGGGTTTATACATTACATTCTATAATAATTATTACAAAAATGAAAATACTTTATATTTTGAATTGGACATGTAGAAACATTTTCATATTAGTGCAAAAAGTGTTGGATCTTGTTCTTTTGGTAAGAGTATGAATGGTAAAGATGGTAAATTATATATGTATATTATAGTCAATACAAATAAAAAAAGAAATACTATTTTCTTTCATTTTTCTCAATTTCCCAATTTATAATGGCTCTTACCCCATCATCATCATTATTTTATCATTCTCTCCTTATCTTCCTAGAGTATAATATTCTTTCATTATGTACTTATTTGTGTATTTATCCACTTCATGTCTCTAAGCTCCATGTGTTTGGGAACTATACTCATTTTATTTATTCACCATAACCTACTCAGGGCCTCGTCAATGCCTGGCATATATAGTAGATATTTCATATTTTTAAAGAATGAAAGCAATTTTTTAAAAAATGAAAAATAGGCATAAATTGTTTTCAAGGCAGCTTTAACTGCCTATCATGCTCTATCATGTTCCTTTGATTATAATGTTGACATTTTGAATTATTTGTTTATTTTCCTTAGCATCATTAATACTATCTGGTCTTGTTTTAGCCCAAATGATTTTAACCCCTGATATAGTGTCTTAAATGAACTTGATTTTAAAATTTGCATAAAATCTTCTATGGCATGGGGATGAAAGAAAGATAAAAAAATTATGAACTACAACTCAATGGGAACTATTTCCATTCTTTTTACTGACTGACTTGCATCATTGAAATTTAAACACTAATAAGCTACTGTTTTAGAGATGCTCGTATTTCACAAAATAAAGGTGTTGTGTAGACAAAAAGAAATGCAGTTAGGAATTTTTCTGTTACATTAACATAAAAATTTTTGTTTAAAAAATGAAAAAAAGTTTATTTTCATATGTTGGGGTTTAATCGTTCGACTCAAAGTGTGAATGGATTTATTGAGTATTACCTATCATATTATAAGTGTAGATTGCTCTAAGACCTTGATAGTGAATTTCTATCAGCTTCACAATGCTTCTGAGTGTAGCTATGTAATTTAGCAGTAAAAGCATCAACTGTGGTGGCAGAGAGATTCCCTATTTTCTCCCCTCCCTAATTACCTGTGGAAGCTCATAAAATTTACTTTATTCTCTGAATCTGAGAGTCATTGGTTGTGTAATAGGGATGCTTATAACTAGTTTCTAGAATTGCAAATATTTGCAATGCACTAAACAGTCTTCACATAATAGGTACTCAACTAATGGCATCTATTTTAAAGCATAAAGCAGCACTCAGCTCATAGTGACTATGTAAATAGATGCTATGTGATGTAGAGCTTGGCCTCTCAGCTAAAGGCTGTTTTTTGGTGGACTACAGGAATACTAAGCACCATGAGATCATTTTCTTTTAACTCTTCATTATCTGGAGTTTCGTGTAAAAGTGATGTTATTTTCATCTCTTCTCAATACCACAGAATAACAACTAAACTACTGATGAATAAATCACTATCTTTTGGGCACATCTATCCAAAATGGTGAAGCACTTATTGTTGAACTTGGATCAAGCATGGTGTTTGCCACATAACATATGTTCAATATGCATTTGTTAACCAGTTAAGTATCACTTTTTTAAAAAAAACATTAATTTCTTAGAT
>NW_012152052.1:441950-489813 GCF_000956105.1 Propithecus coquereli
GAGATATAGAGAAGATTGAAGTGCCCGTAAGCTCCTGAGGTCCCTATTTTGAGGTCTTGCTGGATTTGATATAGCTGCCCTGAGATTTCAGAATGTGAATTTCAAGGTCTAAAGTCCCTTTACAGTGGAGGCAAACATGGGATATTTAGGAACATAACGCTGGTTGACATATTAGTTTCATCAGTGAAACCTTGTTATTAGGCATTTTCAAGGACGTTTATATGAAGCACCTCTCTAACAGTGCTAGTTATCAAAGCAGAGTGGAACAAATATGCAATCAAACTTTATTTATTTAGCTTGAATATATGAATTAGTTCCTGCTGTTTTAACAAGTATCCAACCGGCATTTGTTAGAATTAAATGATGATCTCCAAGTGAGAAATATAGTGTGTTGGTAATCATTAGCATTTTATTGACCAATTTGAAATCACTGACTAACACTGACATCAAACAAATGGTTGTTTGAATAGTAAATAAATATAAGAAAAAAATAAAAGACCTTTCCCCTCTGGCAGTATTAATTCTTTTCAAGTGATTAATGAGGAAGTAATAATGAAGTCAAAAATAACCTACCTATCAGATTTAGCATTAGCCTCTAAAGGGCACAGAGCATAAACTCAATTATTGAAATTCTTAGAAGCTTCCAGCTCCTATTTTATATTTAGAAAGCAGTTCCCCTAAAATTAATAGAATTGAAATGTGCAATATTGATGATCTCTAATAAAATTTGTTTTCAATTTATTTACATAGATAATGTTATAATAGTTTGTATAAATGTTTGAGTTATTATTTTTCCAAAATGTTCAAAATTCTTTAGTAATACCTGCCCTAGTAATATTTTCCCTATTTTGGGACACCACAAAGACATACAATGGTGTCTTCAGCATTTTTATATTTCCTTAATATCCGAAAACTTAGAAGGTTTTGAATCTGTGAGTTGAAGTGTGGACTATAGCAATAATGTTTTGTGAGATTACAGTAAGTCAGCTAAAAAAAGGGAGAATAAAGAAAACAAAAAGAAAGATGGAAAGAGAGAGAGGTCTGGAAATAACAGTGAGTACTCTTACTCACTAAGACATACGTCTTTTCATTTACTCCTTACATTTACCAAAGATAAGAAGCAGTGCTCTGATTTTAGCAATAAAACAAATGAAGCAAAGGCAATTTAAATAACTAGTATGACAACAAGCAATTCTAACAGAGTAAGGACTTAAACTGAGTCTCACATAAGATACAGCACATACATTTCCACTGCATCTTGGATGGCCAATATATTTCAAAACTCTTTGATATTTAGCAGCTCCCTAGACACTGTGTTGTGGGGGAATATTTTGAACCAACCTAGTTTTACTGATAGAGTACTGGGATTGGTGAGTGATGTCTGGTGTGTATGACATAGTGGAGTGAGGTGGGGTGTGTTTCTAACTCTATCATGTGAGCCTCACAGCATACAGTCCTCCTGAAAGACTCCCTGGCCACGATCTAAACACCTTACAGTCCATGTGAAGCCGGTTTCTGTCCATCTGTGTCTTCTGCCTTAGAGAAGCCATAGAAAGCTCAGAAGACTACTGGTGGCACTAGAACTATCACTCTTCCCCTTTATGTAGGGAAGCATACCCCTAATCCCCAGATCTATGAAGCAGAAGATTGTGTTCACGTTTCCTTAGCCTGGCATTCAACGACAGCTAACAGGTGGACTCCACACACTTCACAACTTCTCAACATAACAGTCCCCTTCCCTCACTTCAGCAATCTGATTTATCTGTATTCCATAGGCAAGGTAATGGATTTCTATGTCAGAGACTGGTACTTGACTAAAAATATCAACATCTGCTCTTCTCTTCTTCCTTAGTAACAGAACTCTAATTTTATTTGGGATGGCCATATACTTAGCTGAAAGACCATATTTTCAGCTTCTTTTGTAGCCAATTATGGCCACCTGATCACGGTAATTGAGTCCAAGTGTGTCTTAGTCCATTTTGTGTTGCTATAAATGAATACCTGAGAGTGGGTAATTTATAAAGAAAAAAAATTTATTTGGATCATGATTCTGATGTCTGGAAAAGTTCAAGACTGGGCATCTGGTGAGATTCTTCTCAGGCTTCTTCTACTAATGGTGAAAAATAAAGTGAAACTGATGTGTGCAGAGACCACATGGCAAGAAAGCAAGTTTGGGGGGGATGCCAAGTTCTCTTTAACAACCAGCTGTCATGGGAACTAACAGAGCAAGAACTCACTCACTACCAGGAGAATGGTACCAAGCTATTCATGAGGGATCTGCCCCCATGGCCCAAACACCTCCCACTAGGCCCCACCTCCAATGCTGAGGATCAAATTTCAACATGTGGTTTGGGGGAGACAAATATCTAAAACACAGCAAAGGGTTATTTGGGATAAATATTTTTACAAAAATATTTGTGAACTATTTTTTAAAGAGAGGGATGGTCCCACTATTTTTCCCCTTTTGTTTTCCCACTGCTTAATATATGGATGTTACAGGTATAATCCATGTCGCTTTCTTTTTTTTTTTTTTTTTTGAGACAGAGTCTCACTCTGTTGCCAGAGTAGAGTGCCGTGGCATCAGCCTAGCTCACAGCAACCTCAAACTCCTGGGCTGGAGCAATCCTACTGCCTTAGCCTCCCGACTAGCTGGGACTGCAGACATGCACCACCATGCCCGGCTACTTTTTTCTATATAGATTTTTAGTTGTCCAAATAATTTCTTTCTATTTTTAGTAGAGACGGGGTCTCGCTCTTGCTCAGGCTGGTCTTGAACTCCTGACCTTTGAGCAATCCACCCGCCTCGGCCTCCCAGAGTGCTCCATGATGCTTTCTTGAACCACAAGGTGACCTTAAGAATGGAAGCTGATGCTGGAATTAGGCATAGATTGTTTTACATTTGCTTCTCTAGATCCATTCTTTGCCATTGTTTTAGATCCTGTTCTCTTCTCTAGGATGCTGACCTCTATTAATAACATCACATAGGTTTCTTTGTTTTCTTAGGACTATATAGGCTTAGCCAATGAAAGATTCCAGCAAGATATTGGAGGGTGAGGGGAATGGAAAGTAGCAGTATTTATTCCTCTGCTGTTTCTCTGTCTGGACGTAGGTGGGCAGAGACAGTGTTCCTCTCACAGGGCCCTTAGTTCCTATCAAGCTAGCTCTCTTCTATAGCCTTGGCTCTTGCTGAGCTTTGCTAGCAGCCCTTCCCCTTTCTCCTAATAGTGGAAATAACTGCCTCTTTATACTGATCTCTATTAGTTTCATTGTCTCTTCCTCTACTGTATCTAGGAGCAAAGAGATGGCATTCTCAAATTGAATAGTTTGCAGAGAACTTAAAAAAGGATGGTTGACAAAGATGAGGGCAAGGTTTAGAAGAAACAGCTCTCACTTCTAGACCTGAAGAACTGAGGAAAGGGAGTTTTTATTTAGCCTGGAGAAAGAGAAAGCTGATGGAGAGGGATGCCTGAGAGGAACTTTTTAGTGTTTGGTAGGAAAAAAACATAGAACCCATGATGACTGAGCAGGGAGGGAACCAGGGGAATTGATCCTCAACCTCGCTCTTTCCAACCCTTTTATCCATTGCCGGTGCTTCATACTAGTTAAACTAACCAGAAACTAGAGGGCAAGGGAAGCCATTGGTGTAGAGCATGTGTCTGAATACCCATGGAGAGGCATGGAAAGTAAAGATGGAGGGGCATAGAGAAGAAATATAGCGAGACTTTCCATCCAATCCAAATAGCTGTTTCTATAAACACTTACTGATTACCTCTTTAAATTTGCTACCTGTTTCTTTCAAGGGCCCTAATTAATACAGTAATGGCCATTAGAAGTAGACCCTCTAAATATGATGCTGGAATTGGGGTGTTAATATATTCCTAGCTCAGGATGTGGGTGGAGAAGTCCCCCAACTCTTACGGTCATAGGGTAAACAGGAACAAAGCCTGACTGTGAAAGCTGTGGATTTTCAAAACTAAAATGCAGAATCCACCTAGGTCTCTGATATTAAGGTAAGCGTGGTGGTTGGGAAAGACCAGGACCTTGAGATGTAGCTTGGGGTCAATTAGGCAGACACAAATGAGGCTGAGAATTTATATTCTAAAATCCTCCTTAACATGTTTTTCTGATGGAGATGGCTCTTCCTACCATCCTAACTCCCCATTTCTCTTACACTAAAAGAAAATAACAAAACAAAACAAACAACTTTACATGGTGTTACTGGTGCAGATACTTAATAAAGAGACATGGATCCTCTTGAGTAACTGCTCCCAACACCCCACCCCGCTGTATTGCTCCATGCCCAGAAGAACAGTTAGATCCAAGCATAGCACAGGCAAATAAATCAAAGCATCATCTAGCAAGGGATTGCTTCTATACCAGGACAATGGTCAGCTTGTAGAAAGTTCCTTTCCCCAAAGCATTAAGAAATTCATTATTGAGGGGATCACCAGAATTCATGAAAAAGGCTATAGTGTGTGTTATCTATAGGCTAGAGATGATGGTGAGCTCTGCTGCAATGGAATTATGTTCTCTAGTGGAAATGATTGGATCCCATAGTGGAAGGGGTCAAGTAGTGGCATGTAACCTTTAGAAATATAGTGGGCACAATTACCATAATTAGCCACAGAAGTCTATAGCTGTGGCTAATTATTCCCAGGCTCCTGGGAATGAAATAGCTGGGCAGCCTCCTAATGTGTTGTTTAACTTATATAAGTAGAAAAATTTCAGGTCTACTGAGCAAAAAACAAGACTTGAGGTACTGTAGTGGGGTTCATGGCCTCTCGGGTCTATTCTAAAACTTAAACTATCTCACAGACCCAAAATGACTTGATTGACAGGGAGGCCAATCCCCTTTGAGGAAAGACCCTTGAAAAGAGCCTAAATTATGTGCTGTGAATCTTTCTCCATGTTCTCTCCAGAGGCTATAATCCCTTAATAATGTGACTAAGAAAAAGCAAATAACCAGACCTTATGTGGTTATTAGGTACTGGCTCTGAATGAAACCATGTGATCCAGTGGTCCAATTAGGAACTAATGAAGATCAGGTGAGAGATGAAATGAAGTCTTGGCAAAGT
This sequence comes from Propithecus coquereli, assembly GCF_000956105.1. Classification (NCBI taxonomy): domain Eukaryota; kingdom Metazoa; phylum Chordata; class Mammalia; order Primates; family Indriidae; genus Propithecus; species Propithecus coquereli. The sequence goes on from NW_012152052.1 coordinate 447,026, forward strand.
CAATCTTATATTAAATTGGCTGGAATTATTTTTTTCTATTTTCCTAGTTTTGGAATATTTGGAGACAATATGCATACTTAGTAAATGACAGAGTCCTCTCATTGGTTCTCTGCCCTATGGAATGAGGCCTATTATTGTGGAAATGTCCCATGTAATTTTCTCTCATGGTGTCCTTTCCTAAATTACTAAATCAAAAACAGTACTACATTCTTCGTGGATATAGCAGAGATTAGTGCTACCATTAAGGACACAAGAGATAGTGGAGTGGATATTTTTTATCTAATTTTAAATCAATTTAACTATTTTATCCCCATTTAGCTTTTATGTTTCTTCTAACTTTCCTGTTAGAAGGACCTTAGAGAATGGCTATGGCTATAATGACTTTAATCAGATAATACAAGGATTGTATATGTTGTTCTGGATGTGGTATGGTATCTTTACTGGAGAAATAAACAGATGCCTTGGCCTCTAGTATGCTATTACCCTAGAAAACAATCTTTAACTTCCAGCCAGTTGACACACCAGAAATAGTCTTTCTTCATGCATCAGGGACAGTAGCACTATTTACCATCTTATCTCAGGTCTGCGTCTACTATTTTGATCTCTGTCATAACATAGTATGGAGGAAACTTCTTCATTTGTTTATGGCATTCCATAGCCTACATACTAATCCTTTACATTGTACGAATTGAAGCACGTAAGAAGGAAGTAGAAAGCACCATAGTTGATTTAGTAAGACTGATACAGGCCTGAAAAATCCATAGTGTCTCTAGGAATCCCTTAGGAAGTTCATGGGTGGGGATACCTCCGTAAAGTGAAAGACAGTGTGCTTCATTTTTCACTACCCTTCAAAAAGAAATAAGCATAATGTCTGATTTAGACTTCAGAGCAAATATGTAAAATATTTGGGCACATTGTTTTGATATATTTACCAGGTAGCATTCAAGGCTGAATTTTTGAGTTGGGCCCAGAGCAAGAGAAGGCTATGAAACAGGTATAAGAAGCAGTATAAATATTGACATGTGAACTTTAGGAACCATAGAAGATAAAATAGTCCTGAAAGAAACTGAGGCAGATAGAGTTGCTTGGTCAGGTCTCTGTTAAGTTCAAACATGAGAATATCCACACAGATCCCTTGGGTTTCAAATTAAATTCATGTCCTATACTTCCATTTGAAAAGCAACTCACGGCTTACAACTGAGTCCTGGTAAATTCAGAATGCCTAAGTATGAGACACCAAGTAATTTTGTGTCTCAACATGACCAAAAGGGAACAAAGGCAAGAACAGGCAATGAGAGATAAAAGGAGTTAAATAATTATGTCATGTTTATTCTTCTCAGTCATTTTTTTTCATTCTTCTTTATCCTGTTTTATGCTCTGAAAAGCTAAAAGTTTCCCTTGGGAAACCTTGCTCTGTAGCTTCTAATTGTATTTGGCCAATGGGAGATAATGAAATGGAGGGCAGTAGGAGATCGATTATTTATTCATCCTCTATACTTTCTCTCTGCTGAACTGAGGTTTGGCAGTGGTGGTGGTGTTACTCTCTTTACGGTTACAGGTTTTTGTTTTTTGGTTTTTTTTTGTATGGCCACAGCTCTAAGCTCTTCTAATAGCATCTCCTTCTCACCTCTTTAAGCCTAAAGATAGTGTCGGCTTTCCCCTGTTCCTAGTCCTTGGAATCTCCATCATCCTCACCTGTTGCTCGTTACCTTCCCGTACCACTAAACAGGAGGGTTCTACTTGCAACCATTACCACTCTTGAGTATTCAATCATTTTTTCCCCCAGAATAAATAACAGAGCATAAAGAGGGCCCTGGGAAGATAGCCAGATCATTCTGTGTTGAATATTTATAGTCATTTTAGTAAGAAATAAATAAAATCTATCCCTTTTAAAGACACTGGTACTTTGGGGTTTTCTATCATAAACAGCGAAGCATAATCCTCAATGATATAACTCTTCACTTTAACACCTCCTTTTGTCTATTTGGAATGTGCCGCTCATTTCTTTCTTGATCTCATCCCAGCGTTCCCTGTCCAATGGACATCTCTCCTTCCTCTTATTGCCAATGTCTAAATGTACCATTATCATTATTCATGAAACTTCCACTGTCCCTCACCCCAAATCTAGCAAACATGCCCTGAAGTCAATAGGTAATCAATATATATTAATACTATTGATAAGAATGATACTTTTCCTATTTATTGAGAAAAGTCAAACTTCGCAGCCTTCTAAGTAGTAGAGACTGTGATAGTTTAAATATTTTCTTGCTAGCTTCTTGCCATAAGCCTGTCTTATGACAAGCTGGGTTTTTTGTTTGTTTGTTTTTGTTTTTTGCTTTTTGGGTTTTTGACTCTGCTTAGAAAGCAAGGTGGAAGAATATTATCGGTTGATGCTTTAGTAAAGAGCAAAGAAGGGACATGGCAGAGTCCCAAGCCCTGCTTTGTCCTCCTCCATGCTTATGTGTTGGCCCGATGTATGGACTCAATAGTTCCCCAAAACCTTTCTGCAGCATGTCAACATCTGCTCACTTGACCCAAGTGAAAGTTGTTCTTGCCTACCCCCAGCTACCCCTCCAAAAGCTTCAGATAGCACTGTCAGCCTCTAACTTAGGAGTGATTTTGTTTGTGCGTGTATGAATGCATGTATCTCCTGGGATTAGAAGCACTAGAGGTGCAAAGACATTTGTTATCTTGGGTATTTTTTGCACCTTTAGCAACTAAGTACATGGCTCGCTTATAGCAAAAAGTCAAAGAAGTAATTCCAGACAAATTAGTAAATGTATGTTCAAGACCTCACTCAAAATCCTATCATGCTTCTTCAAACCTGTGATAGTGTTCACTCCCTCTGTGATTCCATAGTAATTTGCATATGTTTCTGTTACAGTATTTTTCATGCTACCTCATAATTATGTATATATATGTCTTTCTCACTAGCTTATATAATGATCAAGCACAGTAGCTATACAGCTGGGTGCTTAAAACTCAGGCTCTGAATCACAGCTCTGCTGTTTCATAGCTATCTTAGCTTAGTGAAGTTACTTAATGCCTCTATTCAGTTCCCTTATTTACAAAATGTGTATAATTCATTCATTGATGTGGAGAATACTATGTACCTAGTTAAGAGAAAGGGAAAGAAAGTCAGAGAAAGAAAGTAAGAAAGAAAGAAAGAAAGAAAGAAACAGAAAGAGAGAGAAAGAAAGAAGGAAAATAGAAAGGAAGGAAGGAATGAATGAAGAAAAGAAAAGAAAAAAGAAAATAAAAAAGAAAAGAAAGAAAAGAAAGGCATGAGACAGGGAGAGAAAGGAGGGAAGGAAGGAAGGAAGGAAAAAAGGAAAGAAAGGGAGGAAGGGAGAAAGAAAAGGAAAGTATGGGGTAGGGGGAAGAAAGTTGGACAATATCTTTACCATCACGGTGTGTACATTCTAAATATGCATATATCCATATTTTCTATGTGTATGTCCATATCTCCAAAATAAGCAATGTAACTTAGTATATTCATAAGAAGACTGAAGAAAATAAAGCGAGGTAAGGAAACAGAGCCTGATAGAGATGGTAGAAAGTCCTAGTGTTTATTAAAGAAGCTGATTTGAGAATCGAAGAAGTTCTTCAAATTAATAGTTCAGTGCAAACATTGCCATTCTTTCTTCTTGCTGTATGGTAGGATTGTACTTTCTACTCTCCTTGGGCTTAAAGTATGGTCTTGTCACTTACTTTAGCCCATGAAAATTGAACAGAAAGGGGTTGCACACAGAAGCTTTAAGAACAAGTTTAAGATTTGCCATGTTTTCTTTACTTGCTGGAATTATTATGTAAACATTTATTGAGAAGCTTAGGGCTTCATGTTGGCTCACACTGGACATTAGCCTGCAATTTAGAGATTGTTTTACTATAGTATAACCTGTCTTATCCTTACTGATGCAAATCTTATCATGATGCCTGACACCCAGAGAGCACTTGATAAACTCTTGTTATTGCTGTTGCTGTCATCATTATTATTATTATTCATTTTAATATAGTATCATTTGTATTACCTATGTAGAAACATAGTAGGAAGTAAATATCTTTCTCTGGAATAAGGATGAGTTTTAAGACATTAAAGTGCAAGTCTTTTGATCCTATCTTCAATTCAAATTATCTGTCAGAGGTGGTAGAATGGCAACACTTAGGTTCAAAGAGGACCCCTGGTGGGAAAAATTAAATTTTATGTTTTGAGTGCTATTTTTCTATTGATTAGCAATATAACACTGGATATACATACTTTTGAAGTCATTTAGCTTGGAGACCTAATAAATCTAATTATGAATGCAGAAAACCTTTAAAAATCAAGTATATAAATAAAAAAGTTAACTCAATGAAATACAATTAGGAATAGTAAAATTTGTCTCAAAATGTCAATATAAACTAGCAAAGGTTATTTATTTTTAGGCACAGAGATTAAAGTTTAAAAGAAAAAACTAACAACTGGACAGAAATGGCAATTTGAACTGAATGTAGTTCAGTCTCTCTTAAACCTTTGCAAGGGAGCCACAGGAAAAAAATATAACTTTCTCTGGTGGCAGAAATTGCTAACAGCACCGGAGTAAATCTGCTTGTTTTGAAACATGTAAGGACAGATCTGGAGGGGTAGGGAAATGCAAAACACATCAGAGGCAATTTTTCAGTGAATAACATTAAATCAAAGCAGAAAGTAAGTTTACTGGAACGTAAATATAAATGATAAAATGAGAACTACGTTTTATAAAATAAGAACGTGTCCCTTCGATAAGTATTTCAATGGTATGTACAAAATCACCTCCATGATTTAAAATTCTATAAGTGAAATTTTAAATATCCTATTTCTGATGCATACTAAAAACTAGTGAATTAGGTATATTGTTTCTTTTCTGGAGCACACCATCTACCACAACAATAGCTGCAGGAAAAAATAATTGAATTTGTTTTATATGTTAGTAACAAATTAATAGTACAATCACAATAGTAGCCTTAATAGGCTTGACTTGAAATAACATACTTTAAAAGGCTTGATTTGAAAATATGCAAATATTTCTTTTTCTAAGTCATTGAAATAACCAATGCATTTCCTTTGCTCTGGAAACTGAAGAAGAAGAAATTATTCAACGGGCTAGGTTGTGGAGTTACTGTACTTTTAATTTTCCTGTGTTTGATATATTAACCTAAATAGATTTGTGAAATGTGTGCTAGTAAGAATGAGAAATAACCTTTTGTTTCACTTTGAGATTTCTTTCTTTATTCAGAGCTCATAGTACTATGTGCTGTTAGAAATCTTAATCAAGAAGCTAAGTTTCCAGCAAGTAGTATCTAGACACCGCATGGTTTAGTTTGTGTTGGTACTAAAATATAACGCATACAAGTGATATCATGCAGTATTTGTCCATGTTTGGCTTATTTCATTTAACATAACATCCTCCAGGTTCATTCATTTCATTGCAAGTGGAGGGGTGTTCTTATTTTTAAAGGTTGAATAATATTGCATTGTATGTATGTACCACATTCTTTATTCACTCATCTGTTGATGGCCATTTAGGTTGCTTCCATGTCTTAGCTATTGTGGATATTGCTGCTATGAACATGTGTTTACAAATATTTCAAGATCCTGATTTCAATTCCTTTGGATATATACCCAGAATTGGGATAGCTGGAACATCTGGCAGTTCTATTTTTAGTTATTTGAGGAACCTCCACACTGCTTTCCACAGTGGTTGCAACATTCCCCTCTCCTGGGGAAACTCAGAGGTATTAGTGAAAGGGTACAAGGTTTCACTTATGGCAAGAAGAATAAGTCCGAGAGAGCTACTGTACTACATAGTTCCTATAGCTAATAATATTTTGTTGTATACTTAAAATTTTGCCAGGAAAAAAGATCTCATACTAAGTGTTCTTATCACAAAATATTAATGATAATAGCAATAATAACAATAATAAGTAAAGAGGGTGAGAAGAAAATTTTGAGGTGATGGATATGTTTATGCCATAGATTGTGGTGATAGTTTCATAGATGCACACTTATTTTCAAACTCACCAAGTTGTATACATTAAATATACATAGCTTTTGTGTGTCCATAATATCTTTCAATAAAGTGGTTTAAAAATTAAAATAAAATAAAATAAAACACAAACCCATACACAAACTACTGCATCAATAAAAACAACCTAATTCTTAAGGTTACATCAATAAACCTTATTTTAATTAATCCATGTACCCATTCCAGTTGGTAAGCAGTTTTTATATTCAGAAAGTTAAATACAATAATAATATTTTCAAGTAACAAATAACAGAATAATAATTATTTTTCAATGTGAAGCTATGCACATACATATTATGCCATGGTGGGGTGTATGTGCATGTGTGTGTATTAATATATACGACTTAAATTTTATGATTTGTGCATCATACTGGAAACAATATGAACAAAATTTGAACTCATTTAAATAGGATAAATATTATGTTTTCTTTTGTTCCAAAGTGAAAATACAGACAATGTCCTTTTCTTCAGTTCACCAAGGTTTCCTCAAATGGCTAGACACTACTGAGTTAAGTGAAGTAGTAAGACTCCCCTGAATTTTTAAAACACATTAAAATAAAAATCTCTTTCACTAACACATCTCCTAGAATTATCAAATCTTCACCACTGAAAGATAGTCATTAGACAGATGAATGGGTTTTTACTCCTTCTATCATTTTTAATTGTCATGGAATTACATTTATCCTCCCTAAACCAGTACAATGTATGCTTTTCTTGGTTCAGTTGAAAAGGATGCACCCTAGGAAAGATAAATTATTCCATTATCACCAAAACATTTATTATATGTCCACATTTTTAGGAGGCAGTGCTGAGTGTTATAAATGGAAATTAATTAGGCTTGATTCCTTCTTCTTTGGAGGTTACAGTGTGAGACGCTCAGAGAGTAATGATACAGGAATTTTAAGGTCATGCATTCAACATGGAGATGCGAAGAGATGTGTTAAGTAAGTTTTACCATGAACATTTGCACCCTTGAGCAAAGTGTATCAGTGAACTGGGTGAAAAGGGAGATACATGTCATGGAGATTAATGGCTCCTCCACCAATCATGTAAAAAAGATCCTTGTCAAAATCCCTTCCAAATAAGAGTATGATAATAAGGGATAGGCACAGTGGAATTTTTCCTAAATCTTCCATATCCCATCTCATAAATTACTGAACAAAATGAACTGTCAGCTTGCATCTTCCATATGCCTTTTAAAAATCTTTTATATACTGTGAGGAAGAGAATTAAATAAGGAATAAACTAGTTATTGGTAAACATCCCTGAAAACAACACTAGAGCAGTGGATATTTTTCATACTGGTAGAAATTTAAGCACATGCTTAGAGAATTATACCCATTTCATACACTAAACATCCTTAATACACCCACCAACGTATCATTACCTTACCTTTACTCCCCAATCTTTAAATGGGGTTATCTTATTAGTTCTACCACATCTCTTTCTTTCAAACTCATTACTACTTCTTCACCTTTTCCGGGACAATCAAATTAACAAAAGTTGTTAATCTTTTCATTCTGGATAGTTGTAATAACCTCCTAGCAATTTTTCTTGATTTCTCATTACTGTATTCCACATAGCATTGCTTCTAACCAACGAGCTCACTTCACAGCCAAAGAAGTACATCGGTGGGCCCATGCTCATGGAATTCATTGATCTCACCATGTTTCCCACCATCCTGAATCAGCTGGCTTGATAGAATGGTAGAATGGCCTTTGGAAGACTCAATTACAGGGCCAGCTAAATGACAATACCTTGCAGGGCTGGAACAAGATTCTCCAGATGGCTCTAAATGCTCTGAATCAGCATCTGGTATATGGTGCTCTTTCTCTGATAGCCAGGATTAATGGATCCAGGAATCAAGAGGTGGAAATGGAGTGGCATCACTCACCATCATCCTTAGTGACCCAGTAGCAAAATTTTGCTTCCCATTTCTTCAGTTTTATGCTCTGATGGTTTAGAGGTGTTAGTTTCAGAGAAAGGAATGCTTTTACCAGGGGACACAACAATAAATCCTTTGAATCAGAAGTTAAGTCTGCCACCTGGCAACTTTATACTCCTAATGCCTTTGATTCAATAGGCAAGAAATAAGTTATGTTGCTGGCTGGGGTTATTGATCCTGACTACCAAGGGGAAATTGGACTACTGCTCCACAATGGATGTAAAAAAGAGTACATCTGGAACATAGGAGATTCCGTAGGACATCTCTTAGTATTATCATGCCCCGTGATCAAAGTCAATGGAAAACCACAACAACCTAATTCACTCAGGACTAAGAATGGCCCAGACCTTTTGGGAATGAAGGTTTGGGTCAGCCCATCAGCTAGAGAACCATGACCAGCTGAGGTTCTTGCTGCTTGATGAATGTTTTGTGATTTTTCACACTTACTTGTATATGCATATATTGTTCCCTCTATTTGCAAAACTGTTTTTTTCTTCCACTTCAAGAGACTTTAGCTCCAATATCCAGTCTAAATGTTACCCCTTTGTGTAGTTTTCCGGGGTGTTTTAAGGCAGCAAAACATTGTCTCACAATGTTTTACATATCTGATTGTTTCAATATTCTGGGAGCTTTTAAAAGGCAGATACAGGGTCTTATTCATATTTTCTAATTTGCTGACACCAACTCAGTTAATATTATCTTTTCATTACCTGTTGATTTTGATTTTCATAGTTCTTTCAAGCACATTGTTTCATTTTAACTTTCAATAAGTTTGTAAAGTATTGCAGAAGAGATTTTGTTCCTCTATAATAGACAAGAAAATTAAGTCTTGAAGCCAATAAATATCTGAGAGTTTTAGCTTTGTTTTAAATATTCACTGTGTTTTACTTATACCTTAATGTCTTTCTATTAAGAGTATATCATACTGTTTGTTATTTATAAACAGTACATTAAGTCATGTGTATGCATATATGTGTATATAAATATATTTCTTGCCTGTGATGTAGGAAGAAACATTATCCGTTTGCATATGACTTTCTTTGAACATTCATAAGGATCAGTATATATTACAAGACAAAAAAATTCTTAGCCTTTATTTCTTTCATTTTGCATCTAACCTTATCATACTATAAACTATAGCTTGACAGATGATCCAACCAGGCTATTATACTACCTTTTGGATAAGTGATTTAGGATAATGCTATTTATGAAATAATCATTAGAGTCAACTACCATGAATCAAGCATTCCAAAAGTCTTGGTACAGAAGTTCTAATAGATCATATCCTTTGTGCACCTTCAGGGGGCTAAGTATAAATTTATTTTGATAATGTCTATGTCAGTATTTTTATTTTTCTTCTTTTCAAAATACTATGTCAAAGACAAACCAGATGTAGTTGTCATTCTACATGAAGGTTGGAGTGGGAGAATGATATTAACCAAATATGCAAACTTATTTTTTATTCCAGAATGAGAGGAAGAACATTCAGGCATTTTTAGGACTTTCTAAAAGGCAAAGCAAATAGCTAGGTATTTGTTTTTATAGGATAATGCTGTGTTTTCATATATACAACAATGGTATTCCCACAGCTCTCAGTGTGGCATATTGCTTCAATTGCTTCTATAGTGGCTGCTGTGGTTATGTCTTGGTTCTTTCATGTTAAGTTGCCCAATCCCTACTTATGTATAACCTCACATTTATAAGTAGATGTTTGGAATCTGTTAGTGACCTTCCACTGACCAACTCTGTACAAATATCTCTTCTTATCAGAACATTTAGAGCAAAGTTTGGAAAATAGTGCAAGATTCAGGAAAGAAAACATAAATCGAAACTAAAATCATAATCCAATGCCTTGAACCCTTGCTATATATTTTCTTTCATTCTTGGGAGTTATTGAAATATTAAAGAGACCCAAACTATTTGAGATGCATGTCTCTAAAATCTAACTGGGATGAAACCACATTTGAGTAAAGGGCTATTAAAATGATGAAATCATTATATTGTATCCAAGGATAAAAGACATTGTAAATATTTAGTCTTTCACAGTCACAAACCACTTAAATGAATGAATATAGTCTATTCATCGGTTTATGGTTCTAATAGCCGCCAGGAAATGTCAAATTCACATGCTGTCCCAGAACACAAGATTTAGCTTTTGGATTTTTAATTTAGCTAAAAGATGTGTAGAAGCACAGTCATTCAGATCCCTAATGGTTTCACATCTGTGTAAGATTATATGCAAACAATAGTTGAGCTAGTATTGGCAGTCACATAGGCTAACTAACTTGAATGTAATTAATTGTATTTTTTTTTTTAGGTAGAAACCAAAAAAATGAAGGAAGACAATTTAGAGAAGTGCTGTTTTCAGTAATAATCTTACATATGAGGTAAGGCTCAAAGTTGCCAAAATGAAATCTGGAAATAAAGATCCATCAGCCTTATGTCTAAAGTAAATCATAATTGTTCTGAAAATGATTAACGCTGGGTGACAGCCAGTGTTCCTTGATAAAATCGTACTTAGTCTGATTTTACAATTGAGTAGACAGGAAATGGCTCACCTTTTGGTGATGAATTAACTCTTTCATACAGGACTATAGTAATTCCAAAATATAAGTCACGAAATGTCTCAATGCCAGGAAATTTAACAGAATTTCCACAGGTAGCAGACAATTGCTCTTTTTCTATCACGATCGCACATTCTTCTTTCTTTTCCTCATTTCTTTCTATTTGCAGATTTTGGTGGACAGTGCACCTATCGCTCAAGGAGCTTCTTAAAAATTCTCTTTGCTGATTTGGCTCCATCAAAGTAGAAGTTAGTAAACAACAACATGACAGTACTCGTCAGTGACTTTTTAGCTCGCAAAATTACAAAAGATATTTTCAAGTACTTTGTAATAAGGTGGGACACAGGCAGAACAAATCTTATAATTTGTCAAAAGTAGGCATTAAAATTGTAATAATATCTTGAGACTTCTTGATTCTTGGAGTGCAAAAACCTACTAAGCTGGGTCTCTGCCATCATATAGTGTATTTAAGTGCTTCCTTTAGACACATGTCTCCACATTCCACACCATACTCCTTATATGCAATGTTGCCAAGCCCAGGCTCTTCCTTCCCATGGGCATAACTTAAATGCATCTAGAAAATGATTTGAACTGCAGAGTGCATGTCATTTTAAACTGGAGACAGGAATAAAGTCTTGGAGACAGCACAGTTTGTGGTTATAGTAGTCCAAGTTAAAAATGGCGAGAGCATCAACGAGGGATTTGGCTGCTAGACTAGTGTGGTTATTAATGGACGCTTGCTCTTTCCTCAACAAGGGAACTGCTTCTACTCCTTGTGGTTATGGGAATAGGAAATGGAAGGAGACAACACTTTACTGGCAGACACATTACTGACCCTGCAGAGGCAGCAAGAATAATAAGCAGAGAAGTCTTCAGAAAAGAGAGTTCTGCCAAGGAGAATAATTGCTGTAGAAGTGCAAGGCTCCTTGGACATGATGGTGACTGAGTTGGATAACCCTCTATCAGAGTAGAATGGATCAACCAAGTGGGTTATTGAGTCGACTCATCCTAGAATGTTGAAATATCTCTGAGTAAGAGGCAAAGGCATCCTGGCTCCTAACCATTTCCGAGTCATGGTTTGAGGGAATCAACCTATCATTTCACTTATGATATGTATAGATGGTAACTTGCTACCCTTATGTTTGGGACAGTCTTGAGTTCAGATATTTATTCTGTAATCATTATATAAAAATCAATCTTGATATTTTGCTTCAATAAGTATGACTATTAACATGAAATGTAATTTTTAGACCAATATAACTCTCTAAGATAATGGTTAAAATAAATAAATAAAATGGTTAGGCTTTTTAAAAAAATAAAAAATTTAGCAAATATTTTTTTAGTTAGAAAGAAACAAATATTAAATGTATGCTTTTAGATTTGCTATTTTGCTTATTTCATATCTTAAAATAATTTACTTATAACAATAATCAAATCTTTATGAAAAACATATTTGGAAGAGAGTCAATAAAATAAAATGCACAGATGAAGAAGGAATAAATAATGGAAGAACACAAATTAATAAAATTAAATAAGAAAACAAATCATGTAGCTGAATGATAAATAATATCCAGAAATGGTCCCTCCTAAGAAACAGACATTTTGTTTAGTGTTGTTCCTCCTCTCTTCTTTGCTATGACTTAGGGAGTCCAGACATAGTTTAGCCTGGGAACAAAGACACAGTTAAAGGAATCTGGAAAAGGGAAAAACCAGTACTCACCTCTGCTACTTTGAACTTGAGAGATGAGTGGAGAGTATCTGAAGTAAAATGACTTTTATAGAACTATATTTTTGAGATGCTTAAAATTCTTCCACTAATAATGTATTCTTCCACTTGTGATGTATTATTGAATTTCAGAGCAGGAATTTATCAAAGACTTTGGGTCAAACATGATTCATTTAAATGCAAGTGACCCCTGAAAGGGTCATAACATTATCAGGAGATACTGGGCACTCTTCTTTGTAATACTGTTAAAAAAAATCTTGTTTGTTGTTTAAAAAAAAAAAGGAGGAGAGTTTTCTAAGGAGTTATGGGAAAAGAAAATCAGGTACCTGAATTAGGGAGAAATGGAAATAGAAAAGTCTCAGGAAAGGACTTTCCCAGATCTATGCCTTTTCTGCAGTTTGCTCCACTCTATGTACAAAGGGGTCCAGCTCTAGCTGCTCTTCCCTGATGATATTATTGGCAATCACCTGAAAGTCTGCACAGAGAATGTCACAGTCACGGCAGGATTTCTTCTGTATTGAAAGAGCAGAAACCAAGTTCTTGGCACTCCATCAGAAGCGATGTGATTTCCTAACTAAAGTGGAATGCTCAATCAGAAGAGTTTTTGGAACTTTTCCCTCTGCCATGGAACCTGGTGAATGGTTTATGTTTTTCCAAAATTACTTGAAATTTAGCTGCTAGGAGGCTGTGCTGACTGTTCCAATTCTCCTTTCAATTTTGTATTTCGTTGGATGCTTCCCTTAAGTCTTCCAGTGTAGTTCAGTCATTAGTCAGAGCTGGAAAGTTTATTATTTATTTTGACAGTCGCCAGCCTATTTTGTCAAACAGTACACATGACTGCTCCATTTGACAGGTGTTACTCTTAAACTCCTTCAGTTTCTTTCTCCCCTTTGTGTGTGCCTTCTGTATCCTCTGTCTTGTTTACTTTTCCAAAGGAAACACAATATGTTTTCTAGTTGATAAAAGCTTTGTTTTGTTGCTACTTTTCAGTGACACATTAAGCAGCCATTGGTCAAAAACCTTTTTTCTTGATTTAATCTAAATTTTGGTAAAGTGCTTAAGCTGGAACCAAGGGGAACTAAAATGTTAGTATTAATAGAAGAACAAAAGAAAGGACGGTGAATGCAATGTAAATAGAGGTGAGATAACACTGCCATTTCACCTACACTATACATACTGCAAGGGATACCCAAATTAGAATTGCAGTCTTTGCCCTAGAAGAACTCTAAGTTTAATTGTGTGAGGGTTAGGGGAAAAAGAAAGCCACATAATGTGTTCTAAACTCTCATAGAAGAAAATACAGAGTGCTGTGATGTCATAGAATAGAGCACTAACTCAGATTAGAGAAGTTGAGTAGATCTTTTTGGAGAAGATGATATCCAAATGGATTTTAAAATATAAATAGTAATGTAGACGAAGAAAGAGATGATGCGAAAAGCCTTCTATATGAATGCCAATATAGGATGAATGGTGAATTTGATTTTGGATATGTTGCTTATGACATATCATGCGAATATTTGGATATTACTTTTTTTGCTGATGTTCATGACCCATGATTGTTATGCATTCAGTTCTCTGAGTTTCTTGTCTGCTCAAATATTACCTCCTCAGGAAGCCTTATTTGACCACCCAATGTAAATACTTCTCTACCACCTCCTTGGGAGCTCTCCCTCTTTAAGAAATGATTTATGTTTCTTATTAGAATGTTTATTGCCTGTCAGGAAGGAAAACAAATATTTGTTTAATTAATTATTGTTAACCCCTTCTTTTTTTAGCCATACTGTGCAACACACTATCGTAATGCTTAGTGGCTTAAAATACAACCAGTTTATTAGTCATAATTCTGTGGTTCTGGAATTTGAGCAAGGTTCATCAGGGATTGCTTGTCTCTGCTCTGTGTGGTGTTGGCTGGGATCATTCAGGCGGTAGCTGGTCTAGAAGATCAAAGGTGGCCTCACTCACTTGTCAGGGACCTTAGTGCTGGGCTGCTGCTGGGGTCTCTATCCACATGGCCACTCTCTCCAGATGGACAACCTGGACTTCTTTTCCAGGAACCTCAGGACAGCAAAAGAATGAAAGGAGCAGCCAGCATGTCTCTTAAAATACAGGCCCTGAACTAGCACAGCTTCACTTCTACCACATTCTATTGGTAAAATCAAGTCCAAAGCCAATCCAAATTCAAGGAAAACATAAATGGATTTCACTTTTTAACATGAGAAGTAGCATGTACATACAGACAAGGGAGGGATTGTTACAGCCGTCTTTGTGAACTATTCATCATACTCCCTAGAATTCAAACTTCCAATGGCATCATCTGATTGTGTGAAATCAAGAATAGTTGCTCATTTATATATTTTTTTCATCATGTCTACATTGAAACACAATTGAGTACATATCCACACTTCCAATTCTGATTTATTTTTTTTAACTAGACCCTTTTATCTCTATCTGCTTATTGGACATTTCTTTTTATGTGTTCTAGTATCACTTCAGAAAAAAATATCACAATAAACTTATCTTTCCTCCCATTCCATTTTTCTCCTAATTCTTCTATTTTATAAATTGTATTATCTCAGGCTTTTATTATCATCAAAGATTTAAAGTGTAATGTTAACTTTCTCTCTTCCTTTTGCAATCAGATGGAACCAGAACCACATTTGAAAATTGGCCTTTCTATATACTGGCAGTGTAGAATTGATTAACTCAACCTTTCTGATCTTATTTATTATTCATTTAAGATTGATATGATAGCCTCATCTCAGTGTCATTGTGGATATTAGTTAAGAAACTAACTTTGTAGAGGGCCCAAAGATGTTAAGCACTCATTAAATGCAAATTTCTGAATTCATGAAGTTTTTCTCCAGTGCTTGTGTGCTCCATGCATTATTATTAACATTTTATGTGTATGCTGTATCTCTACAACTAAAGAGTAAACTGCTTGAAGGTAGTGACTCCAAAATCCTTGGCATAGGGTGATACACATTTAGAATTTGGAATATGATAGAGTCCGTCGATTCATCAAAATTGGCATTAATTAAAAAGTATAAACACCATTTTGGGGGGAGTAAATGTGAACTCACTGGCTTTATTGAAAACAAGGCAATGTATATTAATTCATTTTGTTGTTGTTTTGTATTCAATAAAATGCTGTGTTCCCTATAAAACAAACTCTATTTTAAAAGAAGAGTCTATAAGAAAATAAGAGGGATGGCATAAAGGGGCCTACTGATTGTGATAGTCAAAGGAAGGTTTTTAAGACCTAATAACCAGATGTTGAGGCCATTTTGGTAATCACATCCCTTTTGGCTTGCATTAATATCTTTATACTTCTTTTTAACAAGTTAAATACTATTGTAGCAATACAGTTTTAGACAAATACATTTTGGAGACTAAATGGTTTTTTTTCTCTGTCTGAAATATGATTATTTCAATTTCTAGTAGCAACAATTAATCACTGACTGGTTCATCAGCCTGCAGCTGAGATTGGAGAGCTGACTTTCTTTCTTTATTCGTATTTTATTTTCTGCTGTGCTCAGCAGGAATTGAGAAAACTGAAAACCTTTCCCTACCCTCAGTACCTTTTTCTAACACTGGCGAAGAAGAAAATTTTGAATATTTTTCGCAAGTACATATTTCTCCACATATTTCATTTTTTCAATTTTATTGAGGTATAATTGACAAATATTTTATGTATGTGTGTATACATAAATACAAATAAAACAATATGATGTTTTCATATACATATAAATTATTAAATGATTTCTACCATCAAGCTAATTCACATATCCTTAGTCTTAAGATCTACCCTTAGTGAATTTCAAGTACATATCAGTATTAACTATAGTCACCAGGTTATACATTTGACATCTAGAATTCATTTAACTTATAATTGCAATTTTGTACTTTTTGACCAATATCTTCCCATTTCCCTCACCCCCAATCCCTGATAACCACCCTTCTATTCTCTGTTTCTGTAAATTCACCTTTTTTAGATTCCCAAGGTGAGATAATGCAGTATTTGTTTTTCTGTGTCTGGCATATTTCACTTAGCATAATGTCCTCCAGGTTCATCTGTATTCTTACAAAAGGCAGAATTTCCTTCTTTTTTAATGCTGAATGATATTCCATTGTACATATATATACCACAATTTCTTTATCCATTCATCCATTGATGGGCACTTAGGTTGTTTCCATATCTAGGCTATTGTGAATAATGCCTCAATGAACATGGGAGTGCAGATATATCTTCGAGATTGTGATTTCATTTCTTTTGGATAAATGCCCAGAAGTGAAATTGCTGGACCATATGGTATTTCTATTTTTAATTTTTTGAAGAACTTCCATACTGTTTTCCATATGGTTGCACTAATTTACATCTCCATCAACAATGTATAAGGCTTCCCTTTTCTCCATATCCTCACTAATGCTTGCCTTTTGACTTTTCAATAACAGTCATCTAAAGAGTGTGATTTGATTGATGTTTTAATTTGCATATTCCTGATTATTAGTGATATTAAATACCTTTACATATAACTGTTGGCCATTTGTGTATTTTCCTTGACAAAATGTCTGTTCAGATCCTTTTTATTTGGGTTTTTATTTGGGTTATTTGGGTTTTTATTTGGGTTATTATTTTTATTTGGGTTATTATTATTATTCTTTTTGCTGTTGAGTTGCATGAGTTCTTTATATGTTTTGGATATTAATCTTTTATTGGAAATATGCTTTGCAAATATTTTCTCCCATTCTGTGGGTTGGTATTTCATTTCATTGATTGTTTCCTTTGCTTTGAAAAACTTTAGTTTGATGCAATTTCACTTATTTATTTTCACTTTTGTTGCCTGTACTTCTGGTTCAAATCCAAAAAATTATGGTCAAGGCTAATGTCATGGAGATTTTTGCCTAATGTTTTCTTCTAGTAGTTTTATGGTTTCAAGTCTTATGTTTAAATATTTAATAATTTTCAGTTGATTTTTTGTATCATATAAAATAGGGATCCAATTTCATTTTTTTGTATGTGGATATCCAATTTTTCCAACATCATTTATTGAATAAATTATCCTTTCCGCATTGCTCTAACGTATTCCTGAAGGGAACTTTAGAAGTACAACTATTGATCTCATTGGTTATAATAGTAAGACATTTCTAGGAAGATCTGTTTCCTTAAGGTTTGACCAGCCATTCTTTGCTATTTTTCATTAAACAGTTCATGCTACAGAAGAGGTTGTATTACTCACTCTGAAAAGATAATGATTTTCTATTTCTTGGCTACCTGACATTTTGAACTATATGGGAATTGACATATAAAAAGCTGCATTAATGTCCATAGACGGAACAACTATTAGCAAATACATTAGTCAGATATTATATATATTTTAAACTTTGAAATAAAATTTATATCTTCTAATACCAGTATATGAAGTCAAAAGTAGTTTAGGAATTTATCTGAGCTATGTGACTCCAAGTCTATACTATATAAGTGTATACCATCCACATATCAATAGAACTTCTTCTACTGTTGTTATCGATATGTCACATTTTCTAGAATTCTATAAGCAGATTTTGTAACCTATTTAGGTCATTTTTAGGAGGTGCTAGAAGGTTCGTCTTGGAACAACATACTCTTTCTCTGCTCCAAGTAACAAAGAAGGAGTAAGTTCATTTAGAGCAAGTGTTTGTAATTAAATAATCCATAGAATTTAAACTATCTACAAATGTCAAAGCACAGTTTATGTCACTAGGCATTTTTTTATACCTTTCATCAGTTTCTCTAAAATATTAAAATAAGTTACCTTAGTGAAATTTCTCTTCAGGACAGTACTGAATTACTTACTATATAATTATGTCCATTTATTCACTTAATTATTTTATTTATTTATTTATTTATTTATTTTTGAGACAGAGTCTCACTCTTTTCCCCGGGCTACAGTGAGTGCCATGGCATCAGCCTAGCTCACAGCAACCTCAAACTCCTGGGCTCAAGTGATCCTTCTGCCTCAGCCTCCCGAGTAGCTGGGATTACAGGTATGCGCCACCATGCCCGGCTAACTTTTTTTCTATTTAGTTGTCTGATTAATTTCTTTCTATTTTTAGTAGAGACGGGGTGTCGCTCTTGCTCAGGCTGGTTTTGAACTCCTGAGCTCAAACAATCCACCCGCCTCGGCCTCCCAGAGTGCTAGGATTACAGACGTGAGCCACTGCGTCTGGCCTCACTTTATATTTTAAAGTCCAGCAACACTTGGAAAAGGTAGCTACAAGATCTGTAGACCAAAGGTTTTTTCCACTATCTGTAATGTAACTGAAATCATAATTAGCACACATTAGTAATATTAAATCTTTCAAGAACTTGGGTTTGAGATTTTACCTTACCTATGTGACAAATTCGCTTACCACAGTTTCATGTGTGCTGGCAAAAGACATAAGATTCCTGGGTCAGAAACAAAGGACTTTATTACTCACAGCAATAGCAATAGTCATAGTATCAACATGTATTCTGGTGTCTCATAGGACAATACTAGTGGACCAAGTGCCTGCATATGCACAGTGGTTTGCATTCCAGGAGAGGAATTCCAAGGCTAGGGAAGCCAAATCTTTTATAAAGGGAAGTAAACCTGCCTGACATTTCCCCCAAAGGAAAACATTTCTTTTGTCATATTTAACAATAAACAAACCTGTCTTTTACTTTGTAGGGAGAGATCATCCTTACCTTACAAGTCTGTTGTTATACAAACATCCTTGAAATGATAGTCCAGAACAATGGCTGTCATTGCCTCTGTTCTCAAGATGTGAAGAAATATGTGAAGAATTGTTTTCTGACAATATCCACCCCTTTACTCAATGCTATCTTGACTTTAAGCTAATTTTTAGATAAGTACATCAGCCTGACAGCCACACTAATTAATCTGATAGCAGTTGGGACTAAATCCATTTAATTTTTATTATATAGCATTTAATTAAGATTACTATCAACAAGACTCGGGGCAGCAGGATGGGATAATCTGTAGTGTTAACATCAACTGTGCTCCCCAGAGTCCCAGACTCAATCAAATGAACAAATCTTATAAATCGTCCAGATCTGCATTAGATATCCAGGTGGTTCTCTTTGTAAGTTTCCATATTGATCTTTCCACTTGGCTCAAGGCATTAATTCAGGAACAGCAGGATTTATTAGAGAATGAGCTTATTGTACCTTGGTCTGGAAAGAGAAAATCTAGGGCCAAAATTATCTATAACAACTATGGTCACTGAGTTAAGGCTAACCTGAATATATTCCAGGACCAAGGTTACACATTTGATCACCTCGACTAATATCAAAGACAAATTTTACATTACCTTTTCTAATTGGATGATTCATGTTATAGGGAAAACTGCCTACAAGATGGATATAAATAGCAAGACAGCTTCCCTGGGAAGCTTCCCCAAGTAATCAAATGTAGCTCATTTTGGAGAGAAAGTGCAGTCATTCGAGGGCTACGTGATCCACTAGAGTATGTTTCCTCAAATCTTGAGGGTCTCTTATAACCACTTCTAAGGTGATAATCACCATTTTGAAGGGAGATAAACTAATGTTTGGCTTGCACACAAGAAATATAGTCCCAAGAGCACACATGGTATCCCTAAAAAGAAAGTGCTGTTTACAATCACTGGGGCCACTGAAGCAGGATTTACATCATCTAGGAACACAAGTTGACATTTCTGCAATGTGGCCTCCTGGCCATCTGGTAGCCCTTAAGTTTTTCAATTTAGTTTGAATAATTAAGTATAGTAACTCTTTTCGAAGGTGATGTCAGAGGGCAGTCAGTTCTCTCTGTCCTGTTTATCCTCACCATTAGCCAAGTAGCCTCTAGCCACTCCCTAGAGTGACTAAGCTACTGCACTGGGAATGGGGTGAAGCAGTTAACTAGAGGTATTGACCTGAATTGGGCTGGGAGGTGAAGGGACTAGGGTTATTATCTACTCTTTTGGTAGACTGTTTGCTAAGGATAAATAAGAGGAATAGTAATCAATTTGTGGCCAGAGCTAACCGTAGGGGATTACAGACCCAAAAATAAATTAAATTTCAGTGCTTATTACAGTTTGGGAGAGCCGCATGAGGGAATTTTTCTTGAGGATGGCTGTAGGGGTAGTCAGAAAAAAAAATAATTATGAATATCCCTCCCTCATTCTTGCCTCCTGGGGTCTAAATGGTCACTCCTCAGATTCTAGAGTTGTTACTCTTCCACCACCACCATAAAATATCTGTGTCTTATTAAAGTAGCTATAACTTCACTTTTTAAAAATCATCCCCTACGGACACTCCCACACATTTCATTTAGAATGGATAAGTGCAAAAGTGACAAAAGGAATTCAATAAAATTCATAGAAACCTGATATTCCCTCACTTTGACCAGTGTAGGCCATTTTAAAGGAATTTGGCAAGCAGCGTACTCAACAAATTGGCCATTATCTTAATGATTTAAATACTTCAGTCTTCCAAAAGAATCCAGATGGTTGAATGAGAATTAAATTTGAATCTCCCAGGCCTCCGTTTGACCAGGCTTCTACCCAGGGCATGTACAAATCAGGCCATCATGGAGTTGCTATTGGGGGAAAGTGACACATACCATATCCAGTACTGATTAGGACAGAATCCCAAACTTTCGAAACACCTTTATAAGATGTTCTATCCTTTTTATCCTGATCATTATGGAGGAAGTGACTGGAAAATGATGATCTGTTTCTAGGAAGAAATGCATTCAGCAGTCAAACTTCTTTGCTAAGGTAGGTGGATGAGGAAGAGTTGAGAGGTATAGTCAGAAACCTTTTTGAGTTGATTTTTGAGAAGGCCATTCCAGTGTTCTCCAATATCAGATGCCTGTGGATATCAGGGTGTGAAAGAGGTCCATTGTATAACTTGACTATTATCCCATTGTTATGTGAATTTTTGATAAAAGATATACTAGGTTCAGACTGTAAATGGTCTAGAAAGCTGAACACATGATATAGACAAGTTTCAAGAGCCACAGTAGTGTGTGGACTTGGCAGATCAGGTCATGGACCACAATACTGTATGGTAAAAAATGTCACCAGCTGTGAGGCACTGCTGATCCCCTGAGAGGGGACCATACTCTTGTCTAGTCAATATGACACGAGCAGATGAGAAAAATGCCCATTGTGGTGTGGCCTCCCCTACCATGAAATAAACACATTAATTTTTGAAGATCCATATGCCTGGTGCACAGTGGTAGGCTGTGCATCATAAACTAAGGATACTTTACTTTGTGCCCAATCTGTAATGATGTATGTGTCGCCATGTCTATCATAAGAATGGATATAGGCAGCAACAGTAGCAATCTGAGCAGTGAAGTTTCAATTGGCAGACTGAATCCACTTGGTCTCATCAGAGAACAGACCCTCACTGTTTGTATCTTTACGAGTGACCCACATGGCTCAATCAACAGGGTGAATTGTTTCTGCAGTCTGTGGTCCTAAAGAGAGGCATCTCAAATCTGTCAGTCTATAGTTTACCAGGTGGCAGAATAAGTAGTTTTGACCACTGGCAACAACTCAAGAGATAGTAAACACAAAACAAGCTTCATCAAAGAGAATATGGATCTACTGAATTGAATAACCACTTCCACATTCAGTTCTGCAAAGCCGGTACTGTGGTTGGACAGCTGCAGCAGTTCAGCAAATGCCATCAGATTTCTTTTAAGACGACCTACCATCTTAGTAGTGTAGTAGTTAGAGAGGTTAGTAGTGTAGTAGTTAGAGAGGTTAGTAGTGTAGAGAACATGCAAAACTCACTGAACAGCTTCAAACGTACCCTTTTGGTCTGAGCCCCATTCAAAGGGTGCTTATTTGTGGACTAGCAGTATAATGTTCCAAGTAGAATGCCACTTGAAACATGTATTCTCCCTAATACTCAAAGATTCAATAAATTGCTAGGTCTCTCTTTGGGAGTGAAGTGGCAAAGACACAGTAGTTTTTTTCTTTGACCGCCAAAGGGATTGAGTATTTTGATGTACACTCACATAGTCGCAAAATACTCCTTGGCTACTAGGATCCTGAATTTCACTGGGGTTTAACAACCACCCTTGGTAGTAGAAATGTAATAACGCTGAATTCATGGCCATGGAAACCGAAGATTCTAACTTGCTAGTCATCAAGATATTATCTATTTAGTGAAAATTTCAGACGTGGAAAGACAGAGCCATTGATGTTATTCTGGCTCACTCGCTGGTGGAAAATGGCAAGGGAGCTTAGGTTCCCCTTGGAGAGTACTGCAAATGTATATTGGAGGCCTTGCTGCATGAAGTATCTCAGAAACGGAAAAACAAACACATGTGCTCTCTAATAATTTGGAACTAATTGGTGGGCACACATGGGCACAGAGAAGAGGAAAAGTCTTTGGAAACCAAGAAAGGAGGAGGGGAAGGGAGGGAGGGGTAAAAACCTACCTATCAGGTACAATGAACATTATCCAGGGGATGGGCACATTAATAGCCCTGACTTGGGCATTATAAAAGCTATCCATGTAACAAAAACATTTGCACTCTCCTAATATTTTGAAATAAAAAATAAAAACAACAACAACAAAAATGCAAATTTGATCCATAACGAGATACCATTTCCTAGCCATCATTTTGGCAAAAATTGAAAGATAATAAACTTTCTTGGCAAGGTTATAGGGAGGCAGGCCCTATTATCCACTGCTGGTGGGAGTGTAAAATGGTATAATCACTATGGAGGAAAATTGGCAATATCTAATAAAACTATACATACATTTACCCTTTGATACAGCAATCCCACTTCTAGAAATATACTCTGAAGAAAATCCTCCAATAACATGAATTATATGGGCACATGGTTATTTGTTGCAGTACTATTTATAATTGAAGAAGATTGAAAGCTACCTAAATATCTGCAAACAGGAAATGAGTGGAATAAACTATGATATATATATATATATACACACACACACACACACAAAAAAAAAAAAAAAAAAAACGCAATTTGACCTTTGCGTCAGATGAAAACACTATCGCTACCTCCTGAGGCTATTTGCAACATCCTTGAAATAATTGTCCAGAACATAGGCAATCAGTGCCTTTGCTTATAGGAATGAAGAAATGTGAGAGACCCATGGAAAATTGTCTCTCCACATTACCCTGTAAAAATATATTAAAGTGCATTCTCTCTCTCTCTCTCTCTCTCTCTCTCTCTCTCTCTTTCTCTCTCTCATACATACACACACACACACACACACACACACACACACACATACACACACAGAGCAAATGTTGAAGTGTTTTGGGGGTGTCTTACAGCTTGAAAATGATCCCCCAAAATTTCACAATGAAATATCAGGAGATTCATTTGATGTGAACCTTGAATTTATAATTATAGAAAGAAAACCTCTACTTTTTCAGTAATTATTAATATTAAATGGAATGAATTCTAACCATATTAATAAAATAGATAAGAATTATGACTATAGAGAATAAATGGGAGACTGATATGTGGCAACAGTAAAAGACACAGAATTAGGAGCATTACGTGTAGCTAAGCAGATATCAGGCTGAGGAAATAGGCTGGAATGAGAAAGTTTGAAGAATATTTGAAAAAAGAAAACGATTTGAGTTAAATTTATAAATGAAAAGAAATCCAGTCAGTTAAGGTGATGGAGGAGGAGTGAGGGTGAAGCAGTCCCGCTTCACTGAGCAAGATAATAGTCTGCTCGGAGTATTCTGGACCCAGGAATTTTAGAGACTGAAGATTTAAGGTGGCTATAATAGAATGAATTGTGGTAGTTGACATAAGAAGGATGAATAAGGATATCAATTGAAGCCTACTCAATGTAAGAAAAATCTGGCAATGTTTCAGAGATGATGATAGTCAAAACTATATATGGAAGAAGAAAACATTCTTCTTAGAATTTTTCAGTACAGAAACCATTTAACTCACGTGGAAGTGAAGGTCTTTGAGACAGCCAGCTATTTCACAGGACATAAAGATCGGCTCTAGTGGGAGGTAACAGATATAGCCCTCCCAGCTTCTGTCTGAAGATATATGCAGCACAAGTTTAGGAAATGCCTATTATTATATTATTTTTATTATACTATAAATATTCATAGCATCATACCACAGAGGAAAATTGTGCCAAAGGAGAGATAGAATCCCAGCACCAATGAGCTTATGGAGCAATGTAATATGCAGAAGGAACAGAAGGAGAAATGTAATATACTGACTTTTAATTTTTATTTGAGACTGATGCTCATGGCTATCTAAAGCCAGCCTCATTAGTGGAGGAACAAAATAAATTATATCAATAGAGGAGAAAAGCACACTATAGATTCTAAACCCTATTTTTGACAGACTTATTTATTGCATAAATATGATGAAAATGTAAGTATTACCATTTATAATTATGCTCCGCAGTCAGGTTTTGCTTTCCTTTTTTAAAAATGCATACATGTAAATGTGGAAGAGATGTCAAATAAGACCAATCTGTTCTCTCGAGAGCAAATATTTTGCATGCTCTCACGCAGGATGGGCATTTTCTTTTTTATATTTCCATTTGGGCCTGCTTTGAAATTAGGAACAAAAAGGGCCAAATGCAGAAGTTATATTAAGACTTAGTTTTTCCTAAAATGCATTTTGCATCACAAGCATAACCCTATACTGAAATACATTTCATTTGGGCTTAGCTTTCTCAGAAGCCACCTACTGCAATTGCTTCAAATCATGATGCCTGCGCAGTTGAACTTGGAACATAATGTTAGCTAATTGTGTCTGTATTTTAGTAGCTAAGCATGTCTGGAAGGTGGGCCTGTGAAAAGACACACCTTGTATTGTCATGTACATGACAAAGCAGATCTTCTGTTTTGAATCACAACTTTGGAATCTAGTTCCATCAGTAGCTTTGTGTAGACATGAGTAGACAGGAGCATATGGTGCAATTGACTTTGAATTTTAGGAGTGTGAGTCAAGTTTGATTTTATTTGAAGCATCTCTGGGGAAACTATTGACGGAAGTTGCATTGTCAAAAAAATAGTAATATAATGACTAACAGTTATTCATTTTTTCTACAATAGGTATCGTTATCTATCATCTCTATTACATAGATGAAGAAATGCAGGTTTGGAAGGTTACATAACCTTTCTGAACTCATAAACCTGTTAAATGATATTATCAGAATTTAAACCAAGTTGTCTCAGACCCTGGAGCCCAAGTTTTTCATCAGGATCTATGCATGACCTTGAGGAGCACCTAAAACATATTCTAGGATTCTACAAAGAAATAAATCTAAAATTAATCAGAAAGCAAAGATGGAGCATGCTATTCAGTTAATTTGTTAAAATATATTAATAGAAAAAGTTTTCTGTTATGCTCTCCCACATTGGAAAGTCATCTTCCTCTAGAAGCCTGAGTCACAGAGTGCAGGCCCAACCTGGAAAGCCGCCCTGCAAATACAAGCTGCTGCTTTCAGATGGGATCTAGTATCGGAGTGCGTGGTTCAGCATGAAACGTCAGCTTTTCCGGAATCTATCATACATTTTTTATTATAATCCAAATGACAACTTCAATGTTTCAACTTTATAGCTTTGTATCTCAATAACAGCTTCTTTAAAAATAACAATAATAATTCTGAAAGTTAAAGAGGTACTCAAAAAATTCAGTATTAAATATAGAGTTCACGTTTAGGGATGTCATTGCATATAGAGCAGTTATACTTAGTGATTCACTACATATTGATCAGAAATAATAGTTGTTTTTAGTTTCGCAAAACAATTTACTCAATAAAATGTTTAAATGGTCTATGTGATAAATGCACTTGAAAGCTGAACAATTACATTATTTAATCGTGCAATAATATATCAATTATTTTCCTGTTAAAAGGAAATGGACTCCTATTAAAATTTTGATGGAAAAAATTAATCACTACTTTTCATTGGTTGAAAATATGCACTCATGTTCATTATTCTTTCAGCAAATACTACTTGCGCATGAACTGCAACCTGGTTCTGTCCTAGGTGTTAAGGACATAATGGTAAGCAGAAGATAGACTTTTTTCCTAGGGAGCTTATATTCTAGAGTGAGGAAGACATAGAATGATTATATTACAACAAATAAGAAACTTCATATGTCCTTTGATGAAAGCTTGAGAACTTATAACACACAGATGACAAGTGGGATGAGATGTAGCAGAGAGGTGGAGAATGGTGATATCATACAGTTTTTGAAGGAAAGTAAATCCTTAGTCTTTAACTTAAGAGCAATAGAAAATCAGTGCATGTCTTTAACCAGAGAATGGCATGATCCAATTTAAGTTAAATTTTATTTATGTCTGGCTGCCTTGTGGAAAACAGAAAGTGGGAGGTGATTAGGTGTAATTTTTTCTTCTAGAAATTAATGTTATAGAGGATACAAATTTAATTTTTATTCCTTTCCAGTGATACTTTAGTTTTTTAAGCAAATTTTCCTCATCTCCCACCAAAAGAATTTTTTGAAGCATTGCAACTCACATATTTTGCCAGAATATAACTAGGTTGTTTCTCTCTCTTTTTTACCCTTCCTTCCTTCCTCCCTCCCTTCCTCTCTTTCTCTCTCTTTCTCTTTCTTTCTTTCTTTCTTCCTCTCTTTCTTTCTTTCTTTCTGTTTTTTTTTTTTGTCTGATACTGAATGGACATTTTTAATCATCAGAATAAGCCTTCAATTGAATAAAGCTGTTGATTTTCATGTCTAAAAAACCTTTTTCAGTAAAATGATGCATTGTATTAGAAGTCTCAATACTCTAAAGATGTCACTTAACATGAAATTAATTTATTTGCAACTTATCTCAAGCAATGTTTAGAAAGGATGTGTGTGCTTCAAAAATCATCAAACTGATTCTAAACTTTCTTCCTTTATATTATCATTTTGTTCCTATTGATGTTATTTCCTTATCACTATATAGGAACACTTTATATTTCTGGTATTAATCATTTGTTAATTTTTATTTCTTTTCTGCATGCCACTTTTAATATTTTTATGCTGTCTGTCATTATAGAGTTCTAAAGTTTTTCATAGTCAAATATGTCATTGTTTTCTAATTTTTTTCTTCCTAGGGAAGGTATTGCTCACAAGCTTCTTTAAATATTCTTCTGTCGTTTCTCCAGGAAGTTCACTTATTTAATTTTTTATACTCAGTGTTTTTTAACCCATTTGGACTCCACATGTGTGTGTGTGTGTGTGTGTGTGTCTGTGTGTATACTGTGTGAGGTAGATCTCTAACTTGATTTTTGTCTTTGACATCATTTTTATATATGCTCCTTTTCCTGAATGACTTGAAAGATTGTTCTTACTCTTAGCACAATTTCTCTCTGTATATATAGATTTCTTTCACCCTCTCTGTTATGTGTTACTGCACTGTTTTTCTATTGCTTTGTGTATATTACAGTGTTTTACTTGTTTGGCTTTATAGTATGATTTGCTATTTTCCAGACCCCCAATTCTCAATCTTATGTCACTCCATAGAAGTAGGGGATATTTGGATGTTGTAGGGTGTTTTATAGTGTCACAATGACTGAGGGTTAACGACTAGCTTTAATAAATGAAGGCCAGATATGTTAACATATTCCAGTATGTGAAAGAATTCCATCCAATAAAGAATTATATTAACCAAAATGTCAACAATACTTTTACTTGAGAAACCATTTTAAACAAACAAAGAAAAACAGTTTGAATCAGTGTGTCAAGTATAATTTAAAAATTGAATTTGGGAATTCTTTAAATTCATTAGCTGATTTGGAGGAGAAATAACAATTAAGGAGAATTAAGATGGATTCAGATCACCCAAGAGAAAGCATTCTTCATATATTTTATGTTTTCAGTAAAGTTGAATTTTTTTCCTCCACTTAGATTTTGCACATTTTTGTCAAATCAATCAATAAGAATATTGCAGGTGTTGCTTTCACTGTAAATTTGCCACTATATTTTTATTGTACATATCTATTAGATTTTCCAGTGGTTATTGCTTGTGTATATGATGAGCAAAGTCATCAATTTTTCTTTGTTGAAATTGAACTCAATTTTCCTGTCACTTGCAGATTTACTTACTTATTCATTTTTTAAATAAATTTTATTGTGTGTATTTAAGGTATATGACATTATGTTATATGATATATACAGTAAAATTGTTACTACAGTGGAACAAA
Source organism: Propithecus coquereli (assembly GCF_000956105.1). Classification (NCBI taxonomy): domain Eukaryota; kingdom Metazoa; phylum Chordata; class Mammalia; order Primates; family Indriidae; genus Propithecus; species Propithecus coquereli. Next base: position 475,483 of record NW_012152052.1, read on the forward strand.
TTAACATATCCATTATCTCATATAATTACTCATTTCCCCTTCCTGTAACAACACTAACCAAAATATACATATTTAACAACACTCCTGAATACAGTACATTATTATTATTATTAACAACTATAGTCCTCATGTTGAACATTACATCTTTCAACTTGATCATCATACATGCTTGCTACTTTGTATCCTTTAATATATATCTCCCCATTTCCTCTCCCCAACTCCCAGCCTGATTATTGCTGTTTTGTTCTTTATCTGTGTATATGTGACTTTTTTTTTATTCCATGTGTAAATGAGATCATGCAATATTTTCTTTTCTGTGTCTGGCTTATTTTGTTTAGCATAATGCCCTCTCAGTTCATCCATGTTTTGGTAAAGGATAAGATCTCCTCCTTTTCTAAGGCTGAGTAATAATTCATTGTGTGTGTATATACCACAGTTTCTTTATCCATTAGCCCATTGATGGACACCTAGGTTTTTTCCATATCATGGCTAGTGGGAATAATTCTGCAATGAACAAGGTAGTGCAGATTATCTTTATAAGGTGGTGATTTTATTTTTCATGGGAATATACACAGAAGAATGACTGCTGAGTCATATGGTAGTTTTATTTTTAATTTCTTTGGGGACCTCCATATTATTAAGCATAATGATGGTTGCACCAATCTCTTTTCCCATCAATAGTGTAAAAGGCTTCCCTTTTCTCCACACCCTTGCCAACACATGAAACCCCAAAAGTTGTAATTTCAAAAAACAACCAATGACACATTTCAGAGAATTAGAAAAGCAAGAGCAAACCAAACCCAAAATTTGTGGAAAATAAGAAATAATAAACATCAGAGCAGAAGCGAATACAATTGAGACAAAAAAATACAAAAAATCAATAAAATGAAAAGTTGGTTTTTGGAGAAGATAAATGACAAATTGACAAATCTTTAGCACAGCTAATTAAGAAAAAAAGTGAGAAGACCCAAATTAATAAAATCAGAGATGAAAAAGGGGACATTACAACTGACACCACAGAAATTCAAAGGATCATTAGAGACTATTATGAGTAACTATATGCTAATAGATTGTAAAACCTAGAAAAAATGGATAAATTCCTGAAGGCATAAAATCTACTAAGATTGAACTCTGAAGAAATCCAAAACCTGAATAGAACAATAACAACTAGAAAGATAGAAATGGAAATAAAAAGTTTCCCATCAAAGAAAAGCCTAGGACTTCACTGCTTATGGCTTCCGTATGCAAATCTACCAAACATTTAAAGAACTAATACCAATCCTACTCAAACTATTCTAAAAAATCAAGGAGAAAGTAATATTTCCAAACTCATCCTATTGAACAGTATTACCCTGATTCCAAAACAAGACAAAGACATAACAACAACGACAAAAAAGAAGACTACAGGCCAATGTATCTCTGATGATCATAGTCGTAAAAATCCTCAACAAAATGCTAGCAGACTGAATTCTATAGCACATTAAAAATATCATTTATTATGATCAACTGTGATTCATCCCAGGGATGCAAAGATAATTTAACATTTATAAATCAATAACTATGACACATCATATCAACACAATGAAGGAAGAAACCATATGATCATTTCAATTGATGCTAAAAAAGCATTTTATAAAATTCAACATTACTTCTTGATAAAAACTCTCTAAAAACTGCTTGTATAAGGAACATGTCATAACACAATAAATATCATATACAACAGACCCACAGCAAGTTTATACTGAATGGGAAAATATTGAAAGCTTTTCCTTTAAGATCTAGAACAATAAAAAGGATGCTCAGTTTCACCACTGTTATTCAACATAGTACTGGAAAATCTTTCTAGAGCAATCAGACAAGAGAGAGAGAAATAAAGGGAATCCAAATTAGAAAAAAAGAAGTCGAATTATCTTCATTTGCAGATGATATGATCTTACATTTAGAAAAGCCTAAATACTTCACCAAAAAACTCTTAGAACTGATAAACAAATTTAGTAAAGTTGTAGTGTACAAAATCAACATGCAAAAATCAGGAGCATTTCTATATGTCAACAGTGAACAATAAGAAAAAGAAATCAAGAAAGCAATCCCATTCATAATAGCTACAAATAAAATAAAATATTTAGGAGTAAACTTAACCAAAGAGTAAAAGACCTCAACAATGAAAACTGTAAAACATCGATGAAAGAAATTGAAAAGGACACAAAACAATAAGATATTCTGTGTGCATGGATTGGAAGAATCAATATTGTTAAAACGTTCACACTGCTCAAAACAATCTACAAATTCAATGTAATCTCTGTAATAATATTGATGACATTATTCACAGAAATAGGCAAATGATCCTAAAACTTATGTGCAACCAATAAAAATGCAGAATAGTTAAAGCCTTCCTGAGAAGAAAGAACAAAACCGAATGACTCACATTATCTGACTTCAAGTTACATTACAAAGCTACAATAACCAAAGCAGCATGGGATTGGCATAAAAACAGACACGTAGACCAATGGAACAGAATAGAGAATCCACAAATCAATCCACAAATTTACAATGAATTTACTTTCCACAAAGGTGTGAAGAACATACATTGGGGAAAGGATGATCTTGTCAATAAATAATGCTTAGAAAGCTGGATCTACATATGCAGAGAAATGATACAAGGCCCCTATCTTTTGTTATATACAAGATTCAACTCATAATAGATTAAAGATTTAAATCTAAGACCTAAAACTATTAAAGTACTAGAAGAAAATGTAGAGGAAATACTCTAGGACATTGGTCTAGGCAACAATTTCCTGAGTAAGACCTCAAAAGTGAAGGGAGCCAAACCAAAGTGAACAAATGGGATAACAACAAGCTAAAAAGCTGCTGTGAAGCAAAGAAAACAATTAAAAATATGAAGAGACAACCCATAGAATGGGAGAAAATATTTGCAAGCTACCCATCTGACAAGCAATTAATAAATAGAATATATGAGAAGCTCAAGCAACTTAGTAGTAAAAAAATTCAATAACCCAATTAAAAAATGGGCCAAAGGTCTGAATAGATATTTCACAAAGGAAGATATATAAATAGCTAACAAGTATATAAAAAAATATTCAACATCACTAATCATCAGAGAAATGCGAATCAAAACTACAGTGAGGTATCGTCTCACTTCAGTTAATCAAAGCTTTTATCCAAAAGATGGCCAACAAGAAATGCTGGTGAGAATATGGAGAAAGGGGAACCTTCATACACTGTTGGTGGGAGCGTAATTTAGTACAGCCAGTGTGGAAAACAGTATGGAGGTTTCTCAAAAAACTAAAAATAGAACTAGCATATAAACCAGGAATTCCACTGGTGGATATATAATCAAAAAAAAGGAAATCAGTATATTGAAGACATAGCTGCACTCCCATGTTTATTGTAGAACTATTCATAATAGTTAAGATATGGAATCATCCTAAGTGACGATCAACAGATGAATGGATAAAGAAAATGTGGCACATATACATAATAGAATATTATTTAGCCATAAAAAGAATGAAATACCATCATTTGCAACAAAAATGGATAAAACTAGAGGGCATTATGTTAAGTGAAACAAATCAGGCATGGATAGACAAATTTCATATGTTCTTACTCATATATGGGAGCTAAATTTTTTAAATTAAACTTACGGAGATAGAGAGTAGAATGATGTTTACCAGAGGCTAGAAAGGATAGAGGGGAGAAATGGATAAAATAGGTATAGTTAATGGGTACAAAACACAGTTAGATAGAATGCATAAGGTCTAGTATTAGGTAGCACAGTAGAATGACTATAGTTAAAAATAAATTATTATATATCTTAAAATGACTAAAGAATGAAATTGGAATGTTCCTAACACAAAGAAATGAATAATGCTTGAGGTGATGGATACCCCTGTTATCCTGATTCAATCATTACACATTTTAACCTGTATCAAAATATCTCATGTTCTCCATAAATATATACAACTACTATGTACCCATAATAATTTAAAAACATTCTCTTTGTCTTTGACTATTGATCATTTAATTATAATATGCCTCAGAGAGGACCTCTTTGGATTGAATCTGTTTGAGAACTTTTGAGCTCCACATATCTGAATGTCAACATCTCTTCTAAAATATGGGAAATTTTCAGCAATTATTTCATTAAATAACCTTTTTGATCCTATCTTTGTCTCTTCTTCTAGAACTCTCATAATGTGAAGGTTTGTTCACTTAATGATTTTCCATAAGTCTCACAGGCTGTCTTCATTCTTTTGCATTCTTTTTCCCTTTTCCCCTCTTACTGGGTGATTTGCAAAGATCTATCTTCAAGTCCAGAGCTTCTTTATTCCTCTTGATATAGTCTGCTGTTGATGTTCTCTATTATATTTTATTATTTTATTCATTGAATTCTTCAGCTCCAAGATTTATATTTGGTTCTTTTTCATGATATCTATCTCTCTCATTCAGATCAAGCATTGCTTTTCTGATTTTGTTGATTGTCTATTTGTAGTCTCTGGTATCTCACTGAGTTTCTTTAAAATCGTTATTTTGAATTCATTTTCAGGTAATTTTAAAATTTCCTTTTCTTTAGGGTCAGTTATTGGAAAATTCTTGTGTTCCTTTGGAGATTGTCATGTTTCCTTGCTTTTTCATGTAGCCTGTGTCCCTGTGTTGATGTCTGCATATCCAGTGAAACAATCATCTCTTCCAAATTTTATAGAGTGACTTTCATAGGGATAAATTTTCACCTGTAGTTGCATCTTAGTGTGCCAGTTGGGAAGGGTGTGGTGGCTCTTTTCCCAAGTAGATGCTGTGACATAGCTTCTGTGTAGCTTCCTCACCTGCAGTCAACATCAGTGATGACTCTGGGTGCCTCAGTGGCCTAAGTTGTACAGTTTGTTGAAGTGGCTGCAGTAGCATAAGTTTTTAGAGTCCTTGGTGGCAAAGGCTTTGGGGGGGTCCTCCTGTTCTCATTTTCCTCACACTGGACTGTCTTATCTGAGGGGATCCCTGCTGATGTTGTTTCTGACACAGCCCACAATCAGCTACAGTGCCTCTGGGTTCTAGAGCATAGGTGCTAAGAGTGATTGTGGTGTTGGGGTCCTGGCCTCAAAGTCTCAGGAACCTGTTGTGACACCTGATTGGTGGGATGCAGGTTTACTCTCTGAGACAAAGTGGGATGCATATTGCCTAAAATTCTAGGATCTGTGATTCTGAGACATACTTCCAGCAGCTAAAGCCCTGGAAACTAGGTTGTAGCTGTGACTCTGACCCTTAGGGGTGGAGCATAGCATGCCTTGCTCCAGGGAAGAAAGGGTACTCCGGAGGTTTCGGCTCAGGGAGCAGGATATAGCTGCAATTTGAGAACAAGAGCCATGAGGCCACAGTAGCAAGCAGAAGATGTGGCACTGTATAGTGATGACCCGGGAACCTGGGATAGTGGGGTATGGCAGTATCCTGACTCTGTGAGGCCAGGTGCAGGGGGAGAAAAAAACCCATAATGACAAAACACAGTTGTTGCTTGATCCCCAGGGTGATAGGCAGCAGCATAATGATGATTCCACAACCCGGTGAAGGGGTTGTGTCAGCAGCTGAGATGTAAGGGGGCTAGTCCTGCTCAGAGGAGCAGGGTTCTACAGTTGTTTAGATTATAAAGCAGGGTGTGTCAACTCAGCCAATTCTCTGTTTCCCTGGGATGTAGTGTACCACATCAGTTCAGCCTCGGCACGTGTGGCTGCTAAGGCAGCAATTCCTGGGGAGGTAGTACACCACTTCAGCTCAGGCCCCAAGGGGTGGGGCACAGCAGTGACTGGGAGGAGTAGATGGAATGTCTTGGTGGCAACTTTTCCCCATGGGGTAGCATGTAGTATCAACTCAGTTCAGGGATGGCAGGACACCAGGTGGGGGTGGCTCAGCAGCAGAAAAGCCTAAGAGATGGAAGGGTTCATGTCCTCAGAGCAGGAAACAATCCAGTAGTAGTTCCAGTTTCAAAATGGTGTGGTGGAGTAGCCACATGGGCTATGAGGCAGAGGATTGGGGGAAGGGGGCTACACAGTGTCAGGGGAATGCAGATGTGTGGACTCCACATAGCTCCCTTAGCAGGGCTTAGTGCCTGTGTAGATTGCAGAAGTCCCCATTGTGAGGACTGTAGGTGTTCAAAGTGGTGATGGGTCTGATGAGGTCCTCTTGCTTACCTTTCCCTTACAAGGAAAAGATCCTCCTTTTTCCAAGTTAATCCCAAGTGGGGTATGGGGTGATAGAAGTGAAGTATTTCTTTCTGCTTTTCATGTGGCCATCCTGGGTTTCTGTGCTCTAAAGGTTTTCAACCACTCCTTTGATATACTCTGATGCTCTGATTTAGTTATTTTCATCAAAAGGTAGCTGCTTATTTGTTGTTTTTGTTGTCTTTGTCTGGAATATGAGTTCTAAGGGCTTCTAGTTAACTGTCTTGCTCTCTATCATTTTTAGAACTGTTTCATTAGGACTATTTTTACATTTTTTTTTGTTTAATTAAGCCTGTAGGTATTTTTTTTTGAGATAGACAATCATGTTTTCTGCAAGAGTGATTTTTTACCTATCATTTTCATATCTCCTATATGAATTACTTTGTATAATTGCATGAGCTAGAAATGCAAGTGATAGCAATAGTGGCATACTTGTCTTGTTTCTCACTTTAGTGGGAGTGCCACTAATTTTTTATCATCAAGTATATTGTTGGTTCAGTTCCTATGGGATATGCTTAACTAAATTTTCTTTCTGTTCCCAGTATATTAACTACTTTTATAAAGAAACTTCAATCTGGAGACAAGTGTATTAGCTCTGAGAAAAACACTCCTGGAATTACTATGCGTTAACATTTTTAGGATTAGATAAAAAGTGGTAGATACCTAATTGACAAAGTTGTTCAATGGCAGTTTTAAAATTGATCACAGTAACAATTGCACAAATGCTCTCTTATTTTTGTACTTATGTATTTGTATTTCTTTTTTTCAAATATGAAGTGGCTTTAATGTTGCCTCTTACCTCAATACTACTACTAGTAGTCAACTAACACTTATAAGATGCATATTATGTGGTAGGTACTTTTCCAAGTGTTTTGTGTATATTAACTCATTTTTCCCTCATGATGTCTCATGCAGTAGGTATTATTATTATCTTTATTGTAGAAACAATAAGCCAGTCACAATAAGGAAAAGTCACTTTCTTCAGGTCAAGCAACTGATAATTGATCATAATGGAAGATATTGGGTGATGATGGCATATTAATCAAATACCTCTTAAAACTCCTTCCCCCTTAAATATCAAAGAATGATTTATTCTATTACATTCATGTATATCACCAAAAGAGATGAACTTTTGTTTCTCTCCTGTTTGCTTTGCAATCTTTCTCATGCTTACCAATGATTTGTGTTTGGATCTGTGTCATTTGAATCCACAATTTATTATTTTCTGTTGTACATAGCAGTGGTATTATCCAGTGGCAGAGCTTGGCATTGGCACTGGTAGTACCTATGGGGCATCCAAACAAGAGCATTTCTTCAGCATAATCTTGGCTGTGGTTCCCTCTACAAAGCTTCTGTTGTTTTCTGCCATTTTCCTAGCAGTTCCCTCATCCTGCCAGCTAATTCTATGAGCTACTCAACATTCTTTCAACAAATTTATTTTCTCCTTTTGTTAGTGAGAGCTGCTTTTCCTGCTCACATCCAAGATCCCTAGGTGAGAGAAAAAATTTTTGCCATGGAGCGACGTGCATCAGATAACTTGCAATGAAATGTGGAGACTGTCAATTGTTTATCTGCATAGCTGGGTCAGAAACTAGTTGAAATCTTGCTTAAACGCCAAGATGGGAATTCAGCAATAGTGAAAAAGCTAATCAAATCATTGCCTGTAGTCACCTGGCATCAAGTGCTTATTGCAGGAATGACTTTTGGGAATTGAGTTGCCCCTACCACAAAATAGTAGGTTATACATGAGGAATTTATGGACTTAGAGAATGGGCAGCTGTTTTGAACATCAATGAACAGCTTAAAGAAAGAGAATGACAAGTTAAAATCCTTGAATTCTAGGCTCACAGCACTGTCTGAAATCCAGGGAGTTTTTAAGATCAAGATAAAAGAATCTCTTATCTTTTGTTGCTGCAGGGACGGAGCTGGCAAAAAACAAAATGTAGTCTTAGAGAGAGTAAAATTAGACTATCAATTGAATTCAGAGCTTTTCCATGTCTCTTATCTGAAAATTAGAGAATCAGTAGGGAAAGAATATTTTGGCACCCTAAACACCCTAATTCCCACTGAAAGCCCATTGACACTGAAGAACATACTATGAAACTTCCTTATTCCTTTCCCTAAAGGTACCTGTAGCCATTTACCAAGGTAAGAGTTTCCTGCAGAAAGTGTAATGCACAAATCTTTTGGAGATGCTTAGACAAAAGCATTAAACACATTAGTTGATTTTTGTCCATTGAGAGGATTTCCTTTCTCTAAAACCTACTGGGTCACTTGTGGAACTCATGGGCAAAATAATGCCATAGGAAATTCAATTTTCTCTAATACTAGTATATCATGTAGAGCTTGGTAATGATTTCAAATTGCTTTAAATATTAACCTACTAGAATTTATGAGAAGTAGCTGTTGGTTTGCCTAGATAATAAGGAATTTCAAAGGCAAGGCACTGAATTGAGATATTAATAACAAGGATATGGGGGAGGGGGAAGAGAAGCATGGAAAAACTTCTTGAAAAGGGCTCACAACATAAAAATATCCATGCTACATGTGAACCCAGAGGACAATTCCAGCAGAGCAGGCTCATAACAATTAGTTGGACAACAGAATCTGATCTTTCAAAGTCAACCATCCCCCTTCCATAGAAACTTTAGAACTTATTTCTTGAACAAAATGGCTATGGTGAAAAATATTAAGGATATTCATAAGTGCAGGAACATAGGATTCTCCTTACCAGCGTTCCAAGATATTTTACCAAAAAAGTAGTAAATCTGAACATATGATATTATATCATGTGTTTGGGTATCAAATGATGACTGTTTTACTGCTTTTCTCATGAAGAGTTCCTGCAATGTGTCGAGTCAGCATTGCCATGAATGTCTATACAACTGAATGCCTTATTTAACATCATGATATTTCTCATAATTTCTTTTAAGCAAGAAACTCAATTTCCTATGAAAGAAGCAAGACAATGGGATACTGCCCTTAGGTTTCTTTAGTCTTATCATATATTTTATTGAAGAATAAATTGTGGTACCAGATCGTAAGATTCTACCTATGATTTGAAACATTGACCAATATATGTTGCTATTTCTTTAATAGTCAGTATACATAGGTCCAAAAATTAAGAAATAGAATTGGAATTGTTACCTCTTCCAATTAAATCTAATCAGCCATCCACAATTATTTTATTCCCATCTCTGAGTTTATTGGAACTATTGACTTAGATATTATGGATATCCAAGGGGTAAATGTTACACCAGGGTACTCAACAATGGTTGCATGGAAATAAACATTGCCATCTGGCCAATTCAGAGTCTTATGACCTTAGTCAGTAGAAAAAACAGGAGTTACTATATTGAACAGGGCAATAGATCCTGAAAATTGAGAGGAAAGAGGTTTATGATGCATAGTACATCAGGAAGGGTGGGTACCCAGCTGGTCCCCTGGGAAGTTTTCATGTGACCATACAGATAAGACTACCAAGAGTTCAGAACTCCTAGGAATGAGGGATTGATATAAACCTACTTCTCTTTTCCTTTCAGCCACTACTGTGACAGGTATGGGTGATGATTGTTTATAATTTCAGATATATTTTGACTATCAAGACTGGGTCCAAGAAAACTAGGGTCAGTACAGAAATAATCTAAGGATTCTGGTCTTGGAACTGGATTCAGTAACTGAAGAGGTTTAGGATAGTTTCCCTTTGGAACACTGGTGAAGTGGATTTTCTCTATTAGAGAAAATTACACAGTATAAAACATGAGGTTTGGTCAGTCCAAATGAGAAGATTTTATATGAATTCTAGGTTCCCGAGGAGACGATTTCTAGTGGGCATGATTTAAGTCCCTAATAAAAATTCTTATCTTATCCCAATAATACCAGAGTAATACCTGACTGTGTGAATTTTGGAGGAGCCAGGGTTAAGTCAGACTGATAAGGTTATATGTTCTTCTTTCTTTCCCCTAGCACCTAGAGCAGGGCAACTGACCTAGCTTCAAGCCTACTGGATGATCCACTTTGAATTTTGAGGAAGTGATACCAATAAAAATGGCCTGTTAAAAATTGACCAACTATAGTTTTGTTCATGGCATCTGTGCCTGGTGACAGCAAGTCTAGCGCAGTGGTGTCCAGGGCTAGCAGAGTGAGTGGCTCCTGTGTTCTAACCAGAAAATTTCTCTGGTGGAACTTACCTGGAGTTCCCTCATTACTGACCATCCTGTTTTCAAAAATTTGATTATCATGCTTTTGAGTCATTCTGATATCCACTCGGTAGCCTCCTATATGCCTATTCAATCTTTTCAGAATTCAGCACCAACCTCAGCATTACCTCCAATGGAATACTCTCCCTGACCATACATTGCTAATTGAAATGCTACTCCAAAAGCTTCATGTTCTCACCTCTAGCATAGTACTTCTCACATTATGTTTTAACTGTCTTCTTTCTCATATTAACTTCCTTAGTTAGGGACTAAATTTCCCTGAGGTTAACACAGTCTAGCCTCATACAAGGTTTGGTACAAAGTTGGAAATCTGCAACTGCGTCTCTAATCAATGAGTGTAGTTGACTTCTGGCTATTACCTTATGCCAGTTATTAAGTTATTGCCTCTCAGCTGAAACTCTTCCTTCTAGATTCTGTTCTGTGATGCTAAATCTGCAAACTACATGTCTGCTCTGCCAGCTGCCTTCCTGCTATTCTCGGCCAGCAGAAAGCACTAGAGGGAGCTGTGAGGATGGAGGAGAGAAAGGGACTTTCTCCTCTTGTTTGTTTGGTGCTGGCTTCCTATTTGCTTCCTGTCATTGAGCATCACCTTAGCCTCATCTCACCTCATCCCCCTGGTAGCAGCGGTTTGTTTCAGTAGAATGTTTAAATGACTTTGCAGTTCTTCGACATTTGCAGAACCAGTCTCAATGTGCTCCTGCAGAAGAAACTCCAGCCCCTGCTGCTGTCACTTAACATTCCTCTTCAGAGGCCTGGGATTTACTCCCATAAGGTATCTCCTCCAAGCTAAGAGATGCCCGCTTGGGTGAAGCAGCAGCCCTTCTCTGAAGTTTCAATTTCATCTCTGTAGGGCCCCTCCTCCAGGCTTGTAAGTTTGCTAGTAGGGTAGCTGCTGCCTGCAGATGCTCCTTCCAGAATAACATAATTTTCTTTTTGCCCATTTAATTCTTCAATACCTAATTAAAATTATGTATACAAAACTGTTACTATTAAAATAAATGATTTGATTTTGTCTTCTGACTGGACCCTGACTGATACAACCTCATTCCCGGGGTAGTATACACAAAAGCATGCTTGATGGTACCCTGAACTTCTGTTCTGGCCTATTTAAATAATAACAAGCTATGAAAAGTGCATCTTTCTGCTTGTGCTTCTGTTTGTGACATATTGACTCAGTGAACTAGAGAAATCCAGGTGTTTAAGCCAATTTGAATTGTATTTTCAGTGTTCACAATCAAACGATATAATGAAGGTATTCATGTTTTACTCTATTTTTGTATTGTTTGAATAATTTACAAGAAGAATTACATATTAGTCAGGGCCTTGCTGAAAACAGATTATGTACTCAAATTGGCTAATTTGAAACAAATTTAGTAAGAGGATAATTTACAAAAGCTAGAGCAGAGTATAGAGAAATCAAAAGAGATAATGTAGTACCTTAGAGCCAGTTACAGTGGAGAGACCTGTTATCACCCTTAGAGCTGAAAAGACTAAAACTCATAGCGAGATCTGTGTGGCAAGAATCACCTGTCAAGAGCTGTGACCTTTGGCGGAGGTACACAGTCAACCTACAGAAAAGGAGCAAGGGAAATAAACTTTCCTACCTACCTCTGATCTCCTGCCAGGGATCCCCATTAGCCGAGCTCAACTGGAAACCGGAGGGCAAGGGAACTGCTTGATGCAGTTCATAGAGGTCAGTCTCCCACTGGTCTAGCAGGGTGGGTGGGGAACAGAGGAGCTGGAGAAGTGAACGAAGGATAGCTTGCACAAATGGATTAATTACAATCATAATTTAAGTGTTTTTTAATCACTGCAACACTTTCAGGAAGAAATCTTTTTGAATAAATGTGGAAAATATTCTGAGCGCAGGGAGGGAATGAGGTGGGAAGAGGAGAGGAACACATTTATGAAGTATTTCTGGGAGCACAGAAATTAAATATCACAGAGAAACAATCTGTCATTTGAAAACATGAGAGTAATTGGAAATATAAGTGTTCTAAATGACAATTTTACTTTCAACAATAAATATAGATTTTTAACAAATCTTCAGTTTGATTCTGGAAAGGATTTTAGTGGTAAGTAGTATAAAGAAACTCTGAAACAGTTTGACAGATACTCCACACATATAGAACATGTGTATATATGTATGTTTTAACATTTCAAAATATAATATGTGATAAGTTGCAAAGCATTTATGATTAATTAAGCTGCTTTCACAGCCCTCTAAAAGAACATTTTTCCAGGATAGCTGACTGCATAATGCTGTGCATGATTTATTTATAGACTACTAATGAAGACATATATAATCATCGTAATTAATTGGTATTTTTGTGCTTTGGGGCCTAATCACAAAATCTTTCATATACTGGCTCAAAGCAAACCTGGCTATGGGGCAAACATTTAGGACAAACTTTGCTTGTTGTTTTTAATATGCAGCTCCATTGTATTGATTTATTTATTCAACATTTCTGGCTGTGATTATACAATGCCAGGGCAAGTCTCTCGCATTTTGTCAATCCAACTTTTAAAAAGATTTTCTTGAATAAACAAACAAACAAAAAGAAATCAGAGGAATCATACTTGGAGTGGTAGATAAAAACCAGTTTTTTACTTTATTTATTTATTGTGTTGTGTTATTATCAGATAATCACATTCTTTATAAGAATTTCAATAATCTTATAGTTAAAGCAGAATTTTCCTCTTTAAATTTCCTTGTTAATTTTCCTTTCTCTTTTACTTATATGAAAAATAACCTGAACTTATTGTTATGAGATACATGAGAATTTTGTTTTGCCTGTTTTATTATAGCTATTGGATACTTCTGAGGAAAATGCTCATAGTAACTGCTTTCGTATTTGGATACTGAAATAGTAAGAAATTACACAAAAGCAAAGAAGATGGATATCAAATATCTTTTTTATTATGAATAAAAGCCAGGTTTAGAATATGGCTTTTATTTGCATCGAAGACTAGAATTAGGGTGGTCCTTAACCTTTGTCCAAAGACAGCAACATGTGGGAGGCCTTCCCTGGGAGAGCAAGAAAGAACTTATACTCTCTTTGGGCAACTTCCCCAGTGGAAAGAGAAGGACAGAGTGGAGCCAAGTATGTCCAGCTATCCTTTCTTAAGGATGGGTAGCTATCCTTTCTCCCAAGAATGGAATGTGCAGAGTTAGAAAGAAGACCAGAGTTATGCTAATTGAGATCCTTTGAGAGAAGAGTTGGGTGGGGCTAAAAGATTTATCACTTAACTCTAGAAAGAAGGGCCTTTATCAAAAAGTCCCAAAACAGTAAATGTTACTGTGACTGTAGATAGATAGGAATATTCATACACTGCTGGTGGGACTGCAAACTAGTACAACCTCTGTGGAAAGTAATATGGAGATACCTCAAAGAACTACAAGTAGAACTACCATTTGATCCAGCAATCCCATTACTGGGCATCTATCCAAAGGAACAAAAGACATTCTATAAAAATGACATCTGCACTACAATGTTTATAGCAGCACAATTCACAATTGCAAAGATGTGGAAACAGCCCAAGTGCCCATCAATATATGAGTGGATTAAGAAAATGTGGTATGTGTATACCATGGAGCTCTACTCAGCCACAAAAAACAATGGTGATCTAGCACTTCTTGTATTATCCTGGATAGAGCTGGAGCCCATTCTCCTAAGTGAAGTATCACAAGAATGGAAAAGCAAGCACCACATGTACTCATCATCAAATTGGTATTAAACGATCAACACTTATGTGCAAATATAGTAGCAACATTCATCGGATATTGGGCAGGTGTTGGGGGGAGGAGGGGATGGGTATATACACACCTAATGGGTGCAATGCACACCATCTGGGGGACAAACACACTTGAAGCTCTGACTCGGGTG
>NW_012152052.1:501179-502885 GCF_000956105.1 Propithecus coquereli
GGTGTCTTTCTTCCTTCAGCAACAGATCACCAAGCCAAATACTCTTCTCCCTCCATAATTTTGCCTTAGCCAAACTATTTTTCATTCCTTGATGATATTCTGCATTTTTTCATATTTTTATCTTGCTTCTTATACCTAAAATTATTTTTCTCAAATATTCATTTATCAAAAAGCATCAACAACCACTTTTTTCATTGGAATCTTTACTTATCACTATAATTTAACTTGTTTTTATATTTGTGAATTCTTGGAGTGCTTTGCCCTTACCACTGTTAAGGAATTTTCCATATATAACCATGTATAACTTATTGTAGTGATTTTAAAGATATGCCCACAAATTCTTTATACCCCTCGTTGCAAAACATGCAGCTTAATTCAGCTCCTTTTGCATGGGGTCTGGACTTAGTAAACAAAATACGGTAGAAGTGATTGGATGTCACTTGCAAGATTAGATTATAAAGATCTGTGGTTTCCTTCCAAGATGTTATTTGTCTCTCTCTTTCTTGAATAACTCGTTCTGTGGAAAACCACTATTATGAACACTCAGTCTACCTTTGAAGAGGCCCACATAGTGAGGAACTGAGACCTGCCAATATCAGTTATCTTGGAAATGAATCCCCCCCAATAGACCTTGAGATGACTACAAGCTCTAGCCAACAACCTGGCTGAAATTTGTGAGTGACCCTGAGGAAGAACAAGCCAGTTAAGCCACTTGGATTCCTGACCCTCAGAAACCATGAGATAATAAATATTTATTGTTTTATGCTGCTAAGTTTGGGGTAATTTGCTTTGCAGCAATAGAGAACTAACACACTTGTATATTCTTACTTTCTCTTTTACTAGATTATGAACTTTTTGAAGAGAAAGATATCTACTATTTATTGAGGTTCTATTTTTAGTCAAGATAATACATGCCTGCAGCTGTAAAAAATACAATCTCAAAAGTTTAATTCAATAAAAGTTTATTTTTATTAATATCAAGTCTGATATGAGTGAGAAGATGTAATGAAAAATAAACACATACATAAATAAGATAATTTCCAATAGTAATGGATTCTCTGAAAAATACAAAACAACATAGTTACTGAGCAGAATTGAGGGAAGGGAAGGGAAGATGGAGGGAAAATTTAGACAGATTGATCAAAAAGTCCTCTAAGAGAAGCTGATATTAGAGTTTATATCTGAACATGACAAATTGGCTCTCCAAAGAGACATAGAAAAACATTCCAGACTGAAGAAATAGCAAGCACAAAGGCCCTCAGGAAGGACCTTTCTTAGCTGGTTAACAGAAAATGAAGTCAGATGGTAGGCAGGCACCAGTTAACAGCAGTATTTTGTAGTCAGTAATGAAGAGGTTGAAATTCACTGGAGAGTTTTATTGGAGCTCCTGTTTGGTACAAGTCAATTCTCCAGAGAAGACCAGCGTCAGTTTTGAATGATTATCAGCTGTCATAACAGCTGGAGAATGAATGTCCCCCTGCAAGAGGAGATCAAAATGGGTCACCAAGAGCATCTACGACAATCACATTGACCACTGAATGGAGAATTAATTGTGGTGGTGGCAGAGTTGAGCAAGTGGAGAGTAGGAAGCCAGTCAGTAGACTGTTATAATATCATGAATGAGAGGAAAGAGTAGATTAAGCTGGGATTGGATGTAGAAAAGAGGAGTTGAAAGAAAAGAGATTTACAATATATTTTGAAAGGAA
>NW_012152052.1:504515-506032 GCF_000956105.1 Propithecus coquereli
TTGTCTCTTTTGTAATAACACCTAGCTTAAAACGCATGTTGTACGGCTGTACAAAAATATGTTCTTTCTTTACATCCTTGTTCTGTAAGCTTTTTTCTATTTTCTTTTTTCTTTTTCTTTTTAAACTTGTTAGTTATTAATAAAAACTAAGACGCAAACACACATTAGCCTAGGCCTACACAGGTAGGATCATCAATATCACTGTCTTCTTCCTCCACATCTTGTCCCACTTAAAGGTCTTAAAGGGTAATAACACACATGTCTCCTATGATAATAATGCCTTCTTCTGGAATATCTCTTGAAGTACCTGCCTGAGGCTGTTTTACAATTAACTATTTTTTTAGTAAGTAGAAGGAACACATTCTAAAATAATGGTAAAAGTATAGTATTTAGATACATAAACCAGAAACACGGTCCATTTATTGCCATTATCAAGTATTATGTAATATACTTAATACAATGTGTTATACTTTTATATGACTGGCAGCACAGTAGGTTTGTGTATACCAGCATCACCACAAACATGTGTGTAATACATTGTGCTATGACATTAGGATGCTACGACGTCTCTAGAACTTTTCAGCTCCATTTTAATCTCTTGGGACCACCCTGGTATACATGGTCTCTCTTTGACTGAAACACCTTTATGCACATGAGTCTACTCTGAGTGTCAGCAACTTGCCTACCACTGTGTTATCTCAAAGTCTACTTGATGAATGGTGTAAAGTCAATCCAGGATGGGCCCAATATAAGAGTCTTCTGTTTCTCCCCTCTATTTTCTTTGTCTACATATTATTCCATAACTGCAAATGGTAGTTATTTTGTAGTCTAATAAATGGAAGAGTGGAAGCTATCCAAAATTCATTAGTGAACTAAGAAATTTTTGAACCAATGCCAGTACTTTTGATGAAGCGTGAAACTCATTTAACACATCTTAAGAAGAGTTTTTAATATAAGGACATACAACGTTAAAAACTAGAGCTGTAACATCATTAAGAACAGAAGATATTCTACGAATCAGCTAAACATTGCTGCTCACTCCTGGATCTTGTTGTTTCTCCTTAATTCTTTTTATGTTTGTTTCATTTGTCTTCTTTTCACCACATGATATTATCCCTTGTATTTTTCAGGTCAAATTCTGTGGAGAGCCATTTGTTCCAATCATCAGAGCCCTCAGGACAGGCCTCCTCAGGGGCCATTGGCAGTACTGTGCCCACCCCCAGCCCATCTTTGGCTACCTCTCTCAAAATTCACCTCAGGTCTCCAGAAAGGCAAGTTTCAATGAGAAGGCAGAAGATACTACAGTATTTCATGTCTTTTGCATATTTATTAAATAATTTTTGAAAGAAGCTAGAAACTTTTAAAAAGTC
The DNA here is from genome assembly GCF_000956105.1 of Propithecus coquereli. Lineage (NCBI taxonomy): Eukaryota > Metazoa > Chordata > Mammalia > Primates > Indriidae > Propithecus > Propithecus coquereli. Next base: position 505,886 of record NW_012152052.1, read on the forward strand.
ACAAAATTGTTAATTTTCTTGAAATCTCTTTTGGTGGGAACTCATTTTTAATACAGTCTTTGTTGTTCTTATTAAGGTTAATTTTTTTTCTATTTAATACTGTTTTAATGTAGCCTTCCATGCTTTTGTCTAAAATTAGAAGCGGAT
>NW_012152052.1:516527-518870 GCF_000956105.1 Propithecus coquereli
TTATGCTGCCCTGGTTGGGAATATAATGGGAGACTTGGAAGCTAAGCTGGTGTCAGAGTTCCATGTGCACAACAGCAGTACCAGTTGTCTGAAATTCAGATTCAGAGGATCAGATTTGTGTGCTATGTGAAGACTAATTGTACAAATGTCAATCTTTTTCTGGGTTCATTAAATTATGATACTTAATTAACATCAATGTCAGTGAGAGAAAAAAATATCCAAAGCTTTCCTAAAAGCTGTTCATATTCAAATATATGTTGATTGATAGAAGCCTATTGTTTCCCAGTGCCTAGTAATGTTCTTCACTGCATATATTACCTGGAGACTTCTCCAAACACTGAGATATTTGGAAATCTAATGAAAAAATAGCTTCTATTGTTAGATGGAAAGTGCAATTTTATGAGCAGACCTAGTGCCTCTCCCTATCCATCCATTGAGCATGTATCTACAACTTGATTGATTTCGACACATTCTTTACCAGCCAGTTATTGGTTACAGAATCCCATGAATAAAAATAAGAATCTATTTGTTGGTTGGCATATCAAAACATGTTAGCAAGGGATGGTTTCAATTTATGAACTACAATATTGACTTCATTCCTAGGTAATAAGGAATAATAATAAAAATGCAACTATGTGATTTATTAATTTAAATAGACATATTCAGCATAATTTAGAGTAACTTTTAAAGTATTAAGCAAGTGATTACTAAGTAATGAAAACGATTAGGCCAGGAATATGGTTAGACATTACAGAAATCTTGCTGCTGTCAAGTAAGGGTGTTAATGAAAACATGAATCTAGTTTCATCTTTCTTGAGCCTTATTATTGGTTATATAAAACGCATTAGTTCTATGATATTTATAAATAGAGAAATGATTTTAAATTCTTTTGCAGAATAGGAAGCAACATGAAGTGATGAAACATATTGAACAATCCTGTGTTTATGGTGAATATCCATGATTATTTTCAATGCATGTTTATATGACTTGAGATGGGAGGTTTTAGTAATGATGAAACTGTAGCAGGATAGGTGGGAAGCAGGGTAAAGGACAAAGAGAAAATGAAAATCAAATATACTCATTAGGAATAATAAATATATGGCATATGTTATTTAGCATGTGAATACATTGTTTATCAAAACATCAGCATATTGCAAAAATGAATTATTTCTTTCCCTCTTCCCCTAAATTGTTCCCCAAGAACAATGCACTAGAGAATAGAACTGGAAATAGAAAACAGAAATGGAGAAAATCACAAACAAGAGAATCTACAAACCAATAATCTAAGTCCTAATGAGAAAGGAAAACTGTAAGAATAGATCCAAATAAAAGCTACAGTTGTAATATAATGTTAACCTCCAAATAAAATGTAATTAAGTGTAGAGGCAAGATCCAGTTCCATAAATAGCTATCCATAATCATATACAATTGGCATGCCATTATTTTCTATTAGGAAAAAAATGAGAATAAAATGCAGTATTAAATGTCTGATAGAATTGAGCTCCTAATTAAGTCTTGAAATGAATTAAGTAAGCATCTTCCTCTTACTTTTTCTTTATGTCTCTTGCATAGGCTGTTAAAGATGTTTGGCATAATTACAGTCAAAACAGATGTATTTTTGCCTGTTCTGAACAACATGAAGTTTGGCAGAAAATTAAAAACCCAAATAACAGCCAACTTACTGAATTATTGAATTGTTCTTGTGAACAAAAAAACCCTATGACCTCCTAAGCTGAAAAAAATAATTATACACGTGTGACCTCTCCCCTCTCCAACACATAGTCTACAACAACTTCAGACCACATAAAAAAGATCTATTTTGTTGGCACTCAACCACAGCGGTAGTTTAACTTACTGAATACGTATTAGAGGATCTTCATGAACATTTCATCTATTAGTAAATTTGATAGAAATTATTACATCCTTCGCCATTTGTAAAGGGTCATTTTTTCCCTTCAAATTGGTCACATTTCATTGCACTGACACTTTGGCCTTTCTTAATAAGCTTGAAATCTATATGTTTCAATTTGTAAAAAGTCCCACTTTTATGGGTGAGGGAACACATAATGAGATATGAAGACTTTTGCCTCTAAGTTTTACATGTAAATGCAGTGCCCGTTGTCAGTGACCAAGTATTGTTGCATCTCATGACCATTCTAGAACTGCTACAAAAGATTTAGTTTTCTCAATTGAATTTTTAGTGAACATGCTTTTTTTATCACTTAAAACTAAACCATGATTGCCCGAAAGTTCAGCTGGGTCAACAGTTAAGTCAGTCAAAGAATAAGCTGCGCCACAAGTCTTTGTTGTATATGAAAGTTCTAGTTCGGTTAGGCAATTTGT
>NW_012152052.1:518920-521363 GCF_000956105.1 Propithecus coquereli
TTTTTTTTTTTTTCAGATCCAAGATTTGACCACAGCTTAACAGGGTCCTCTGTTCTGTGTCTCACAAGGCAGAAATCAAGGTGGGTGTCAAGTGGGGCTGTAATGTCACCCAAAGCTCAAAACTCTCTTTCACACTTTGTGGTTGTTGTCACAATTTACTTCCTTGTAGTTGTAGGGTAGAAGCCCTTGATTCCTAGAGGTCATCCACCATTCCCTGCCACAAGACCGTCTCCACAAAATGGCAATTTGATTTTCCAAGGACAACAGGAGCAAGTCTACTATTGCTTATCTTTTACCTCCACATCATTTTTTAAAAGGCTCACCTGATTAGGTCAGACCTACCTGAGGTAATCTTCCTTTTGATTAACACAAACTCAATTCAATAGAAATCTTAATTATATTCATCATATTCATGTGTCTCACCCACAATTTAGGAGAGAGCTTATAAATCAAGGTCATGTTACAATTTCATCATAGTTGGCATTGTGGTTGACTTCTCATCACACATTTCACTCCTTTCCCTTACACTGCAGTCATGTGGTTTGGGGACAATCCTTTGTCTCCTGGAATAAGTCCTGATGAGGAAAACCAAGTGACTTTCAAATATTTTTAACTTCAACACATGATGGTAAGTGCATATATATGTTGCATTGCAATCTAATGCAGACACACGTGCACATATATGTATAACTTAAAACATTTAACAATACTATGTACAATTCACTCTATCCTATTTATTCTGGTCTAGTTTAGTCTAGTCCATTCCATTCCACAGACAAATGCTAGTTATACTTGAACAAGTTGTTATCATAAACCCATCAATGTGTTGTCAGAAAGTTGAAAAACACTGGGCTAAGCCAATCATTATGATTCTATTCTCTGGCCAGTGACTGTTTTAAGAAAGCTGAAGACTATTCTAAATATTACAAGAATGGAAAAACAAATACCACATGTAGTCACTATTAAATTGGAACTAATTGATTGACACCTATGTGCACATATGATAGTAAAACTCAGTGGAAACCAAGCAGGTGTGTGTGTGAGGGTCAATATGCACCTAATGGGTACAATGAATGCTCTCTTGGTGATGGGCACACTTATAATTTTGACTCAAATTGCACAAAGGCAAATCATGTAACCAACTGTTTGTACCCTCCTAATATTCTGAAATAAAAAAAAAAAAGAAAGCTGAGCAATTTTACCCCTCAAATAAGAGCAGACTAAAAATTCAGAGGGAATGATTCTTCCAGTGGGATAAATTGTGAGTAAATTTGGGTATAAAAACAAAGACATCAGCCGGAATTCAGAATAAATGAGAACGCATGTAAAACACTTGAAAATATAAGAAAAGGCATGTTACAAATTATTATTTTGTTATGCTCCCATGGCTGCCTCGGATTTTTAGTAAACCATATCAGAGTTTATGGTGTCCTTATTCATTCTATATACTCTTTTCAAGTGAGTAAAGTAAGATTGTGTCTGAAGCCTTGTCTCACTTCATTTATTTTATGCTGCCCTGGTTGGGAATATAATGGGAGACTTGGAAGCTAAGCTGGTGTCAGAGTTCCATGTGCACAACAGCAGTACCAGTTGTCTGAAATTCAGATTCAGAGGATCAGATTTGTGTGCTATGTGAAGACTAATTGTACAAATGTCAATCTTTTTCTGGGTTCATTAAATTATGATACTTAATTAACATCAATGTCAGTGAGAGAAAAAAATATCCAAAGCTTTCCTAAAAGCTGTTCATATTCAAATATATGTTGATTGATAGAAGCCTATTGTTTCCCAGTGCCTAGTAATGTTCTTCACTGCATATATTACCTGGAGACTTCTCCAAACACTGAGATATTTGGAAATCTAATGAAAAAATAGCTTCTATTGTTAGATGGAAAGTGCAATTTTATGAGCAGACCTAGTGCCTCTCCCTATCCATCCATTGAGCATGTATCTACAACTTGATTGATTTCGACACATTCTTTACCAGCCAGTTATTGGTTACAGAATCCCATGAATAAAAATAAGAATCTATTTGTTGGTTGGCATATCAAAACATGTTAGCAAGGGATGGTTTCAATTTATGAACTACAATATTGACTTCATTCCTAGGTAATAAGGAATAATAATAAAAATGCAACTATGTGATTTATTAATTTAAATAGACATATTCAGCATAATTTAGAGTAACTTTTAAAGTATTAAGCAAGTGATTACTAAGTAATGAAAACGATTAGGCCAGGAATATGGTTAGACATTACAGAAATCTTGCTGCTGTCAAGTAAGGGTGTTAATGAAAACATGAATCTAGTTTCATCTTTCTTGAGCCTTATTATTGGTTATATAAAACGCATTAGTTCTATGATATTTATAAATAGAGAAATGATTTTAAATTCTTTTGCAGAATAGGAAGCAACATGAAGTGATGAAACATATTGAACAATCC
>NW_012152052.1:527778-529543 GCF_000956105.1 Propithecus coquereli
GGGTCACTGATGAGGTGTTTTAACTTTTTACAAGAAATTCTTAAATAATTAACTCTTAAATGTACTTTTTCCTAATATGTGCATTTCAAAATGTTTTCTACTTTCCAATGTGATTTCTCACATGACAAATAAGCTACTTACGTGAGTTTCTTCTCCTACCTTGATTATGGATTTCCTTATTTGTCTTTTTTTTATTCCATCAGTTTTATGTTAAATTATTCAGCATCAAAATTTATGAATAAGAACTGGTTATTAGATGACTTTAGGAAATTATTGCTAATTTTATTAAGTCTTATAATAGCATATGTATGTAGGCAAATATCTATTCTTACAAGATGCAGGACGAATGATTTAGAGATGAAGATATCTGTCATCTGTAACCTATTAGCAAATGTCTGAAACAGGTTATGCTAAAATATTTGAATACATACATGTGTATAATATAACCAAAAATTAACAATTACTGAACATAGGTGTTAGGTAAATAGGTGTTATAGTATATTTCTTTCAATTTTCCTGTAAGTTTACAATTCTTGTAACTAAAAATGTTGAGGAAAAATTTATAAATGTTCTAATTCTGTTTTCGAACTTGCTTTAAAGAGTTCTCATCATGTTGACTAGAAGTAGAAAAGGCTTCTAACAACAAGATGGATGTGTTTCTTTTTGTGTAAAACTTGTCACTCTCGTTCCTAGGTTAACCCTTTTCTTAAATTCTTGCCAAATATATTCAGAAATAATCTTCTAAACCACCTATCTCTATGTTATAAATCCCTTTGGACTATTCTAAGGCAGAAAGTATTTGTTCCCCAAAGTGACAACCTTAGTGAACATATACTGTCAACTAACCACAGATGAAGACCTCTGGTACATATGATACTTGTTTTACAATTTAAGACATTAGAATTAGTTCCAACTTGACCCAATAGCAATTCTCTGTCCTCCATATTTTTCTTTGAGAATCTATGCCTTACAATTCTACTCAAATAATAAATATCAATATTGGGCCTTGTTTAATTGCAAGGAACGTAAGCCTACTCAAGTTTACTCAAGTGAAGAGGGATTTATTATGCAGATATTAATAAAAGAAAAGTTGAATATGGTATCAGAAAGAAAGGAAACATGGACTGTCATATCTTGATCATAGGTTGGTTTTAGCTTCTTCTCTCTATCTTAACTTTGTCTTCTCTTGTTTTCTGCATCTTTGTCTCCAATTTTCCCAAAGAGACTATTTGATCGAATCAGTCAATTGATGTATTGGTCTTCTTTAGAGTGGTAGTTTTTCTCATCTATTCAGATGCACTTAGGTGAGAGGGAAGACATATGTCCCATATCTGAATGGGAAAACCATAGCTGTTAGCTGAGAAAGCTTTTTAGGAGATATTATGAGCTGGAAAACAGTGATCATACGTCCAAAAGCTCTTGTCAACTCAAGCATCGTCAAGGCCATTAGTAAACTAAGACAGTTTTCAACAATGATTCTAACTTGAAAAAGCAAAATAAATATGTTTACATTACATGAATTCAGTTAATGTTTTATAATAAATGATAGGAGCATTTTAATCTTATCTTGTATGTGTCCTGATCAGCTTTCTGGAAGAATAGGCAGTCCTGAATACGTTACTTCGTTATTATTATAAGAAATGCTTCAGACTTTCATCAAGGTGTAACAAAGTGTTTAGATAAAGTAGCCAACTTGTAATTACAGCAATAGTATAATTGGCTCTCTTATGTGATCTTTGAGTTTGCCACAGGAAGTTCCTTGAAT
>NW_012152052.1:529593-531139 GCF_000956105.1 Propithecus coquereli
TTTGAGGTTGCTGTGAGCTAGGATGACGCCACGGCACTCACTCTAGCCCGGGCAAAAGAGTGAGACTTTGTCTCAAAAAAAAAAACAAAAAAAAAACCAAAAAAACCAAAAAAACAATATCAGCCAACAAATTTTTTAAGTCAGTATTTTCAACCCTGAATGAAATAATTAATTCAGTCATGTGTTGTTGATGTTTGCTAAAATTAATAGGTGAATTTTTTTAAAGAAGAGGATTCGTAAGATTATAAAGTATCGCCCACAGGTTACTTGCAAATTGAAAACCATTTTTTTTTTTTTTAATAATGGAGAACATTTGGTGGTCACCACCTTAATGAAGTGATCAAATTGATCATCACTAATAATGGGACAACCTAACAATATCTGCCTTCTGCAAAATTCAATAAAAATATTTTCTATGAAGTATTGTTTGTTTTGTTACATTTTGCTTTTTCATAAGGCAAATTAACTTATGCTTGATTGATAAATTGAAGAAGAATGTCAATAAAACATAGAAATAAGGTATGCTCTTCCATGTTTGATTTTTCCTAGTCAAAAAGAACCAAAATAGAAGAATTATTACCTCAAGGAATATTGTCAGAGAAAATCCTGACACAGAGAAGAAGACAGACATAATGCTTGAGACAAAAAGTTATCAGCATGTACAGAACCAGTCAATAATAGGTATAGGTTTATTCAGAGGTGTGCTAGGAGATAGGAATGGTATTAATACATCATCAGAGTCTGCTGCAACCTTGAATATATATTCTTCCTTGATTCCTTCCAAAGGCATTTTAGCTTTTTATTTACAACTAGGACTGTAATCCATCTAGAATGAAATTTTGCATATGTTCTGATATAGGTGCCAACACTATTTTTTCATGTATGTATCCAGTTTAGGTAGCACCATTTATTGAGAAGATCAAGCTTTCTCCACTACTCCAAAGTTTCTCCTTTGTCACAGACTAGTGCAATGTCTCTATTTGTGTGGGTTTGTTTCCAAACCCTGTAATCCGTTCCATTGGTTTGTTTATCAACCCTGGTCCCAATCCACACTGTTTATTTAGTAAGGTATTGCAAGAAGATGTTTACCTAGTAGTTTAAAATCTACAATTTGTAGTTATTGAAGATTGGATTTACTATTCCTCCCTCTTTCCTTTTTTATATAACTTTTATAATCAGCTTGTCATTTTCCACCCCCTCTTAAAAACACTAGGATTTTTCTTGGGATTATATTGTATTTGTATTTAAAGGAGAATTGTTGTCTTCCAATTCATAAACATATGTCACCACTTATTCTTATCTGTTCTAATATCTCTCAACATTTTGTTTTCTACGTCAAGCTCCCACTTAACCTTCATTAGATGGATGTTATTGTACATGGTATCATTTTAAATCTTACTTCGTAATGGTTTGTTGCTAGTATATATAACTCCAATTGATTTTAATATTAACCTTAGGTCCAGTACAGTGATCTAGCTCAATTAATTAATCTTAATAGTGTAGAGGTAGATTCCTTTGAATTTTCTATAGGAAAAATATATTGTCT
>NW_012152052.1:532469-534123 GCF_000956105.1 Propithecus coquereli
TTTTATAGTCTAGGCTGTGCTTGGAGGGTTGTTCATGCATCAGAAGTCAATTGTGTTAACCTGGGCAGCCCTGCTGTTCTTGGCTGGGCCTTCACATATGTCTGGAGCCTTAGCTGTGTCTTTATGGCTCATTCAGCTTTGCTGCACACAGTTTCTCATCCATTCAGACTGACTGGATCTTGTTCATAAGGAGAACCTAGGGGTCCAATAGGGAGAGAGAGAGTAGAATCATGGAAGCCTTCTTGAGACTTAGGTTTAGAAATCATTCACTATCATTTTCCAGCACATTTTGTCAGTCAAGGAAATTATAAGAAAAGACTCACCTCTAGGGATATTAAAATAGACTCGACCTTTCTATAGGAGGACCTGCAAAGTCATACTGTGAAAAGCAAAAATAGAGGGGAAAATGGGGATAGAAGCCATTTTTGCAATCAATCTACCACACTCATTTTCTTCTCACTGCTTTTACTGCTGTGACATTTTCATCTTTTTCATTTTTAATATTGATATTTATGTCCTTTTTATCTAGTTTCTTAGTCAATCTCATGGGGTTGTCAATGTTATTAATCTTTTCAAAAAACCCAAAATTTAATTTTGTAAAGTTTTTTCATCTTTGTGTTTCCTTTCTTTTCTTTTTGAAAGCAAATATTAACATTGTTTCCATTTTTTAAATTTCAAAATATTACAGGGGTACAAATGGTTTTGGTTACATGAATCATCTTTTTGATGCTTGAGTCAGGACTGTAAGTGTGCCCATCACCCAGATAGGGTTCACTGTACCTGTTAGGTAGATTTTCACCTATTCCCTCCTCCCCCCTCATCCCTGTCTGATTTCCACTGAGTTTTACTTCCCTCTGTGCATATGTGTGTTCATCAGTTAGTTCCAATTTAATAGTGAGTATCTGTGGTGTTTGTTTTTCCATTCTTTAGAAGCTTCACTTAGGATAATAGTCTCCAGTTCCACCCAAATTGTTACAAAAGGCATTAAGTAATCCCTATTCCTGGCTGAATAGTATTTCATGATATACATATACCACATTTTGTTAATCCACTCATGAACTGATGAGCACTTGGATTGATTCCACATCTTTGCAATCGTGAATTGTGCTGAAAGAAGCATTCGAGTGTTAGTGTCTTTTTGACAAAATGACTTCTTTTCCTTTGGGTAGATATCCAGTAGTGGGATTGCTGGATAAAATGGTAGGTATACTTTTATTTCTTTGAGGAATCTCCATACTGTTTGGAGGTTGTACTAATTTGCAGTTCCACCAACAGTGTATAAGTATTCCTTTTTATCTTCATCCAAGCCAGCATCTATTGTTTTGGACATTCTAATAAAACAAATTCTCACTAGTGTAAGGTGTTCTCTCATTGTGGTTTTAATTTGAATTTCCCTGATGATTAGTGATGTTGAGCATTTTTCAAATATTTATTGGCCATTTTTCTATCCTCTTTTGAAAATCTTCTGTTCATGTCTTTTGCCCACCTTTCAATAGGGATGTTTGTTTTTTACTTGCTGATTTGCTTGAGTTCTTTGTAGATTCTGGTTGTTAGCCCTTTATCAAAAGTATAGCTTGCAAATACTTTTTCCCATTCTGTAGGTTGTCTATTTGCTCTGTTGATTATTTCCTTAGTCTAGTAGAAGCTTTTTAAT
>NW_012152052.1:546018-547472 GCF_000956105.1 Propithecus coquereli
CTGCAGAATGCACAACTTTGTTCAAGTAGTAGTCAGAAATCCAGTTCAGGTTAGCTGAAGCCAACAATGGGGTTTCCATTCCCTCACAGAACTAGGAAAGTCAGGAATGGAGCTGGCTTGAGGTAGAAGTGGAATTTTGAGTACTTCCCCAGTCTTGGGAGGCTAACACCTGTGGAATTCACAGGCGCTGGGGTGCTGGACAGATTTGGACATCACCCCTCCCCCAGTGAAGCGACATTCACACTGAAAGTGGTGGGCTCCACTCCTGGAGGTAGGGAAAGGCAAAAAGAAAGCCACTTTCCCTTCACAACTGGTATAAATATGCAGGGCCTTGGAACAGATCAATAGTTGACTCCATGGACTCTGCCTGTCAGACCGGTTTAAGTCATCCAGTAGGATCAAAATTCTGGGGCCTCATCTCTGCATTTGGGCAGGCAGCTGCCAACAGTGTGGTTCATGGTCAGGGAAGGAAGATCCTGACCAGAGGCTACAGCAGGTGCACCAAGTAACCAATCTCATGAGGAGCAGCCTCCCAAGTGTGGTGGAAGAACCCTGAACAACATATTAGCAGCTCCCCTTAGCAACAGATCAAGCAACCATAGAAGCACACACATGCAGGCTGGTAGGCAGCAACTATGATCTGCCTTGCCCGTACCACAACTTTAAGGAGGAATAGGGCCAAAGTAACCCCTGGGAGTGGCAAGATCTTTCCTAAAGATTGGGGCACTAGTATTCCTCATTCGGGGACCAGAAACCAACACAGAGGCATCAGATTACCTGATAAATGGCTCTTCAATGCAATCTACAATCAATGACAGAGAGGATAACCCCATACTTCAACACAGTACCCCCCATCTCAAGCTATTAGAGGGCAGTGGAGTTATACACACAGGTGTGCTTCACCGCATGAAGGCTTAAGCCGGGGGACCAAACTCACTAATCTCCACTGGTAAGAGGTGAAGACAGCAAGTCAAAGGTAACCCAACTTGCCAAAATACCTATAAGGCAATACAAGACCAGCACGCCTCCTCCCACCACTGTTAAGGAACATCCCTTGGGGGCTTGAAGTTAAGGGCACAAACCAGTCCTAACACTCCCAGTTCTCAATCAATTACCCTGATGAGAAAGGACCAAAGAACACAGGGAATATGAGAGAGCAGAGACGAAAGTCACCTCCAAAAGAAATCATGAGATCCTCAAAATCAGATACTAATTTAAATGAAATGATTAAATTGATGGGGGAACAATTCTGAATATGGATTGCAAGGAAACTCAATGGGATTGAAGAGGAAATAGAAACCCAACAAAAAGAAACCACAAGAACAATACAGGAAGTCGATGAAAAATTCTCTACAGAAATTGAAATATTATGAAAAAACCAAACAGAAATCTTGGAAATGAAGGAAGTTAAAGTTAAAGTTAAAGCCCAGAACCCGGATTCTACAATGGCTTGA
>NW_012152052.1:547522-548855 GCF_000956105.1 Propithecus coquereli
GAGAGCTTGTGAGAGCTGGAGGAAAGGGTAGGAATTTTTGCCCATATTGTCCTGGAACAACAGAGGTTATTGGGAGAAATTTCTTTCTCATGTACCAAGGAAAGAATGCAGAGCATAGAAACGACATGTTCCCCTACACTAGGATACCTGTTCAAAGTTGAGAGTTAAGATAAATCAAATTTCTTAGTGATCAAGAGAATTTTTTACCAAAGGGGATGGTAAATATTCCTCTAAGAGTTGAAAATGCATAATTCTTGTTGCGTGACTGTCATACTTCTACTCTATGACCTTCTGTCTCATCCCAATATTTATGTTTCCAGCAAAATTTAAATCTCTATACTATTTTAATAGATTTCTGATCCTCAAACTCTAGGTGTTTCTTAGTGAATCTATAATTAGTTATTTTGTTCAAAGACCAGGTAACCTTTTCTTTGAGAAGAGCCTAAGGAGTCCCACTATATAGCAAGATGCATTTTGAGTGTTCTTAGATCTTATAAGTATTCCCTAAATTAGAAGAGCTTCCTGATCACTTAAAGTAGGCTTTTCTTTTTACTTAAACTTTTCAGACCTTTCCTGAAGATGTGGCTTAGAGATTTTATTAGGGAATGGACCCATATTATTTGGAACCTCTGTGAACACAACAAGATTAACATTTCACAAAATAAATTCCCATTGTACTCTATTTTCCTCCTCAACTTTCTAGTTAATGAGATTTAACTATTTTTTTTCTGTTATTGAGATATTTTAAATTTTGTCTCTGTATCAATAATTCATCATTCATTTATGGTTATTCTTTATACATTGAGGATAAACCTACTAATAACCTAATATGCTTAATTTATTATTGGTGATTGTATCTGATAAAATTACTTCAATTACATGTCTCAGAAGATTTGACTCAAACTGGTTCTAACAATCAAGAATTTACTGGGTCATAAATGCAAATCCAAAGACAGAATAAATTTCAGGGTCAGTTTATTTCAATATCATGGCTCCCTGTGTGTGTGTGTGTGTGTGATACCTTAATTGTGAATTTTGTCTTAAGCATCAGGCTGCATTCCTCAAGGTGGCTCCAGTTGTCACATTGGCATACTGTAGTATGTGAAGGAAGAAAAATGCTTTGGTCCGAACAGGAAAACATTGGTATGTTTTATTATAGTACTGTTTAGATCATATACCTACCTTCACGCTGGTCATAAGAATAGAATAGACTGATTAATTTAAACCAAATATTTCTCATCGTAGTACCTGGGGCCATGATCATTTATACCTAAGGCTTGATTGTGTGCTGAAACTTGGATCTCTCAAATAAATTGGAATTTTTATTAGTAAA
>NW_012152052.1:555325-557015 GCF_000956105.1 Propithecus coquereli
GCACTCAAACAAAGCTGAATATACATTCTTCTCATCAGCTCATGGAACTGTCTCCAAAATTGATCACATCTTAGGCCACAAATCATACCTCAACAAATTTAAAACAATGGAAATTGTACCATGTATCTTCTCAGACCATATTGCTATAAAACTAGAGATCAATTCCAACAGAATAGCTCTCCGCTTCACAAAGTCATGGAAATTAAACAACGTATTACTAAATGACTGCTGAGTGAAGGGAGAGATTCAGATGGAGATCAAAAAATTATTTGAATTAAATGATAAAGGGGACACAAACTATCAAAATCTGTGCAATACAGCAAAAGCTTCCTGAGAGGAAAACTGATAGCATTAAATGCTCACATCCAAAAGACAGAAAGCTCACAAATAAACAAACTAATAAACCATCTCAAGGAACTGGAAAAGGAAGATCAAATTAATTATAAACCCAGCAGAAGAAAGGAAATTACTAAGATTAGAGCAGAACTAAATGAAATTGAGAACAAAAGAACTATGCAGAAGATCAATAAAACCAAAAGCTGGTTTTTCCAAAAGATAAACAAAATCGATAGCCCTCTTGCTAGATTGATAAGAACTAGAAAGGAAAGGACTTTAATAAACTCAATCAGAAATAAAAAAGGAGAGGTCACTACAGACATCATGGAAATACAAAACATTGTCTTTGAAGACTATAAAAATCTATATGCCCAAAAGCTACAAAATGTGGAGGAAATGGAAAAATTCTTGGAAACACACAACCTCCCTAAGCTCAATCAGGAGGAAATAGAACTTCTGAGCAAACCAATACCAAGTGCAGAAATTGAAGCGGTAATAAAAAAAAATCTTCCAAAAAAAAAAGTCCCAGATCAGATGGGTTCACACCTAAATTTTCCAAACATACAAAGAAGAAACCATACCTATACTGAAGAAATTATTCCCAAACATTGAGAAGGATGGTATCCTCCCCAACTCATTCCATGAAGCAATATCACCTTGATACCAAAGCCAGGAAAGGATGTAGCAAAAAAAGAAAACTACGGTCTAATACCCCTCATGAATACAGATACAAACATTCTCAACAAAATTTTAGCAAACCAAATCCAACAGCACATCAAAAAATAATTCACCACGACCAGGTCGGCTTTATCTCAAGGAGGCAAGGCTGGTTCAACATATGCACATCTATAAATGTAATTGACCACATAAATAAAAGCAAGAACAAAGACCATATGATTCTCTCAACAGATGCAGAAAAGCATTTGATAAAATCCAGCATAGTTTTATTAAAACCTTCAACAAAACAGACATAGATGGGACATTCCTTAAAATTATTAAGGCCATATATGACAAACCCACAGCCAATATCATATTGAATGGGGAAAAATTGAAAGCATTCCCAGTTAGAACTGGAACCAGACAAGGATGTCCACTATCCCCCCTTCTATTCAAAATAGTGCTGGAAATCCTTGCCAGAGCAATCAGGCAAGAGAAAGGAATTTAGGGTATCCGAATGGGGGCAGAAGAGATCAAACTCTCACTCTTTGCTGTTGATATGCTATTATACCTAGAAAATCTCAAGGATTCAGTCAAGATACTCCTGGAATTGATAAACAAATTCAGTAAAGTCTCAGGATACAAAATTAATGAACACAAATCAGTTGTATTCATATATGTCAATAACAGTCAAGCT
>NW_012152052.1:558125-567732 GCF_000956105.1 Propithecus coquereli
AAAACCACAATGAGATATCACCTAACTCCAGTGAGAATGGCCTTTATCAAAAAGTCCCAAAACAATAAGCGTTGGCATGGATGTGGAGAGATTGGAACACTCTTACACTGCTGGTGGGACTGCAAATTAATGCAATCCTGTGGAAAGTAATTTGGAGATACCTCAAAGAGCTAAAAATAGAAATACCATTTGATCCAGGACTTCCACTGTTAGGCATCTACACAAAGGGGCGGGGGGGGGGACATTCTATAATAAAGACATCTGCAGTCAAATGTTTATGGGCAGCACAATTCATAATTGTAAAGATGTGGAAACAACTCAAGTACCCATCAATACATGAATGGATTAATAAAATTTGGTATATGTATATCATGGAATACTACTGAGCCACAAAAAACAATGGTGATTTAGCACTTCTTATATTAAGCTGGATAGAGATTGAGTGAGATATCTCAAGGGTGGAAAAACATGCACCACATGTACTCGCCATCAAACTGGTACTAGTTGGAGAACATTAAGGTGCTCACAAGGTAGTAATACTCATTGGGTACCACACAGGTGGGGAGGTGGGACGGTGGGGGGTAGAGCGGGTGGGGTGGGTAAACCCACAGCTAATGGAAACAGGGCACATTGTATGGGGGAAGGCCATGCTTGTGGCCCTGGCTTGAGCGAGGCAAATGAATTTTATGTAACCAAAATGTTTGTACTACCCTAACATCCTGAATAAAAGAAAAAAAAAGAAAACAAACAAAATGGGACAATGGGAGCACCACATGTACTTACCATCAAACTGGTATTAATTGATCAACACTTATGTGCACATATAGTAGTAACATTCATCGCATGTCAGGCAGGTGAGATGGGGTTGGAGAGAATGGGTATATTCACACCTAATGGGTGCAGTGAGCACCATCTGGGGGATGGATACTCTTGAAGCTCTGACTGAGGTGGGGGAAAGGCATTATAAGTAATCTAAACATTTATACCCCCATAATATGCTGGAATAAAAAATAAATAAATAAATGTAAATGAATTAAAATTGCAAAAACCCAATGTCATTGAATTTAACAACCTTATAGAATGTCATAAAGATATATTCCATAGTTTACTGCAATAATTTTAACATTTACATTTAGTCCATTTGTAACTTAATGTATTGCATGGTAGGATTCAATTATAATTTTTTTCATATAGATTGCCAATTATTCCATTTATTCTCAAGGGTTTGACATGCCATCTCCCATACATATACAGTCATGCACCACAAAAAGGCATTTTAGTCAACAATGGGTTGCATATACATGGGTGGTCCCATAAGATTATAAAACCTTATTTTCACTGTACCTTTTCTATGTTTAGATACACAAGTGCTTGCCATGCTTGCCATAGTGTTGCAGTTGCCTGTAGAATTCAGTACAGTAATATGCTGTACAGATTTATAGCCCAGGAGTAATAAGCTATACCATATAGCCGAGGTTTGTAGTAGGCTCTACCATCTAGGCATGTGTAAGTACACTCCATGATGTTTACACAATGACAAAATCACTTAACAATGCATTTCTCAGAACATATCCCTGCTGTTAAGCAATGCATGACTATGTGTCTGTTTATAGATACACTCATTTATTACATTGCCTCTTTCCTCTTTTCTACAGCATTCTTAAAATTAGTCTAATTCTGTAGTAAGTTTTGATATGTTGTTGCATAGGTCTCTGAAGTTGGCAGGGCTATTCATTTTTATTTTTTTTTTTTGAGACAGAGTCTCACTCTTTTGCCTGGGCTAGAGTGCCATGGCATCAGCCTATCTCACAGCAACCTCAAACTCCTGGGCTCAAGCCATCCTCCTGCCTCAGCCTCCCGAGTAGCTGGGACTACAGGCATGCGCCACCATGCCCAGCTAATTTTTTCTATATATTTTTAGTTGTCCAATTAATTTCTTTCTAATTTTAGTAGAGATGGGGTCTCGCTATTGCTCAGGCTGGTTTCCAACTCCTGAGCTCAAACAATCCGCCCGCCTCAGCCTCCCAGAGTGCTAGGATTACAGCCGTGAGCCACCGCACCCGGCCAAGGCTGGGCTATTCTTGAACCTTAATACTTACATACACATTTTAGCATAATTTCATAAGTTCATAAAATATCATGATGAGATTTTGATTGAAATTGCATTTACTTTCATATTTAACTTGGAAAGAATGACATCTTTATGATGTTGAATCTTCTAATCCATGAATAACTATAATATCTCCATTTATTTTCCCTCTTTTATGCCCTCCAAAAAAGTTTTGTAATTCGTTCTATAGAGAACACATGCACTTTGGTTGTATTAATTTTCATAAATCCTATGATTTGGGTTTATATTGTAAATGATATCTCTATTAATTGCATTTCCTAATTATTTTATTGTGATAAAATATGCTATTGATTTCAGAAATTGTTCTTAGATACCTCAAACTTGATTAACTCTCTTATTATTTCTAATAACTTACCCATCAACTATGAATAATGATAGATTTTTTTCCACTTCACTTCAGTTTTTTATTTTTCTATTGTACTAACTAGGACTTCCAGTATAATGTAAATAGATACAAGGATTATGAACCTTCTTTTCTTGCTTCTGATTTTAAAGATAATGCTTCCAGAAATACAGCAGATGTATATTTTCTATTTTTTTATTGTTAGTTACATATTACCAGGTTAAAGAAGTTTATTCTAATATTTTTCTATGAGCTTTAATCATAAATGGATATTATATTTTTATGCACTTAGTGACATTATCTTTTGGTTTTCTCCTTTAATCTATTAATATGGTCAATAATATGAGTAGACTAATATTCAATATTTGAATTCAGGAGATAAATCTGGAAATCTAGAAATGTGTCTTAAATTTTCCAAATGCATCGGAATCTGAAACATATTTTCTTTTCTTTTTTTGTAATAGTTTGTATATTATTGCATCAGGGACAAGAAGTCTGGCCAACCATTCCAGTTTTCTTGTGACTGTCTTGATTTTAACACTGAAAGTTCTACATCTGGGAAACTCCTCCCTGGAACTCAAAACCTCTCATTTTTCATTGATGGGTGTGAAAGGTTGGGAGAAAAGCACAGAAGTCCTATAGAAGCCAAAAAATAGAAACTAAAATTGGCATTGTTTTTAGCATTAAATGGAGGCCACTTATATAGTCAATCATTCTTTGCAGTTCTTAATAATTAACCATCCAATGTTGTATCACTTGACTGATACAAGTTAATTGTATAACTTTAGTGTGTTGTATTTGTGAGCATTGACAATTTGCCCTTGATTTTGGTGATAAATTAACTATCATGCTTTGTATTAAGATATCACTAGTTTAGTTCTTAACATTGTGAATATTGTGACCAGGTTTTCTAACAGTTCAGATGCTAGAAATGAAAATGAATATAAGCCGAACATCAGCATGACCTAGCCTTCAATGGAAAAGAAATCTGGAAGACTGTATAATTTAATGCCAGATGGAAGAACATACAAAAGAAGATTCAGAAACTAAATAACCAAAACAGAGTTTACTATAAAATATATAGAAAATAATTTGGGGTTGTGCAGGTGGAGAAAGCACATGTGAAGACTGAATCTCACAAGTCAAGACCAGATAGTATTAATACTTCTAAATGAATTAAAATATTTTTCATCTCACAAAAAGACACAGATGCTCAATTGAAAATAGTGGCTGCTGAATTGGCGTTGGCATACCATATGCAGGAATATACATTTTCATCTCTATTCCTGATTGTTCTATGAAAATGAGTAAATTTATATTTCCTTATACAGAGGTTGCAACTAAAATGTCTGTTGTTAACCCCTTACAGTGTAGAAATGATTGTGTCAAATCTCACTTATGATCATGCCTCCTTACAATATATCTGGTGATATGTTAGTTTACTGCAACAAAAACAACAACAATAAAATGCTGCCTTAGCTTTTAGGTATGTCAGTTTGTGAAATCAAATAGAGTCCTTAATTTTTATAAAAATTTTAAGAAAACCACAGAAACTATGAAAGAATAGATTGCTGATACCTTGTTTAGATACAAACTACTCTGTGCTCACGTATCTGTGTATTCAGCAGAAAGTGAAAATTTTGGCAAATTCCATTACTCCATAAATTTCTAACCAAAACAAATAAACACCTCTTAACCTGCTAAATGTCCTGTACACCTTGTATACAACATTACTAAAAAGAGGTGTAATTTGCTTCCCTGTGCTATTGAGGCTTTCATAATGAAAGTCTTTTGTCTCTTTTCATTTCTTCGAAATGTACTGAAGCAAATAATGAAATTTTTGATTTATAGTAGTAGAAGTAGATAGTCTTCTAGACATGTTGCCTACAAGATGTATATCATTGTTGCCTACTATAGAAAAAAAATTTAAGGTCTTCTGTAAAAGTACATTTTCAAAGTGTAGGAGAAACAATGTCCCCTATAATTTGGAAACACATTGCTGATGAGAATGGAGAAAACAATTAGAATAAAACAGAAAGTGATGGGCAATTTCTCCAAAATTTATTGATGGTATTTTGAAGAGGCCATAAGCAGTCTAGAAAAGGATGAACTAACTGCACCTGAGGTGTTTACTGTTATGTGTAGGTTTTGATAAAAACTCACACTGGGAAAAAATGACCTTTTAAAAATAGAAATAAGACTGCTACAGAACCCAAAAATGTATGAATAGGGGAATGAACGTAAGCAGGACTTTCTCAATTTTTTTACTAAAATTGTCACTTATTTGGCATTTGTTTTCAATTTCACAAGTTGTAATTACCTTTGTGCTTTAAAGCCACTTTTTCTGAAAAAAAGGGGTTTAAATTCTGATGACATTCAATATGAGTTGGTTTGAAAATTGTGGATATGTTAGAGATGGATATCCTATATGATGAATTTATACATACAAAATACCTGATTGCAAAAGCTGATCTACCAATGTAAGCCAGTGGATACAAAGTACATGGACATTTTTTGAGGGTCAGAGAGTAATTCTGACAAGTTTAAATATTTGCTTTCAAAGGAAGATGTTTGGTGAAAATTCTGGGACACTGTAGAAATACTGCCTCAGAGTTTTGGGGGCCAAGAGACCAAAGAAATGACCCAGACTAATCCAGCTTGGCAAGTTATTAATAAGTGAGTTTATTAGAGGTTACTTACACAGGGCTGTCAGTCCTAGTCAAGATAGGAATTCTCCCAGCACTCACTCCTGATTGGCGGCAGGAGTTCTTCCCAGCCTAAGATCTGCATTTTCTGCCTGTTTGTGGAGGCTCAAATTTCTTTCTGGCAAGTGATGGCAGAGCTCTCTCTTTCTCTCTCTGCATCATTGTATATTTGTATATAATAAAGGCTAAGCATACACAGAATTTCCGGTTAGGCATAGACTTCAGTATTACAATTAACTGAAAGATACTAAGGCAACTAAGGCAGCTTAAAACAGTTCAAACTGGTCCTCAGAGTTATCGCCATCTACACAAAAGGAGCTACTTAGGAATACCCTTTGTATTTTGTATTTCTTTCAGCTATTTTGTTTTGATCTATTATCTTTAAGCTCAAAGAACACTAAATTAGTTCTGTTAAACATTAAAAGCCAGTGGTGGGGAACTTGTATTCTTCTCTCAGAAGGTAAAATACAAAGTATTCCATACTCAAATACTTTTGTTAAGAGGCTATTTAGTTTGATGTTATCAATCAGATTGACACCAGAAATCATCATAACAGAGACTTCATAAAAACAGAGATGGAAATAAGAATGCATGTTATGATTGATTATGGTCACTTTGACCTCTAAATAAAAGAAAAGAATGATGTCCTAAAGGCTGAGGGCAGTTCAGGAAAGTACAATAGCCTCCCATTATCTGCTGTTTTGCTTTGCTTTCCATAATTTTATTATTACAGTAAATTGCTAATCAAAACTAGGTGAGTATAGTACATTAAGATATTTTGTGAGACAAAGAGACCACATTCACATAATTTTTATTACAGTATATTGTTACAATTGTTCTATTTTGTTATTGTTGATCTCTTGTTGTGCCTAATTTATAAGTAAATTTTATCATAGATATGCATGTATATGAAAAAACATAGTAGAGTTGTTCCTCAATATCCACGAAGGATTGGTTCTAAGACCCCCAGCAGATACCAAAATTCACAGTGCTTAAGTAGCATAGTCAGCACTGTGAAACTGCAAATATGAAAAATTGGCCCTCCCTATCTTCAGGTTCCACATTCTGCAATGCTGTATTTTTGATCTGCGGTTCATTGAATCTGCAGATGCAGAATCCACAGTTATGGATGGTTCACTGTACTGTGTATGCAGGGTTTGGTGTAATAGTATTCACAGTTTCAGGCATCCACTGGGGGCCTTGGAACATGGATAAGGAGGAACTACTGTATTATTAGAAAAAGAAACAGAAAGGATAAAATTATTCTACTCTATCATGGAATAGAAGGAACTATGTTAGTATTTTTTATTAAATATAGCTAATATGTAATTAGTCTTACTGTACTTTGTTTTCCTTTTAAAAAGTCATACATTTATGAATCAAAGAAATAATATATTCCATAAAACTTAACATATAAATTATAATTTTAAAAATGCTATATCAGAAAACAGAAACATAAAATTTCAAATAAACCCCATTTTTTTATGTTTTATGTTAACGGGATAACATACATGTGTATAATTGTTATATAGTATTTACTACTATTGTTATTACTGTTGTCATTATTATTATTGACTGGGATGGCCATGTCTTGAGTTTACTCTCTATTGTCTGCAATAGGTGAAGTCCATATATGATCCTTGATATATATTGTATTGTAGTTTAATATATGGTTAATTTTTGCAAATATTTGTTTGAACTAAATATATATATTTACTAGTTGTAAGGGTCAAGATTTCTATATACATGACTATATATGGACACTAAGCATTTTATTTTTTTTTTGTTTAAGTCATTTATGTTCTTATTTTTGTTCTGGTTGATCTATTAGTTTCTGAAATAGTGGTATTGTAATCTCCTGCACTGATTTAAGATATGTCCAATTTTCTTCTCAATATAGACAAGTTTTGAATGATCTGTTTTGAGGCTCTGTTTTAAGCTCATACCTGTTCTGGATTATAGCACCTTGTTGAATTGTTCCTTTAGTCACTGTGTACAACAGTGACTTTATCTGTAATAATGGATTCTGTCTTAAATTCAAAATTGCCTGATTAATATCATTATATCAACTTTTCTCTCCTTAGTATTTGTCTACATCATTTTATATCCTTTCATATGAAATGTTTCTCTGCCATTTTGTTTTTTGTGTGTTTCTAGTATACATCATAATAAGATTTCTTTTTTTAATTAATTTTGAAAGTTTCTTTCAACTGATGACAATAGCCTGTTTCTATTTATTGTAATTACTGATGTATTTGAATATATTTCTGCTGTCATATTTTGTAGACTATATTTGGCATGCTTTTATTTCCTTTCTCTCTTACTTTTTTTAAATTTAATAAACTTTATTTTGTCAGAAAGTTTTAAGCTCGCTGGAAGATTGAACAAATTACAGAGAACTACCATATACCCTCTGTCCCCACAAATGTAAAACTTGCGCTATTGCTATCCCCTGCCATAGTGGTACATTTGTTACAACAGATAAGCCTACACTGACACATCATTATTACCTAAAGTTCGTAGTTTACGTTACAAAGGATTAGCTCTTGGTATTAGACATTCTATGAGTTTGGACAAATTTATAATGATATGTATCCACCATTACAGTATCATATGGAGTTTTTTCACTACCCTAAAAATCCTCTGTGCTCTGCCTATTCACCTCACCTTCCTCCCAGCCCCTGAAACCACTGATATTTTTACAGTCCTAATGGTATTACCTTTTATAGAATGTCATACAGTTGGAATCATACATTATGTAGCCTTTTCAGACTGGCTTCTTCAACTTAGTAATATGCATTTAAGTTTCCTTCATGTCTTTTCATGGTTTAATAGGTCATTTCTTTTTATCACTGAATAATATTACATTGTCTAGATGTGCCACAGTTCATTTATCCATTTACCTATGGAAGCATATCTTTATTGCTTCCAAATTTTGGCAATTATGAATAAAGATGCTATAAACATCCATATGTAGGTTTTTCTGTGGACGTAAGTTTTCAATTTCTTTAGTTAAATCCCAAGGAATGTGACTGCAGGATCATATTATAACAGCATATTTAGTTATGTAAGAAAATACCAAATTATTTTCCAAAGTGACCATACCATTTTGTATTCTCATCAGCAATGAATGGGGGTTCCTGTTGCTCTACATCCTCATATAGCATTTGGTGTCAGTATTTTGTATTTAAACAATTCTAAATAGGTAGTTCATTGTTGCTTAAATTTGAAATTCTGTGATATGATATTGAACATCTTTTCATATGCCTACTTGTCATATGTATATCTTCTTTAGCGAGGTATTTGTTAAGGTCTTTTGCCCATTTATTAATTGGGCTATTTGTTTTCCTATTGTTGAGCTTTAGGAGTTCTTTTTATATTTTAAATAACAATCCTGTATCAGATGTGTCCTTTGCAAATACCTTCTCCCAGTCTCTGACTTGTCTTCTCATTCTCCTGACATTTCTGTATCAGAACAGAAGTTTTTAATTTTAATGAAGTCCAACTTACCAGTGATTTCTTTCATGGCTTATGTTTTTGGTGTTATATCTAAAAAGTCATTTTCAAACCCAATGTCATCTAGATTTTCTCCTATGTTATCTTTTATTAGTTTTATGGTTTTGCAGTTGACATTTAGGTCTATGATCCAGTTTTGAGATAAAGTCTGTGTCTAGATTCATGTTTTTGAATGTGGACTTCCAGTTGTTCCAACACCATTTGTTGAAAAGACTATGTCTTCTCCATGGTCTTGTTTTTGGTCCTTTGTCAAAGACCAGTTGACTATAAATATGTGGGTCAATTACTGGGATCTGCATTCTATTCCATTGATCTATTTGTCTATTCTTTCACCAATACTGTACTATCTCGATTACTATAGCTTTATAGTAGACCTTGAAGCTGTGCAGTGTCAGACCTTTGATGTTGCTCTTTTCTTTCAATATTAAGTGGGCTATTCTGGGTCTTTTGTCTCATTACATAAACTTTAGTACCAGTTTGTCCACAAAATTACTTGCTGGGATTTTGATTGAGATTGTATTAAATCTGTAATTCAAGTTGTAAAGAATCAATATCTTGAAAATATGGAGTCTTCCCATACATGAACATTGAATATCTCTCCATTTATTTAGATCTTCTTTGATTTTTTTCATTAGTTTGTCATTTTCCTTATATCTTGAACATACTTCATTAATTTATACCTAAGTATTTTTATTTTGAGGGATGTTAAGTGGTATTATGCTACTGTTTTCAAATCCCTCCTGTTCATTGCTGGTATATAGGAAAGTGATTGACTTTTGTATATTAACCTTTCTTTGATATTTTTCATCTCTTTATCACTCTGTGTCCCACTTTGGTAAATTTTCTGTATTTCTTTTAAGTTTACACTTTCATTTTCAATGGTGCCTTAACTGGTGTTTATCCCATCTGATG
>NW_012152052.1:568897-584479 GCF_000956105.1 Propithecus coquereli
TATTCCCAATATCAAAAGACAAAAATTACTTGTAACCTCAGTATCTAAAATATATATCTGGTTGAGAGTAAAAGCTCAACAGTACTTTTTTACATGAATGAGTTCTAAATTTTTGTAGAATTAAAAAAAATATTTTAGTTTGCATATTTGATATAGTTTCTGTCTTTGTACATGTAAATACAGCTTTATGTTCAATTGTCTTTTTTTTTTAACCTAACATTCTAATAAGATCAAGTCAAGATACACTTGTGTGCAAGTGAGAGGTTAACAAATCAAACTGGTTTAAAGGAAAAGAAGAAACTGTTGGAAAGATAGCAGCTTATATCCAACAACTGAAGGGCAATGTAACCTTCAATTTGTGAAAAGATGAGTGCTCTTGCTTACGTTCAAGAACTACCAGGCACTTGAACCATCCAAGGAATCTCTCTGTCATTTTTTTTCTTTTTTTTACTACTTCTTGTGGACCAGCTTCCCTCTAGCTCTGCTCATTGTGTTTCCCCAGATAGCATAAAACACGTACACCAAAGATCCCCAAGCAACCCATCTTAAAGCTTCCACCAGCAAATTATGATCTCTCTGGTCCCACATTTTAAAAAGTAAGCCAGGAAAGAATTATGATAGATCATTTACCAGAAGAAGGTAAATATTCATTCCATAAGAAAAGAATAGTGCTTGAAAGGAACAGCAATGAATGTATTATAGAGCATAAATTTAATTGCCAATTTAAGCATTTTAGCAATATGTTTTTAATGACTATATAATGCACATCGTAGTGGAGCCCCAAAATTTGCTTACCCTTTATTCTGTTTGCAGGTATTACATTGCTCTAATATTCTACCATTAAAACTAATATTGTAATGAAGGTTTTTTTATATAATATTTGTCATTATCTTGTACAATTTCCTGTGTATTTTCACAGAGAAATAGACAGAGAATATACAAAAAATAAGGTATGAAATTTTATTTACATCTTAGTCTTGGACGTTATATTTTAAACTCTCCTTTCAGTACTTATATTGACTCTCTCTCACTCTTTGTTTCTCTTTATCTCTCTTTATTTATATTTTTCAGGAGGATGTTTTATCCAATGTATCACATTGTTAGCACAATGAATGCAACTAAAGATGGAAATCAGTTCAATATGAATTGAAAAGAAATATTTATTATATACTGAAACCCATATTTATATACAGCTGTACGATAAAATAAGGCTTAAAAAGTATGCAAGATGCCAGATGAAAGTCTCGCTAAATGGCCTATATTTAAAACAGATGAAACTTAAGATCTATTAGATTGACCATATGAAAGTATTATTTCTACAAGTGAAAAATGGTTACAAGCAGCAATTCCATGTGGTTTAACCTAGTATATCAGTTGGGAACTTTTTAAACTGCAAATATGGGAATAACTGAGCAATAATAACTTAAAACAAATAGAAGCAGAATTTTTTTCTCACATAACAAGAATTCTGGAAGTGGTTGCAGATGTTGGTTCAGCAGAGCAGTGCCTGAAGAGATACCGATTCTTTCCATTATTTTTACTCACTGTCTTTTATATGTTTCATTTTTATGCTTGTTCACCTCATAGTTACAAAATTGCTACTATAACTCTACACATCATGTTTGTATAATGGGAATAAAGACAGGGGACAGTGGAAGAGGACCATGGTACCAGCTCTGTGTATTCCTTTTCATCAGGAAAGAAAATATTTTTTTTTAGTCCCTAGTAGACTTCTGCTCACAACTCCTTGACCAAAACAATGTTGTGATCACATTTGTCTGCAAAAAACTGGGATGTTAATTATTAATATTTAGCTAGGTGCATTGCAGTTCTAAAATAAAATGTGGTTTTGTTGGTAAAGGATAAAAGAGAATAGATATTGAGAACACAATTCACAGGATCTTCCACAGGGTATTTTCTCACTAAATTCAGTACCACAGAAAGCCAGAATAACTTCAAAATCTCTACAATATGAAAAATATGGAAAAGGACTTTAAACCTGAGAAGGATGATTTTTGGTAATAATAAACATATTAATAAGCATAAATGAGGCATAATTTTAGATATTAATAAGCATATCCTTTATCACTTTAAACTTTGTGTATGACAGAACGAAAGAGAAGGCTATAAAATTGTTTCCATGGTTGGCACACATAGTGGTGTTTTTTTCCTTATTGAAACATTGGTATCACTAATTCAAAAACAATCCTGCATAGTAGGCATCGAGAATCAACTATTAGCTAGGTGATCACTATAGTTCATAAATGACCAGAAAAATTATGGAAGTGACCCACCAGAAATCAATTTGCATAAGGAACTTTGAAGCCTCCTGAGAAATGAATATCATTCTCAGGGTAGAGAGATTCCGATACAAGAAGCTTGGTCTTAAATCAAAGCCTTTGTATTGGGGAGGAGTGATAAATCAGTCCAGCATGGTTCTGAAACATGGATTTGTTTCTCAGTACAGCCTAACCCCTTACCACCAGTCGAGTCATTAATGTCTGAATCTTGAAATAGAGAGGGCAGGGCATAATTCATAAATAAGAAATGATTTTCAAATAGGTTGCAGTCATCCCTACTAAATTAAGTTATTGGAATCTTAGTAGCTCCCTTTAGTTGAATGTAACATAAAAATGAAGGTCAGGAAGTCTTCTCTACTCAGCAGCACAGTAGTTATGAAGGATCATGGTGTCTCTAATGTAGCAAGTAGTGGTAGTGACTGGTGGACTCAGAGATACCTGAGGAAAGCTGCAGAGTAGATACACATCAATCTAGGCAACAATGCCAGAGGAAGGGTAAGAAACTTGGCTGTACCCAGAACAGGTGCCACTGGTCAAAAGCAGAGTCCAGCATGAGGAACGGTGAGACTCAGCAGACAGCATTGCTAAGTGGTCATGGCGGCCTTCAGGAGATCGAGCTACAGTTAAAAGGTAAGAAATGGGGCATGCCATGTGGTAGCCGATTAGGAACCTAATATTTGTTTGTGAGTGGGTATTACACTGTCAAGAAATTCTTACAGGCACTTTTTCCGTAGTTAAGATTTACCGTTAGCATGTGCTAAAAGTAAGAGTCATTGGAAAATATACTACATTTGCAAATGAATATTTAAGTCCTAGATGAACTGGTCACAGTCTAATAAAATCAGGATAGAATAATACCAGAAATTTAGCTTTCTGTGTATGCCTGTGGATCTATAACAAGATCCTAAATATTTATCATTCTTGCTCTTTGAGTCTTTCTTTCTCTCGGTTGGATTCTCAAATGAGAAGGGAAAAAAGAAAAAAGTAAGGGAACTAACATTTTTTTGGAGCATTTTCTAAATGCCCGGCATATTCTCCAGTAGGAATCAGCAAAATTTTTCTGTAAAGGTCCAGGTAGTAAATACTTCAGCTTTGTGGGCCATATGTTGTCTGCTGCAACTGTATAACTCTGCCCTTATAGCAGAAAAGCAGCCATAGTCAATACCGAAACAAAAGAGTGTGGCTGTGTTCCAATAAAACCTTATGGACATTGAAATTTATATTTCATATAATTCTCACATGCGAAAAAATATTCTTATTTTGATCTTTTCAACCATTTTAAAATGTGAAAACCATTCCTAAGCTCTCTGGCTGTACAAAAACAGATGGCAAGTCAGATCTGGCCCATAGGCTGTAGTATGCCGACCCTTGTTCTTGAAGCATAAACTAACTCATCTTTTAGCTGTAAGAATTCAGTGGAGTAGTTATAATCCCTATTTTATATATATTAGTAAACTGAGGCCAAGAAACATCTATCTTACTTAAGGACACACAGTAAGTTGTAAAACCAGTATTCACACCAAGATAAATCTGAGAAATTCCATGTTCTTTTGATATATGGACAATTGTAATAATTGGCAGTTTTTCCTAGAGCACTGTGCTGATATGGACAGCATGGCCTCACTACGGCTCAGCAGGAAGAAGTATAGTGATGAATGAGCAATGCCTTCCAGGAGGAGGGGAGGTGAGGGTGGCAGCAGATGCTGTGTATAATTATTTCTCCATTTCTAACAGGTGAAAATAGGACTAGCAATGGTCTCTGATTTTGAGAAATCCAGAACGATTGGAGTTTGAGCTGCTTTCTGAGCAACTTCAGCTGCAAGGGGACTTTCACAAGTGAGCTGGTTTGTTGAGATGTCCAAGTATCTATATCTATTTTCATCATGTTTGTTATCATGCAGGGATGGCTCACCCTGTGCCCACTGTGACTACCCATATCCCCACACTCCCTCTCTGGCTACTAGTACCATCTTAGGACTGCTTAGAGGTGCAAGGTAAAAAGTGTTCTACTGTTTCTGATACCATACTTCTATGTGACATAGTTCAGTCTCAGGTCAACTCTTAAAAGGTTGATGAGAGAGAGTCTGTGAGGTTGCTTCGGACGACTTGCCCAGAAAGTCCATGCCCTTGTTTTTTCTCTAATGCTTCCACCTCATGGTGAAGTGAAGAAATTCTGTGTCGTTCCCAAAGAATTTGGTAAGTAAGGGGCAGGGAGCAAGGATGAGGAGAAGGAAGGGATCCTCATTTTCTTCAATTTCTGTCAACCTTCTCCCCAATTTTCTTATTGTAGGCCTATATAATTTTTGAACTGGCTTTTATGTCACTTAATATTCTTGTTAATCTTTGGTTTATGACATAAGAGTCCTTCAGTGTGCTCAGCTTCTGCCGTTGAAACTCACGCAATTCCACTGGGACCACTGTGAGTAATCCAGAATAATCTCACCATTTTGAGGTCAACAGATCTATTATCTTAATGACATCTGCAAAGTCCTTTTTGCCATGTAACAAAACATGCTCATAGGTATAACACAGGGTTCAAAGGCCATGGGGACCAAATTTCTGCCTACCACACGTGTGTTTATACAATACGAAACATTTTAAAATGACACAGATTAATGTGTAGCATGGTTGTGTTCCAAAATTTTCAACATTCATACATAATAGTCTTGTCTTGAACATGGATATGGATACCTGGCCAATTAGAGTAGTAGAAAAGCCTCTTCTGGTCCGTGCTTGAACAGTATCTGACTTGAGATACCATTTAACCTCTCAGTGCCTCTGTATTTTCATCTTAAATCAAAAATAATACATTTTACCATGCCTAACTCTCTGAACTGATGTAAACATCACAAGATATAAATAAATAGTAGTAAATAGAATATTTCAAAAATTTAGGACTCCTCTTTTATTTCTCATCAGTGAGAATAAAATCATGAGAATAAAACCACTCTTGGTTTAAAAAAGGAGAGAAAAAAAAAGTCCATGTTTAGAAGACAGTATATTTAGAATTATTTAACTCTAATGAACTTTGAAAATCTTATGGAAAAATCCATATGGTATATGCAAGTGCAAATAGAAAAAAAATCAGGTGAGGAATCTATTTCTTTTCGTGTTTTATTATGCCAAGAGATAATGTAGTGCCTCTCTCTGGAATCTCATCTGTCACACGGTACACTATAAAGTGACAGGACGTGATGGGACATATTGATGAGACCCAACGTAACACAGGGCATGGTTTGTGGTCTGTGTGTGGGTATAGATAATTAGGAAAACTCTGGAAAAGAGCAGTTTCGGAAGGATTTAATGAAGAATTGTTATGGTAGATAAATAAAAGGTAAGACTAAGCATACCTTCTTTAATAAAATAAAACATACAGGATATTGGATGTTATCCTCCTGACTGCTAAATTTTATAATCATCTGTTTGGCATTTAACCTTCACATATGATTAAGATAGTGAACCTCATACCCACAGCATTCCCTTGTAAGAGGAGAATATGGTGATAGGAGATAATTGAATTTTGTTCTGACCCTCTTTGGCCTCTTTGCAGAAGCAATTTGTGAATTATTTAGGAAAAAAGGAAAAGCATATTGCCTCAAGAGAGAAATTCTGGGTGCAAAGAGGAATTTAGTTCAGTGGTGCTGTCTCTTAGAATACATCTGCTTTCCCAGCTTGAAATGAAAATCGAAATGGAAATTTCTATTCATCCTTATGCATTAACGAGATCCCTTCCTTTCACTGCCATGCTTCATATGTCCCAAACTAGACTAACAGCAGATCTAAAACTTTACAAATCACTCTGGGACCTTTGTTATTAAGATGGCAATCTGTGATTGAACCAATAAAGGAAAGTAACCCCACTGTAAATAAATTTCACATGAACATTTAGACGTCTCAAATGCCGACTAAAGCAAATTAAGAACAGTGTAATTGTTAATCTTAGCATTTCTGTTGCATTGTATCTCTTTATATTTATGCAACTTTATTACAAAAAGAACTACAGCTCATAGACATAAGAATAGTGATGAAATGAGAAAAAGAAATGCTTTTTTCCTTGTCTCTTTGTTTGGTTTGAAAGTACTATTTTACATTGTGATTACATAACTTACTATCTGAAAGAATGAAAAATGCCGATATTATCATTGAGCTTTAAAATAAGTCACAAATATGTCTAAAGACCACCATTCTCCAAAGATTACATATATGCTACTTTTTATTTTACAGCCATCAACAGTATTGGCATGTATGTGACAGCCAAAGGGGCAGAATGAAAATGATTTAATAAAGAAATTCAAAACTAATGTAAAAAATGAAATTGAAACTGGGCTGTCACAGCCTTAGAGAGTTGAGGGGTCAGTATGAAACATTTTGTTTTATTTTTAAAGCTTTGATTGTCCTGCCAACATGTATTTGTGCTGTCACTCTGAGGACCCTTCTAGTAGCACTGAAGTGGCAGGCAGCTCTTGATTGATGAGTGTTTGCATTCATTTTATTATTTGTTGTTTATTTCTTGCCTGACATGTTTAACTGAAAAAAATTCATACAAGAACCTTTACAATTATGTTAGTCAGCCTGCACCAGAATTCCATTTTCGTGTATTAAGGAAACTGCAGCAAAAACAAACATGCACGCAAACACAACAGGTTCTTTTGAGATAAGGAAGATAATGTCAGTTCCGTAATATTATTAATATGTTCCCGTTGATGTAAGGGGCAACAAGTAATCAAAAACCAACAATAAAAAGTTACAAATAAGTCAGACTTGCCTAAGAACTTTCTGAAATTATTTCAAATATCAAACAATTTCTTTAGTAATGACTGTTTTGCTACTTCCCCATTGTAATTTTTACTTGTAAAGGGCAAAGAACTTCAAGATAGAGACTTTATATTGCAGCATTTGGTTGTCTAAATATTGGTAAGCAGTATTTATAGACTACAGTAGTCCCGTAACCAAAGATTCAGCATTCTCATTTCATGAGCTATTACAGGTATGTACAGTGCTTATGCCGTTAAGTCTGAGGTTGGTTCATGATGCAGGTGAGAACATACATATTGGCTTAAACGTGGTATTTTAATTTGTGCCACCTGACTGAATAAAATGCATGAAAATTATATTTACCCCTTGATTTTTCTACCCCATAACTATTGAGCCATTTTTTACATCTATTAGGGCTCTATGTTTTTGTTAGAAGAAAAACACCTCAAACTGGCTTAAATGATACATGAGAAAGAAGTGCGTTTTGTTTGGTTTTTCTGGTTTGTTTGATTGGTTGTTTTTGGCTTTGTAACTGGAAGATCCAGACATAGGGTGGAAGTCAGGACTGACTTGCTTTAACTGCTCCTGGAGTCGTCACTCTGCATGCCTTGTGCAGGGTCAGCCACATCTTCGGACTGACTTCTCTCATAGTGGTAAAATGGTTAAGTATAGATTTAGACTTTACATTCACCTATCACAAAATTCAGTTGTCTTAATTGAGACAGATGTTCTTTTTTTGAACCAATATAAAGGGGAGGGTTGACAATAACCAAATATCAAACACAAACAAGTTAGCTAAAGGAAAATTTAAGGCCCATAAGTTAAGGATTAGTACATTGATTAGCTTGATGAAGAAATTTTTGTGGGAGTTGAATTAATCTTAGAAGCCTTCTGGGAGCAAATTATTTATAAGAGATATTTGAAATACAGGAAGGAAGACCATGATGAACTGGGAGGGGGAATTGGAAATAAGTATATATGTA
Source organism: Propithecus coquereli (assembly GCF_000956105.1). Taxonomy (NCBI): domain Eukaryota; kingdom Metazoa; phylum Chordata; class Mammalia; order Primates; family Indriidae; genus Propithecus; species Propithecus coquereli. The sequence continues at coordinate 576,936 of NW_012152052.1, forward strand.
ATCACCCCTACTTTCATATCTTTGTACATATATCTGTGATGCATTTAAAAATAGCTACCATATCAAGCTCTTCTTCTAAGCCCCATTCTAACTAAGCTCTTTATAAATATTATTGCACATCATACAACAACCTTGTTAGAATTAGATATTAATATTATTACACCTAGGTAGCAGATGAGGAAACTGGGTTTCAAAGAGATTAAGCAACTCTTCTAAAATCATTGTTAGAAAGCAATGGAGGGTGGTTTGAATTTGCATTTCACAATTTCAAAGTTCATGATTATAACAACTACATTATTATTATACTCACATTTTTGGTTTACAGGTCAGTCTCTTGTTGTGAACTCTCTGAGGGCAGAAAAAACAGATATTAATATTATTACACCTAGGTAGCAGATGAGGAAACTGGGTTTCAAAGAGATTAAGCAACTCTTCTAAAATCATTGTTAGAAAGTAATGGAGGGTGGTTTGAATTTGCATTTCACAATTTCAAAGTTCATGATTATAACAACTACATTATTATTATACTCACATTTTTGGTTTACAGGTCAGTCTCTTGTTGTGAACTCTCTGAGGGCAGAAAAAACAGCGATTTTTTTCCTTGTTCACTCACTACCATATCCTCAGTGACTAAAATAGAGTCTGGCTTATAGTAAATGCTTAATTAAGATTTAAACATTGTTGAATAAAGGATTATATTCCTCTGCCTGGAAAAGGACATTTATCAATTAGTTTAGGCCATTCCTGGGACTGGTTGCTTTGCAAGAGTGGAGAGAGAGAATTTACCATAGGAAAAATAAAATAAATACAATGTTCACTACATTCCTTGGGAGAAAATTCTAAATTTAGAACCTTGCACCTTTTTTTATTACCTATCTAACTTAAATATTATTTTATGTGCCTCTGTTTCCTCCTTTGTAACATCAGTGTAATTTATGATATATGCCTCATTGTCTTATTGTGGGTTACTGTGATGATTAAATATGGTAACACATATGTCAGTTACCATGCTGTTCGCTGAGCATAAGCACTCACTGAATTTTAAGTACTATTATTCTTATTGTTATTAACCTCCTTTTCTATTTCATCGTTATCCTTATCAGTATCATCACCATCAGGTTAAAATGGCCCAATTATGTATAACCTGAGGACGCTGTTTTTTTACGATCTATTTTTAAGTGTAAAATGATCTTTAATAACATCAATAATATGTATTATTTGGGTAAGTATAGCCAAGAAGAATATTCATACCTGTTTGTCCTAAATCAGTTACTTCCTAGGAATTGTCCTCATCAGAGGTTATTTTGTCAGTAGCAACACACAGAACTTACAGGATGTCTTTGGTATCCAAAGAGAATGTTCTTAAATCTGATTTAGTAGACCCACGGAGCAAAATCAAATTACTTAATTTTTCAGTTTCTGGTAAGGTAGAATTTAGAATTCTCTAAAATATATTTTGATTCTGAAGATTTAATGAAATTGTATTCTTTCTTTGTAAGACTGATCTTAAATTCACCTCTGCCTTAGAAATCTATTTTTAAGCACTCTTCATCCACTAAAATGTTCATGCTTGTATTTTATATTTGTGGCTATTTATCGCATAGAACCTGACAGTATTTATTAATTGTTTAATGTGTATTAGACATATTTTTCTAAAATGATTTTCTAAATTCTTTTAATCATTACATAGTCTCATGATGACAGCATCTCTGAACCTTAACAACTTACAATATAGTTAATTAATTAATGTCTCTATATACACCTAATACTTAAGAATGCTTTTTAAATACTCACCTATTACATAGTTAGGACAAGTAATTTTATTTCACATGGAGAAACATTTAAATTTCAAAGTAGCCATTTATTCAAAGTCACTCATCTAGTAAGTGACAGACCCCAAATTTCAACTCAGGTAGGTCTTTACATTTCAAATCTGGTACTTTAGGTTATTTTCTAACAAATTCTACTGCCACATGGGTATTTTCTAGTATTAGATTGGGAGATATATGAAAGCAGGTACTTTTTCTTTACTTCTTTGTACTTTGAGAGTGTTCAATATATTTTTCAGAGTAAACATACTGAATATTAAAAATTATATTTAATTGACAAGAAAGCCCAGAACTAACAAATGAGATCAAGTGTCAAGGCTCTGACCTACTGTGTGGGACTCTTTGTATTATTCCATCCTCATCCTCCATCGGCTATATCAGCTGAAGAGCAATCATTTAGGCGAATCTGTTTTTGGAAATTGAGGATTATAAATATTCACTGCTTTTTTCAAGATTTTTTTTAAGTGTTTATCATAACAAATTAGAATATGGAAGTGGATTGTCACCCCACTGACCAAAACTGGTTCTGCATATTTGACAGTCTGAATAGGGATGTGCATTTCCCTATGCTCTATTGCATGCTTTCTAACATTATATCTTCAGACAAAGACAGCCCTCCCATAGAGATGAGGATACAGGTCTTGCTAGAGCCTTTCAACAATTAAAAATTATTTAACCAACTGGTTATCAAACATTCATCCATCCCTTTATTTGTTCATTCATGTAATAAACATTTACTCAACTCATTGAATTAGTGGGGATAAAAGAATGAATAAGATATATTCTAGCAGTCAATGGGATTCAGAAGAAAAATGATACACAGTTTATAGTCTGGTGGAAGAGAAAGAGAGGGAATTTATAAAATCACAGAGATATATTAATGTTTGATCTTCGGGGTTAACATCAGATATCATGAAAGCACTTAGTGTGCACTAGTCTGTGCTCTAAATAGTTCACGTTTATGAGCTCAGTTAATATTCACTCATGTCTAAGAAATAAATCTTATTTCCCCATCCTGTATCTAATACAATGGACACCTAAATAAATGTGTGGCTTTATTTGAAATAAAGTATTTTGTATGAAACAAAGTAACTTTCTCAAGGTGAATATAATTATATAGTGACCAAATTCGAGCTTGAAACTCTGCTATCTGACTAAAAATCCCAAGCTCACATTCCTCCATCTAAACAGAGTACTTTGTGTATGCTATTTTGTCATTCACAAGATTCTGAAATATACATGGTCATTTGCGTGCATGTTCCGTTTTTTCTACTACATTCTTTACCTTTCAGAGACAGGAATCGTGTTTCATTTATTTGAGACTTACCCACAGTATCTAGCATCATGTTTTAAAAACAGTTGCTTTAGAAACATATTAAGACCACGGCTCTTTATAGACATGAAATTAAAAAAAATGTATGATTAATATGAAATATAAAAAATTAGACAAACACACTGAGTAAAGACGTAATAACAAAATGTAGGCTCTTGTAGTAATGCAGAAAGATCTCGACACTCAAAGAATAATCCTGTTCTATTGTTCAATCAAATAGGATGTCTAATTAGCTAAGCACAGATTTTTCTTTCTTTCTTCCTCCCCCAGAAACCCATTCAATTTTTAAAATATTCAAAATTCCTAAACGAAACAATTTTAATCATCTACCTGAAAGTTGGTAGCACTATAGGAAATTGACAGCCTGGCATCAGAGTTAAACACCCTTTTAATTCTTTTTGCTCCTAATTTGTATCATTAGCGTATCTTAGTCTGTCAAAGTAATCAAAGCCATCAGTGGGGGAGAAAAGGTGACTTGTACGTACAAGTATCATGTATTTATTAATATGATTATTTTAATCATTTAGTTGGAGAGAACCTATTTTTAACAAGTACAGTGGCTGACCATATTTATATTAGGACCTTTCCACCATATCAAAGGTTCTCAAAGTGACAAAGCTGTAACTAACAGCAAAGAGTGTTAAAACAGCTCTGAGTAATGTGTATTTGTGCACTATGAGGGCATACATGTGTGGCCTCTGGGTAAGGCACAAACAGGGTAGTAAGGTCAAGTCAAAGTATCACATAACATTTCTTATTTTCTTAACGTCCAATTAGAATAATATGAGTCTTTGTGGGCACCTTATCTAGAAAGAAAAACATCAATAATTGTCTTTCTGACTCTATTACTTTCCAGGGGTTACTGCATGGGGCTGGGGAAGAGGCTTTCTCTATAGTACCAGGTAGAATGTTGGGACTATCTACCTGCCTTGCCCTCCCTGCTTCTCATGGCATGTGTACGATTCTCTGTCACTACTGCAAATCTGATAATCCTCACTGTATTTGGTCAGTGCCACTCACTAGAATTTTAAAAGCAGTTTAAAGAAACTAACATTTACTTTTTAGGTTTCTATCATGGGCTCCTTTTCCCTCTTTCTCTTGTCCACTGCCTGACTCCCAGCAAAAGAAAAATATAAATATGCATGTATGCGTATGAACTATATGTATGAAAATATATAGTCATATTCTTAGAGGAGAAGGACACACTTAACCGTTTAGAATTCCCTTGGAGCAAGAGCACAATTTAATAGAATGCAGTGTTTTGTTTTTAGTTTCGAGAAAGTATTCATTAAGAGTAAAACAGGAAAGACGATCAAAGCACATGAAAGAGAAACTGTATTCTTTGTACTTTCCCTGTCGTCTTGCCTGAAATTTAGTCCTCTTCACCTCTTGCCCCACTGGATTCACTAACTTCCAATTTTCTTCTCCCTGTTGTGCTAAACTCAGAAATGTGCCTAGAAACCAAAGAATAAGGTTGCGTGTGAGTTGTGTATGTTTGGAATAGGGAATTACCATTCCTAAATTTCTCAGGGACTTTAGAAATTATCTTTTCCCCCTCAAGAAAAGGGAATTTCTCTTTTTTTCTTGTTCCCTCCTCCCCGTTTTCCTTGTCAGTTAGAAGCTGCCTGACACAGGCACTGCAAAAACACTGGGTGGCAGTCCCTCTATCTTCCAGCCACCAACACCAGAACGGACTGTCATCACGAGCAATTCGGCTATATAACATCGTATTATTTCCCTGCACTTGCTGGCTGATGCTGAAACTCTTAATTCCACCGAAGACCCAGCGGTTCGGTGGAGACAGGGCAGTGCAGAGCAGCAGAAATAATAGGTTTTCTTAAAAGCATATGTCACAAAGCAAAACCATGAGCTTTCCTAGATCAGCCAAAACATGAAAACTGGAAGTGAAAATGTCCTGTTCGGTGATTTAGTCAATGGAATTAAATCATAAAGCTCCCAACAGTTGTTTTTAGTCGTCTCACCTGTGATTTTCTGAGTACAGATACATATCTTGGGATCCCCCTTCCACATCTGCTTCCATGTCTAGTTATCATTTATATGAGTTTTCTATAGTTAAAGCATTTGCAGACTCTAGAATCTGGAGTCTTCTGCCACACTCTGTTTGTTTCCTTTTTCTCTCCAAGTACTCCCCTTCTGTGTCCCGGATTCGAGACAGGAATCTGTGCTATGGACGCCCAGGTACACGCAGTGCAGCTCGCCCGCCGAGACTCGCAGTGTCCCAGCACACGGCTCATGAGTCAGCTCCTCTTTGAAGTCCTGAGCACTGACGAACGGAAAATAAAGATTTTTTTCAATTAATTTTAATGATTAAAAATATGACAATTCAAGACATTTAGAAAGTAATTAAATAGGCAATTTGTGGCAGTATAAATATTATAAGCAAAAAAAAAAATTCCCATATGGTATTTCTGATATAAGATATTTAATTAAAACAGCCAAAAACCATTTAAAGATCCTGAGTTTTCATAACAAAGAAGCAGGGAGCTTTAGCTGGGGATCATGAAGTGTTGTACCTAAATGAGAGTTATCTATGTCTATTCCTAGTTGTTTTTTTTTTGGTTTTTTTTTTGTTGTTGTTGATGCTACGCTGCTGATCATCTGAAACTAAAAGTAAGTTAAATAAATAAATAAATAGATAGATAAATTCAAAAAGGCAAAGACAAGTTTTCTTAGTTAAGCAAATTCACCACAAATAGGTCCATGTCTCAAAAGTATTTTTTCTTTGTCATCAATAGCCCATAAACAATTAATAGGAGCAAGATTTCGTCAGTGTTAATTACTGCAGTTAAATAAAACTACTGAATTAATAATTTAGGTAATAGTCTCCAAAATCATGGATAACAGTCAGAAAAGAGTGGTAATAATTTATTATTCAATTAATTTTCAAAATAATAAGAATTAAATAATGATTCTTTCCTTTAACAAATATTTCTTAAGTCTTTTCTATGTGCTAGATTGTGTTTTGAGTCCTGGAGATTCAGCAGTGAATAAAACAAAGACGCCTTCTTCATAATGTATATACCCCACAAACAGAGCGCCTGCCTCTGATTCCATATTAGAGAATGAGGTGGCCATTTTTTATATATCACTTATATCATAAATTACCTAGTACCTTATCTAAGTCATTGGAGGTGCTCAAAATTTTATTTTAAAAATAAATTAATTACTGATACCTTTGACAAGAGAGTCAGTATGCCTGCTTCTAAAATGATCAGCCAATTTTTTTAAAATTCATACTTAATTATAGAAAAATACATTAAAATCGGTATTGCAAAATTAATTATAATGTGTAGCATTTTGATAGCACATTTCTAGAGAGACATTAAATATTTTGCTTACTCTTCTGCCTAGAATTTAAGTTAAATATTCATAATAATATACACAGAAACACTAACATTTTATTTTTACCAGAAATTTAATATTGAAGTTTTTATATATAAAGTAGAAAATCTTGCCCATGTGACTCATACATTGTGCCTGTGACTTTAATGCCTTTAACAAGACAGCCTAATGGCCCATTATTGTTTTTAAGAGGGCACCTTAAAATAACCTTTCAGCAAATTTTCTGACATATTTTATCTTAGCCTCCATTTATTTCATTTATATTGACCCTGGTCCCTTTAAAATAGCTGGTTTTTGAGAAACATTGGAGTAAGCACAGCATTTCTGCAAAGACTTTCGGATTCTTCCAGTAATTCCACATTGATGCTGCTTAGTTTTATGGGTAACAATCTGCTCTTCTTTTGGAATCTGTCAGAATCAGAAAAATGCACATTAATCATTTACTATAGGAGCATGTACTGCTCCAAATGTCCCCCATTTCAAGATGGCAATTGGGCACTTGTCAGTAATTACCCACAGCCTCACAAGTAGGGAATTGGCCGTATGTAGTGTCAACTGTGGACAGTACCTCCTCCTCCAGATGATGTTCTTAGAGACTCCAGGATGGGCCTCCACAGATTGTCATGTGAAGACAGGCCTGCCATATAAATGTTCTTTGTTTATTGACATACTGTAGGGACTGTTTCACTTCCACATTGAATTTAAACCATGGAACAGCTCCAAAGGAGTGATGCAGCTTTCAAAGTCTTTGGGGTGGGAACAACACCACCTGCACAAGACTTTTTTGGATTTGAGTTAGGCCTAGTAGTTGAGAAAGACAGGAAGATCATGATTCTAAACCGGACAAGCAGTGGTGTGGGAATTCAGGGGGAGATTTAGTTGGTTTCTCCCTCAAAGCTGTAAAAACACCTCTTTGACTATTTGACATTGTGTGAAGATATGTGGTCCCAGGAAATCATTAAACAGAAGCCTTTCTGGACTAATTTTTTACCAACTGAATGTCTTTACATTGCTATTAC
>NW_012152052.1:586644-587473 GCF_000956105.1 Propithecus coquereli
GAAACTGAATTATATGTTCTGAACCTTAGGCTTCTCATCTTTAAATGGGGCCATTATGTGCTAATTCAGATGGTTGTGTAGATAATGTGTGTAGAACACTCAAAATAGTACTTAATTCAGGTTAAAGGCTCTACATCTATGAATTTTTCCTCCAAGACTTCTGCTTATACAGTGGTTCTCTAACTCCACCAAATAGGTTTTAAGGATGAATGACTCTTTCTATCCCTTGTGGTGTGATGCAGCACCATGTATCAGACAGTTCAATAAATATTTGTTGACACTGTGAATACAAATTCACCATAATGGAATTTTGAAGCAACTTTTAAATATCCTCTTGGGAGACATACATAAAATGGGATATTACCCAGATTATACCCTGCTTTCTCTTTCCAGATGTCTTCATCACTCTAAAATAACAGAAAAATGTTTGTTAATGCTATGGGCAACGTAGATCAGTAATCTTGGTTAAGTGCACATTAGCAATTTTCTAGTTGGTCACGTAGTTATCTGGTCAGGCTAATGGTGAGAACCATAGAAGAGACAGGAACAAGGCTCACAAAATATGACAGAAGTCAGTGAAAATATCTTACTTTTAAGAACTATAATTTCTTAGCTAAAAAATGCCTTCTTGGGCAAGGTGAGGTTTGGTTGGGAAGATTTCCATAGGGGATTTTTTTCATATGTTCAGGAATTTCCTCTAAGGCTAGCAAACAGCCAAGCACTAGAACAAACAAACAAAAAATTCCTGAAAGAAAAAAAGTGGGATTTTTCTATTAAATTCCCTATTAATTACATAACAGCTAGGGACATTTTAGACCAAAGTAGAAAA
>NW_012152052.1:599798-601076 GCF_000956105.1 Propithecus coquereli
ATTAACCACAACATCTCCTTGTTTTACATTTCCATATGATTTTCAACATCATGGTTTAATATTTATATTTCCCCTAATTTCATCCCTCTTGTTTCTAAATTTACATGCTATTAATATTAACAAAGAAAAAATTAATAACTTACTATGGAGCATTTAAAATTCAAGAAAGTGTAAAGAATCAAAATACAAAATAATACATTTATCAGAAGTATACAAGTTTCTTTGCTTTGGGAGCTTTTTGATAGATGATTGAATTTTCTACTCTTAATCTGCTTCTCTTAGCATGTTATAGACAAATCCATTTTTATTTTTTTAAGTAAGGTTAATATGATTTTTCAGTATACTGAAGGCTATCCCCAGTGCAGCAGTTACAGAATCTACGGTTTTCAACATAGAAGTTTGTGATCCTTTCTCCTTGAAGTTAGTCCACAAGACCTACAAGAACAGATGAGATTAGCTGTGAAATTCTGATCTCCACTGGATTCATGAACCCGTTGTTTATGTACAGTGCTACTGTGGTATTAGCCTTAAACTGTTAAAATCATTGACTAATACAACTTTAAAGGTTTAAGAAAACGAAGAGTTTACATGATCCAATGGTATTATTTTACAGATGAGAAATTCTCATAAAAGGAAGAACTAGACAAATATATTTTTGATCTGAAACTTAAAACAGTTTAAGAACTGATGTCACATGGATGTGTCAACCTGATAAATTCATTGATTTTTAGCATGTGAAAAGTGCTGAAGTATTCAATTCAACCATGGCAAATACTCATGCTTTAATATCGGAAAAACATAGATTATTGGCAAAAAATCTTTAAGATCATTTATGGTTCTCAATAACACGGTACACAAAAATTTATCCACCTTTTCGAGTTTGGTACCTATAATATCGGGATATATTAAAGCTAGTGGCAGTGGGAGGTGAAAAAGCCATGGCATTATTGAGATGAATCAGTGCAAATTGAAGATCTAAAAAAGTAACTTAAATGTTCAATCAAATACTTTACCCAAAGGACAAAAGTATCTATCATGTTAAAATGAGAAAGAAAAAATGTGACATGTTGAATAAAGAAGAAAAAAAATTTAAGAAGAACTTTAACTACTTTATGTCACTCTGACCCTTTAATTCTACTAGAGCACTGAGGATAAATCTTGTATGAAGAAATTAAAACAACTGCATATAAGCATCTATTAGGTAATATCAAGTGATTATGTTTGCCAATTTTTTTCAGGTGAAGACAATCCTTTTCCAACAAAACCTCTTATATTCTA
>NW_012152052.1:601126-604562 GCF_000956105.1 Propithecus coquereli
TGCTTTAAAAATAAATCATGTAAACTAGAGCTGTTTTCTAAGAATCTTCTAGTCTACAAGTGAACTTATGTGTTTAAAAATTGACCTTTAACAAGAAAAAAAATTTTAGACAATTCTAAGTACAAAGCTATTAACTGGCTGATTTCTGATCGCTGACACAGGATGTCATCCTTAACCCAGTGCCCGGCTGCTCAGCATCCTGTGGAACCACAGGCTTCCATAGATTCTTCTTTACAAATAGCAATCAGTTCAGATAGAGGAGACACAAGGAGAGCCAGTTAAATCTTTCACATCATTACCAGCCTCATTGTTTTGCAAATCAGTAGCATAAAGTAGAACACATGCATGAATCCTCTCACAGGTTTCTGAGTGCTTGGGATTCCAAACATGTGAATCCTAGCGATTAGCAGTAAATGAATAATCCACATGACAGATCATTACCTTTACCAGCTAAGTGGCTAGTTTAAATTAAATATTGTAGGTTATAGTTGGAATTAATAAAGATTTGTCTATCTGAAATGATAAGCTGTTCCCCTATTCATATGTCAGTCCATCATTACCAAGAAGTCTGCCACATCTGATCACTAACTCACTTGAATATCTCAAAACAGCATTTTTAAAGTATCCTATTTATAGTAGAGATATGTAGAATAATCCAAAATACTGTCTGTTTTAACATGCTAACCCTCTCTTGGCAAGAAATTCTTCTCGGGAGACTCCAATTTCTGAAATGATCAAGCGCCAAAACTGAGTGCCACAACAATGGGATAAAAAGTGGTTTATTTGTATTTTAGCTGGCTCCCCCCCCCTTTGTAATTTGCCTTTACAAATGTAATTATTCATTTTCTTCAGTAAGTGACTAAGTTGATTATATTTCACTTGTAGGTATTTAATATTCATTTTCTTGTAATGATTTTCAGTACTATTTTCCACAAATGTCAAAATCCTGAGTTGTTTATTTGAATCCTGAGCTATTGCTCTAATAATGAGAAGCTCTAATTATAGAGTGCAGTGAACTAGGCAGCAGTGAGCTTGCATCCCAAATATTACTACTCATATGAAAGCATATGAAGAACACTTGTAACGTCTTAAAAATATGTTACTAGTGCTACTTTTTGATGTTTGGATATGGACTATTCTGTTACTTTTGAAGGGTTACAGCAAGCTCTGGAGTAAGAATATTTTCATCTTTTATTTTTACTCTTTATTGAAACTGAGCTTCTTGATTTAAGCAAAGTACCTACGAGAAGCTTATTGTCCTGTAGTTGCTGAACACTATACTTTCTCAATCAGCTAAAATAGGAACGTAGAAAACAGAGTTAGTATCTACCCTTACCCTCAATTATTCCTGTGGACACTTCAGTGCCACTGCACTTCCAAATACATTTATTTGTTATGTATATCCAAACAATATTAGTTACAGGGAGCACACAAGGAAAGACATGATTTTCCTCTCCCACTCCCCATCTGCTGTGAAAAGCGCACAGGTTTTCCTCCACAGGTTGAAAACAACCTCATGTCCTCGAAGCCCAGACTCTGACTGCATTGTAATAACAGTGTGAACCTTCTTCCCACTCCTCAACCCACAGACCTATTTTTAAGGCTGCAGTCTGAGAATATCCTTCACCATGGTACTGTTGGAACATCAGCTACCATGTTAAACAACCATGGCATGAGACTGACTAATCCTGGTGAATGAGTTGTTAAATAGCTCCTCCCTGTAAGTAGTGATCACAAGCTTTCCCTCCATCTGCAAGTCAGAATACCTTCACTATTCTTCCATAGGTAGATGGTGCAAAAACTGTTCCTTACCAATGCAGGGACTTAGTTAATGTTGTTAATTAATTTATTTGACAAATTTAATGTTTTTGCTAAATATTTACTAATTTTTATAGGTAAAAATTCAATACAATTTCTATATCAATTGTTAAGTTATCACCTCATCCATGGACTCATGATCAGAAAATACACATGGAGGATACACATGACCTAAATAATATAGACATAACTAAGAAAGAACATTGAGGAAATAGCTGATTCAGTCACAAAGATGAATTAAAACTCAGGCTTGCTCTCTCTCTCTCCTGAATAGCACAAGTGATTCAAGCATGGAGTGATGTGTAAAACAAATCAGATTGGAACCTCTGATTACAGGACTACAAAAGCCTAAATTCTATTCTTGCCTTATTCACAGGTAATTTTTAGAATCTTTCCTAAATTATTTTAAGCCATTTATCCATATTAAAATAGACTCAAAATTCATTTAATAGTCATTCATTTACTTAAAAAACCATTTGTTAGCAACTAACTCTATGGCAAGTTTCGAAGAGAAGATGGGCATAGTCCTTATAGATCTTACTGTCCATTATGTTTAATACATACTTAGTATTAAGTAAGAATATACAAAAATGATAATGCTTGAATTAATATATGGACTTACAACTTCCAGTGGTTAATAATGTGCAATTTATGTTGCTATTAATAATTTTACTTCAAAATTTAATGGAATTTTTAGATAGTCAAATAAGTGACAAGAGTCTACATATAACATTATCCACAATTAATTTTATTATGAAACTTGAAATTAATCTCTAGTTATAAAGACACCATTAAAAAGAATGAGGATATGGTCCCCTACTGATTTCACTGGAGAAAAAGACTTGAATAGAACATGGGCTCATTGCTGATTCCGTTGCACATGATATCAGCTTATTTATGTACTCAGGGGAATAAAACACAGTTCACTTTTCCATAAACTAAACTGGTAGTGAAATTTTAAGTTCTAAAGAGAGAATTAGAATGATAATTATTTCATTTTTCTCAAGGTGACTTTTATTGAGAAAAACGAACTCTTCATTAGTAAATGGTATGCATCTAGTGAAGCTTCTTAAATCTTACCTTTTCATAGCTAACTCTTCCTAAATAAGCTTTTATAACTATCATAACTATTTGGTACCTCCCCATACCCTTCGTGCATGAATGTAGTGCTGACTGATCGTCTACTTTTGACATTCTGAAATCTAAGCCAAGTTCTCTCCTTGTAACTGTGCCTGTAAAGATTTGAGTCCTTACCTCAAAGGGCTCTTGAAACACTACTAATTACAAGGGGATAATGAGAACTCACCAATGGAGACCACCTCAATTAAACAAAAATCAGTTTATATTGATACAGCAATTAATTATATATGTCAGAATAATTGGATAATCTTTCCTTCTGTACTTATAGAGAACTTAAACTTATGTGACATTAAGTATTAGTTGTAGAGAAATTAATTGAGATCAAAATGAACTTCAGTGGTAGCCTTGATTTGAAATTTGTAATAAATAGATTAAGTGGTGAGAAAATAATGAAAGTTTTCTGTGATGAGTTTTCTTTTATCCAGAGTTAGAGTGGTGATAATATATCTCAATGTCATTTGTCTGTTTTTTTTTTTTT
>NW_012152052.1:605107-606361 GCF_000956105.1 Propithecus coquereli
AAAGTATTGAAAGTATATGAAAGTGCATCAAGTATAACAACATAAGAAAAAAGAAAACTAACATGTGTTGAGTACTTAAGAACTATTTTAATATATTTGAAATATTATCTCCTTTGATTTTAATGATATTTCTTTGTGGCAGATACATGAATTAACCCCATTCCACAATTGAGGAAACAGAGCCCTAGAGAGCTGAAATAGCCATCCTGATATTCCGTATCTAGGACATGCCAGAGCCAATATTCAAACTCTGGTTTGTTTTACACCAAATTTATGCCCTTAATCATCATGAAAAATGTTTTTTATTTTTTTGTGCATGGGCTGGTGGAATGAAAACCTAGATAATGAAGCAGTAAGGAATGACATTACATAAATTTTACTTATTAGTTATCAGTATCATCCATACATAATACTTTTTAATATCGGTAAAATATATACACCAGGTACAACTGATGTTATTTTTTTATTCATCAGCCAACAGTTTTCCCTCCAAATTTTATAGAGAGAACAGTAAACAACTTCTGCTTAATTATATCTTAGTATTTTATGATAAATGGCAAAATGCAAGACTGACTAATAGCTTAGAAATATAAGAAAAATCAATACTTTGACACTTATGAGTTAGAACTAGCCCAGATCTTAGAAGGATTAGAATATATGTAGTTTTGGGAAATATTCCCATTAATAGACACTGTGGCCCTCTCTTCATTTTCTCTTCTATTATAAATATTTTCTACGTTGTCCCATCCTCTATTTTCAAATTGATCTAAACTCTTCCTAGTTGCATTACTACCTTCTTTGTTTAACTTAGTCACTACTAGTTTCATCACAATGTAAATAGCGGAAGCAGAGAGACAAAGATTAGAGCACATGGAGTTTTTGTTCCAAAATATAGAACCTATTGCCAAAGTGACTTCCTTTGGGGCAATTAAAACTCTCCTACTCTTTTTTACTAGATAAAAGTGTGGTATACTACATAAAGCAAACACTATAGGTTTATACAAATTGGAGTTTAAAATTTAGCTCAGCCATCTACTGGGTACAAACATTTAAAGAAGTAATTCTTGTGTTCTCTGTCCATCTCTAAATTGATGTTGATAGCACCTACATTTATTTTTTAATGAGTTGGAGATAATTTATGCATTTAATTCAGCTTGAAAAATGCATTGAACATTTCAATTCTACTCTTTTAGTTATTTTAAAATATACCATAACTTATTGTTACTATAGTCACTTTGTCGTGCTGTCAAATGT
>NW_012152052.1:611596-613325 GCF_000956105.1 Propithecus coquereli
TTTTTGGTGAATATAGGTTGCTAATTAGGAATTTATGTATACATACACATACATACATATTTTACTACTTCTAAGAAGCGCATTTTTTCACATTTTAGTATTGCTAAAATCCAAATGCATAGCACAAGCAAAAGTGTTTAAAGACTATAATTGCTAGCAGGATTTTTTTAATTCTAACTTGTACGTAAATTATCAGTGCATTTTACAATAGATAATATCTCAGAGTGAATTAAATATTATAAATCATGAATTTCAGTCTCATCTTACAATATTTATCTTGAACCTAAATCATTCATAGCCAACTTCTAACCATTAGATATTTCCTTCATCTTTAGTGAATTTCAAACTCTCTTCACTCTGAAACCAATTCCAAATCTAGACAACACAGCACATTCAAAACCATGATTAGAATCCTGAATAAGGTATGCTCTCATCTTTCTGTTTAAAGGAGAGTGATTTAGAGCCATATTATCATTTCACAATTCTCTATCTCTAAATCTCCACCATGGATCTTGGAAACAAAGGAATATCATTACATGACAAAGTGTCAAAGTTTGCTGTGCATACACCGTATCCTACAGGCAGAGCCAGAACAAGAATCAATGTCTTTCTAAGTGTCTTCTGCTCCTACCAGCGGTGTTCTGAGCCTGTGTGCTCACCACTGTAGTTAAAACTGCTGGGATTCAGAGCAAATGCCCCCTAGATTTCTTTTCAATCACATCTTTTCAATTCATTTTTTAAAAGAACTACACAATAACTCTGAATAATTTTAAAAGTGACCTCATCTAGCAATTCTGTAAGACCTCATGCTAATAAAGGGCTTAGAGGTGATAAATTCGTATAAAATATATTTCATACCTAGTCTCTCTTGAGATTCTAAGGAATGTGGTTAGTTGAAGATTAAAGCTTTGGCTGGAATGTTATGCTTGAATTTTTGCGAGTCTTCTTGTGGTAATCAGAATGAGTAATGTTTATTCAATGAACAGAGGTTATTTAATAACTAAGATAAGTTACTTGTAGTTTCAACTTATTATTCAATAGCACTAATCATGCTTGAGTGTGCACATGTGTATGTGTGTTTGTGTGTAACAGTGAGGATACAAATAATGAAAATATGCAAGACATATTTTATTTCTTCAAGTAGTGGACACAAATATAAATATCCCATTCCAATAGAACCGGGGAAGGCAGAAAACCAGCAATATGTTTTGAGAGTACAAAGGCATCAAAGATTTAATCTGAAGGTTCTGAAGGTGAGAAGGCTTTAAAGAAGAAGGTGTAGTTGAGATATTCTTGACAGGTAGGTGATGAAGGAGGACACTGCAGGCTGAGGAATTAGGTGCAGATGCCTGGAAGCATATGAGGTATGCAGGTAGTGACAACAGTCCTCAGTGTCTAGGGAACAAGGTCTTTGGAGGCTGAAGTGAAAAATGTAGCTTCAAGGGAGCTTATGTAGTTAAGGCCAAATCATTGGGCTGTGCTGAGTAATTTATTGTTTTGAGGGGAATGGGGAAACTATCTAAGGGTTCTGGTAATTGGAGAGTTATCCCTGAACCCATGGAAAGTTTTAGCATTAAATAAGACCTCAGATACATGCAGTCCTACTTCTCTCCACAGATGAGGGAACTGAGGTCTGGAGAGAAACCTACTCAATATTAGCATTGTTTGATCTACTACCTCATTGTTTGAGAAATAACAAATTGGCCTTAATAATACTATTACTAATATA
>NW_012152052.1:620940-623554 GCF_000956105.1 Propithecus coquereli
TGAATCCCTCACCCTTAATGTGACTCTATTTGGAGGTAAGAAACTTAAGGAGATACTTAGGGTCAAATGAGGTCATAAGGGTGGGACCCTAATCCGATATAACTGGTGTCCTTATAAGACAATAAAGGAGCATAAAGAGATATGTGCACAAAGAAGAGGCAATGTGAGGATACAGGTAGAGGGTGGCCATCTGCAAGCCAAGGAGAGAGGCCTCAGGGAGAAACCAAATCTGCTGAAACCTTGATGTTGTACTTTCAGTTTCTAGAACTGTGAGAAAATTAATTTATATTGTTTAACCTGGTCTGTAATATTTTTGTTATGGCAGCCTTAGAAGACTAAAACAGTTGCCTTCTCTCGCTGCTTCGATTCTAACATCCCATGCTTAGTCTTCCATCATGGAGAAGTCCTTCTTAATCTCTCAACTCAAGTTTCAACAATTCCCACCTGCTCACTCTACCCTACAGGCTCCTTCTATATCCTGCCAGGTTGCATCCTCACATGGAAGTGTTATTTACACCATTTGTGTTCTAACCCTCCGTAGTAAATGTTTTCACCCAGAGAAGGCTTCCTTATTCTTCATTGTAGCAGGTTATCTCTCCATATCTTATAATCCTCATAGTCTGACACCCCAGGTGGATGCTGTTTTATTCCATTTGAATTCCCATAAAGTACACCAAGCTTCCCTTCTGTAGGAACCTCATGTCATCCTACCACATGGTCATCCTTCTCACCATGTTTGCTTGGACAATTTGTATCAAACTCTCCCTGCCACATAAATTCCTTCCTCATACTAACTCTGACACCTCACATTAGGAAGCCTGTCTACATGAATTTGTTCCTTATCCTTGGCAGCCCCCAACTCTTGCTCTATGTAATTGTGAATCCTCCTCCCCACTTTCTCAAGTGTGGATGTTTTGTTTACCGAGCTCTATTTAATGACTTTTTGACTAAATTTTTCAGGAAGGGAATAAAAGAGAAAGAAGATGAAGTAAGTAAAAAACAGGAAAACATACATTGACAATATTTTACTCCATACTAGATACTGTTTATAGTGTACTAATTGACCACTACACGTATGAGCATGACCATGAAACCATTACCACACATGTATCTTTTTATCATGCTCATGTTTTGCTTTACCTTAGAATTTTATTTGGAGTTTTTTCCATTTACATTTAATGCAATTATTGATTTGCTTTGCTTTTTTTTTTTTTCCCCACTGCTTGCTCTTCTCTCTCCCAATTATTTTAGTATTCCATTTTAACACCTGTATTGTCTCCTTACCATATCTCTTTTCATTATGTATTTAATAACTATTTTGGGGACTTAAAATATACAATCTTGACTTACTATTGTTTACTGAGAATTAATATTTTATCTTTTTATGTAAGATGGATAAACCTTGAAATAGTATAATTTTACTTACACCCATTTTTGATACTTTTTCATATATTTTATGTCAACATTTTTTAAAGCCCACAAACAATGCTATAAAGTTGATTTAAAGAGTAAGATTTTGTTTGAAAAATTAAATAAAAAGGTTAATCATTAATATTTATGTGCATGTTTGTCACTTTTTATACTCTTTATTCCTGTCTAGGTCAGAGTTTCTATCTAGTGTTATGCTATTCAAGTTTTGTCAGTTGTTCCAATGTAACTTCTAGTGAAAATGTTGTTTAGAATAATGCATGGAATTTAGTTGTCATGCTTCTTTAGGCTCTATAATTTAGAAGAGTTCCTTATTTTTCCCAAAGTGTTTATGATCTTGACATTTTTTAATATAACAGGCCAGTTACTTTGTGGAATATCCCACAATTTGAGTTTATCTGATGTTTTCTCAGATAAAATTCTAGTCGGGCATCATTGAAGGAATAGCATTGCAGTGCTACTGAGTTCTCATTGCATCCTGCCAGGTGACATGTGATTTCAATTTATATGGATTCATGGTTTTCTTATTTTATTCAGTGAATTTTAATATATTACAATCATTATTTATTTTACTTATCAAATTTTCAGATTTGGAAGCCTCTTCAAGCTGACTTTTGTTCCTTGTGACATAGCTCTATTATTCTTTGAGTGCTTCTGTATTTCTAGCTCATCTTTCACATTCTGTATCCTGACTCTGGAATTATCCATTTACCCAATGACTCATGGTTCTTTTTAGTGAAGACTGGTGTTTGATGGATAATATCTATTATAATGTCACTGCTCTCAGACATAAATATCTGTTATATATACATGTGTAAGTATATATATTGTATGTGTCAGGATATATGTATGTATAAATATGTGTACAGTTGACTCTTGGACAACATGGGTTTAAACTGCGCGGGTCCACTAATAGGCAGATTATTTTCAATAAAAGTTACACTGAGTGTGCCTGCCTCTCCTGCCTCCCCTACCACCTCTTCTATCTCTTCAACCTCTGCCAAGGCGCCAACCTTTCCTCCTCCTCCTCATCCTCAGTCTACTTAACATGACAACAAAAAGGATGAAGTCCTTCATGATGATTCACTTTCCACTTAATGAATAGTAAACATATTTTTTCTTCCTTATGATTTTCTTAATGACATTTTCTTTTTTCTCACTTACTTCATTATAAGAACACAGTATA
>NW_012152052.1:623604-624818 GCF_000956105.1 Propithecus coquereli
CCTATCTTACTATTGATTTTTTAGATATTCTTTATGTATTTTGGAAATCAGTCATTTGTCAGAGTTATATATTGAGAGTATTTTTCCTGGTCCGTAGATTGCCCTTTCATTTACTTAGTGGAGCATTTTAATGAGTAGATTTCAACTTTGATAAAGTTCAATTTATAAATTTACTTTTATGTTTAGTACTTTTTGTATCTTATCTAAGATATTTTTACCCTTTTCAAGGTCATAAAGATAGATTCCTCATCATCTTCTTGAAGAAGTTTTATATAGTTTAACCTTTGATTTTTAAGTTTATGGCCCATCTCAAATTATTTTTTGATATGATCTGAGGTAGGGGTTGAGATCTTTTTATCTCTACATGAATATTCAGTGACTCTGACACCACTTGTTTAAAAACGTTTCCTTCTTTATTGAACCTATTGAATTATTAGCTTAATGTCTTTGTAGAAAATCAGTTGACTATATATGTGTGGGTCCATTTCTATACTCTTGCTTCCTCAAAGGTCTAATTGTCTATTGTACACTAGTCCCATAGTCTTGATTGCTGTAGCTTTGTAGGGAGTCTGGAATCAAGTAGTGTGCATTAGTTTACTTTTTTATTTTTTCTTGCTATTCTAGATTCTTTGCATTTTTCTTAAAATTTTCAGAATTTTTTTTTTTTTTGAGGAAAAGGAAATAGGAGTTTATTGATTTGTGGGCAAATGAGGAGGTTGGCAGACTCCTGTCTCAAAGTACCAACATCCTGCTTCTGAGCAGAAGTACAGAACTTTTAAAGGTTCAGATTCATCCCATCTTCAGCTTACACAATCTTGTGACCTCTGCCTGGATTAATTCTATCTTCAGCTAAGACAATCTCCTGACTTCTGCCCAGACAATTCTGTTGAGCCATATTTTGTGGGACAAAGAACAAAGGACACTCCTCTACCCCTCCTGACCACTGGCTTGAGGCAAGGATATAGATTCTAGTTCTTAACAATGATAAGGGGGCTTTGAAGAGACAGAAAACATTTTTACCCTTTTTCAGGCTCTTTTCTCTGTTGCATATTCCCCTCACTGTCAATTGTCCCCTTCCATATCTATGGGAGGAGAGATGATGTAGTCATCACATTACTTCCTGCTGAACTGGGGTGGTGTTTTATATGGAAGGTTTATACTTATTTATTTCATTACAATGTTTTGGCAGTAGGTTTACAATAACAGATTACCAG
>NW_012152052.1:628639-629797 GCF_000956105.1 Propithecus coquereli
AGTATTTATTATATGCTTGTTTTGTATTAGGAATTGTACTTAGTGCTTTGTGAGCATTATCTAATTTAATCTTTTCCAACCCTATGGGATAGGCTCTGGTTCTTTTCCCCAGTTTGTAGTTGATGAAAGTAAGATGCAGAAAATTTATTTTTTCCAACATCACAAAACTGGTAAATGAAGTTTAGCCTAAGAAGCTGGGGTTTTCTCTTCTTTCTTACACTATTGCTAAATCTATGACTTTAATGGTGACTTCCCTAGCTACTCCCACTCTAAAATGAGTGTTTTTTAATATTCTGTGGCTGATTTTTTTTACATTTGTCAGTTTTATTTACTTATATGGCTTAAGTGACAGTCTCTATGATTTGACTTTCGATGCCTGTATATCAAGTCCTGATTTTTTGCTTTTAGAAGTAGTGCAGCAGCTCCAAGTTCTTGTTGTACATTACCACTTGCATCTTTTTTCATGAGAAATTAAAGGCATCTGAGTGTTATTCTACCAGGTAACCTATGAAAACAACTTTTACCCAAGGATTTTCTATATCTGTTGATCACTTCAAGACTCCCCAGTCTCTCAAGAAGTCAGAGCCTTTGATGATCATTTTCTTTCATACCATTTAAGTACCTTTTTCTGGTTTTCCTTCTTTCTTAATACCTCTTTGATTCATAAACTTCCAATCCTACTAACATCAGTTTCTCCATCTACCATATATACTGTTGCCTAATTTATTTCTCCCAAATACTCTTTCGATTCTGTTACTATTCAAATTAAAACAAATTTCGAAGCTACATTTTCTGTGAAAGAAAGTTTAACATTCTTAACGAAACAAAAAATACTCTCTTGAATTTGTTTTGTTTTCTGTTCCAGGCTTGCCAAAATGTCTCTTCCCTAGCTCTTACACCCTTGTAACATTTGAATATTTGCTTCTGGAGTTACTCAAAGGGTTATGGATTTTCTAAAACGAGTGACTAATTCCATCAACCTCTTGGCAAACTGGACAAAAATCATCCATTCCATTATTTTCAAATGCTATATTTTTAAGTCTCAGGAAGTATTTCTAATTCTCAGGTTACTTCTTCTTAGACTTATTTATTGCTTCCCCTTTCTCCAAAATTCCTTTCTTAAATTTCAAATAATATCTAGGCACCTATGATTCTCGA
>NW_012152052.1:631422-647794 GCF_000956105.1 Propithecus coquereli
CATCTGTTTTAGTTGTCTACATCTGTGGCAACCTTCTACACTACAGAGTGTGGCTCCAATTCAGATCCTGTATGGAGTTCAACATGTGAATAAAGATATTTTTACACTTCCTTTCCAAAATTTCTGATGCCTTATTGCCTGGATAGAAATTCTAATGCAATGTTGATTAGAAGTAGTAAGAATAGACATATTTGACTTTTTTATGATCTTAAGAAAAATTGTCTTACCATTAAGTATTTGTAAGATAGCTGTAGATGATTTTAACAGATAACATTTATCAAATTTTGGAGGTTCCCTTGTTAGTGTACAGACATTTTTTATTGTAAATCATTGTTGAATTTCATCAAATACTTTTTCTGCATCTATTGAGATAATCTGCGGGTTTTTCTCCTAATGTGGAGACTTATTTTGGTTGATTTTCAAGTGTTGCCTGATTTTCACATGTTGGCTGATTTTCACATGTTGGCTGATTTTCAAATGCTGAAATAACCTTACATCCCAGGGATAAATCACACTATATAGTGATGTACTATCCTTTCTATATACTAATGGATTCATTGCATTTGTTGATATTTTATTTAGGATTTTTCTTTTATGTTCACAAATATTACCAGACTATAATTTTTCTTTCTCATAAAATCTTCGTCAGGTTATCATATTGGGTTATTCAGGCTTAATAAAGCAAGTTGGGAAATGTTCCCTCCTCTATTGATACTTTTTCCCTTAAATATTTGGTATAATTTACCATTTTAATGCTTCTGGTCCTGTAATATTCTTTATTAAAAGGTTTTACATTATAAGCTGTATTTTTTAATGTACGTAGGACTATTGAGATTTTCTATTTCCTCTTCATTAATTTTGATAAGTTGTTTGTCCATTTTATCTAAATTATAGAAATGTGCATAAAGATTTTCCTAATTGTTATCATTGAATATGTCTCTTCAAAGTTCAAATGTTGAAATCCTAACCCCTGAGATGATAGTACAAGGAAGTAGGGCCTTTGGGAGGTAATTAGGTCATAAGACAAGCAGAGTGAATGCCCTTATAGGAAAGGCCAGAGGGAGCTTGATTGTGTCTTTCACCACGTGAAGACACAGTTAAAAGACAGACATCCTTGAAGCAGAAAGTAGGTCTTTACCAGGCATGGAATCTGCCAGTGCTTTGATTGTGGACTTCCCAGACTTTCAGAATGAGAGAAATAAATTTCTGTTGTTTATAAGCCACCTACTCTGTGTTATTTTGTTATAGCCCAAATGGACTTAGCTCAAATGAACTGAGACACTGTTTCCTTATCTTTCTTCTAATGAGTGTAGGATCTATGGTAATGGTCATTTTATCATTCCTGATATTATTAATTTGTATTTTCTATTTTTTTAAAATTATTCTCTTATGGCTTTTCAATTTCATTATCCTTTTCAAAGAATCAATTTTTGATTGTTAACTTTTCCTATTGTTTGTCTGTTTTCTCTTTAGTTTCTATTTTAACTTCTATTTTTTATACTTTTTACTTTGGATTTAATTTGCCCTTCATTTTCTAGTTTCCAAAGGTAAAAGTTTAGAATATTGATTTTTAGATCTTTCTTCCTTGCATGTAAAGCTTCTATACTACTTCTAAAGATTACTTTAGCTATATCTAAAAAATTTGTTATGCTGTCTTTTCATTGTCATTCTCATGAAATAGTTTATAACTCCGTTTGTGATTTCTCCATTTACTTATAAGTTATTTTCAAGTAAGTTGTTTAATTTCTAAATATTTGAGAATTTTCTAAATGTATTATTGTTATTAATTTCTTATTATGGCATATGTGGTTAGAAAATACACTCTAAATGATTTCAAACCTTTGAAATGTATTGACTTGTTTTATGGCCTAGTATGTGATCTACCTTGATAAATATTCCATTATCACTTGGAAATAATATATATTTTGAAATTGTTGAATAAAGATTTCTATAAATGTCAGTTTGATTAAATTCATTGAAAATATTGTTCAAATATGCTATATCTTAGGTAGGCTGAATAATAGTTCCTCCAAAATTTCCATATCCTAATCCCAAGAACCTGTGAATATGTTAATTTATGTGGCCAAAGAGATTATGCAGATATGAGTGAATTAAGGATCTTGAACTATCAAGATTATTTTGGATTATTCAGGGAGGAAAATGCAATTACAAGGGCTCCCAAGGAAGAGGTAGGAAAGTCAGAGGAGATGTAATGATAGGTATGTGATGACAGCTAGAGTGATGTGGCTATGAGCCAAGAAATGCTGAAAGCCTCTAGATCCTAGAAAAGACAATGAATGGATCCTTCCCTCATGCCTCCAGAAGAATTATATTAATAGCTCTGCTGACACCTTAATTTTAGCTACCAAAAAGTTCCCATTTTGGACTTCTGACTTTCAGAATTGACAAATAATAATTTTTGTTGTTGCAAGCCACTAAATTTGTGGCATTTGTTACAGCAACAATAGCAAATGAATATATTTTCTTACTCATGTCTTGCCCACATATCAATTACTGTGAGAGGAATATTAAAATCTCTAATTCTGTCTGGTTTTATATTTCTCATTTAGTTATGTCAATCATTGCTTTATACATTTTTTATAACTTTGTAATTGAATGCATAAACATTTAGGGATTAACAGTTTTATCATTTTGAAATGAAACCTCTCCACTCACTCCAGTTTGACAATCTCAGTCTCATAATTGGAATGTTTTTGTCCATTGTAATGTAATTTCTGATGGGCTAGATTTAAGTCTAGCATCTTATCTTCATTTAGATGAGAAATTTTTAGTATTCCCTTACATTTAGTATTCCATTAGTTTTTTAGCTATGACCCTTGGTGGGGGTGCTGTTGGTGTTGGTGGTGGTGGTGTTATTATAGGGATTAAAATATGCCTTCATAACTGTCACCTTCCATCCTGAATTAATACGATCCATTTCACATATAACAAATTTAAAACCATATCATTCCACATTCTCCTCTCTTTTGCACTATTGCTTTTTATGTTTTGATTTAAAATATTTATAAACTCACAATACCATATTATAAATTTTGCTTTAAAGGGTTTATGAAATTTTAAATAATTCAATAATATAAAAGTTAATATTCATTTATATTTTCACATGTTCAGAATTTTCTTATTCTTTCATCTTGGCTATTGATTCAAATTTCCAATGATGTAACTTTTCTTACTGAAAAATTTTGCATTGGCATTTTTACAATTCAGTATGCAGCTTCTGTAGATTATGATGACAAAGTTATCTCAAACTTCATTAATTTGGTTTTGCCTTAATTTTTTAAAATTATTTTTGATGCATGAAGAATATTAGACTGGCAGTATTTTCTTTTGTACTTTAATTATGTCATTTGTCTTCCAATCTTCTTGTTTCTAAGAAGAAATAAACCTTTGTTCTTTTGTGGTTCTCCTGTGTATAATTTGCCTTTTATCTGTATCTTTAAAGTTACTTTTTAAAATTCATGATTTTAAACTATTACAACTATAATCTTCCTAGATATTGTTTTCCTTGATTTATCCTACTTCGTGTTTACTGAGATTCCTGAATCCAAGTGCTTATGTCTCAGATCAAATTTGGAATTTTTCAACCAATATTTCTCCAAATATTTTTCCCTACGATCCTTTCTCTTTTGTCCTTCTGAAATTCAAACTTTTCCTCTCTTTGTTTTAATCAATTTTTTTAAAAAGTTCACTGATCTATCTTCTTTTGAATATACCTTTCAGTATTACTTATTTTTGGTGCTTTAATATAGTCTCCAAATAATTTCCTTAGCAGTTGATATAAATGAAACATTTGGATTTTTTGTATGTTTCTAGTGACTAAATTTTCTTTTGATTCGAGGTTATATGTCTCTATTTTTTTTCACTTCTAGCTCTTTTTTAAAATTATATATTGGACACTGTGGATGATACTATTCCTTAATTTTCTGTATCTATCATCGTTGATGAGTATTCTGCTGTCAGTAATTGAACTTTCACGTGACACAAAGAACTTGTTTGAACCCTGTGCTAAGAGACTTGACCAAACTTTAGCCTGGCTTCCATCTGTACTAGCTTGGGTCCTGAAGGTGACACAGGACACTGTGCTAAGACATTGCTTAGGAAAATGCAATGCTGCTAAACTGCAAAATGTACATTGTCTTAACCCACTTTGCCAACCCATTTCCAGTAATTATCCACTTAACCCCTTTCTATAATTTCTTATTTCTCTATATCCCTTCTGGTCGCCTTTTCTATTCCTCTTTTTTCACTTCCTCATCATCTCTGCTGTTCCTTCTGTTTTCTGTTTAAAAACGTCAGTCATCATTGTCTTAGTTGAAGTTGAGTTCAGTTTATCCTGGGGTCTCTCTCTCTCCAACTTCAGTAGTCTAAAAAAGATCTGTCTTGTTGCCTGTGACAGGTGTCTGATGATGTCTTTCTTTTATGTCACATATTCATAAGCAATATATCTTTTTTCTCCGGGAACATTTAAAATTACCTATCATGTCCCGTAATTGTGGTACGGTGTGCCTAGTTTTTAAAAATTATTAATATTTTTGTTCTACTTGGTACTCAGAGGGTAGTTTTGATAAGTCCTAGGAATATTCAGAGATCTACTATATCAGTAAAGTTTTTAAGGGTCAGTGTTTTGGGAATGCCGAGATATCTCCATTCGAACTAAACAATAGATTATTTTACCTCACAAGCTCCATCACCTGAAGAAGAGGTAGGTTTCTTTGTGTTCTAGAATCTATATTCCATACTTGGAATAATTCTCTAACACTTTTATCTAGTAAGTTGGATGGATATCATGTTTGCACGGGGCCAAGAGCAAAGAAAAGTTCTGCAGCAGATCAAGACCTTAGAGAAAGTAGTCCTGAATCTTGGGCCAAAAAAGCCTGCACAACCCTATGGTGTTAGAGGAATTGGTGTGGAAGGAGAGACACCATGTGGAGTTTATGGTAAGTCCTAATGAAAGAAACACAATGTAGGCTTCTAGGTTTCTTGATCAAAGCAAAGCTATATAAAACACAGAATTAAAAAACACTCTCAGCATACTAATGAACCCTAGAAGAGATTGAGTCTGTGACCATGGAATTTAAGTGACTCCACTAGTCAAGTTTGGGCAGAATAAGAAACAATGTAGTATATGATGAAAACACTATTAAAATATTTCTGAGGTTGGGCTTACAATCCCATTGGTATGTGGATGTAAGCTGAAATGGACCGCTGCTATCCTACAGACTCAATCAGGGTTATCTGCTTTGGGTGGAAAGTAAAATTTGGCCTAAGGTTAAATTTACATGTAGACTTATGGGCAGTGGCAAATGACTTGGCTATTCAGTTAGGGGCTTAGAAAAAGAAAATATGAAATATTAACATCACGGGCTACTGAGTAGGATAAAATATTTGCAAATTGTATATCTGATAAGGTGTTAGTATCTGTAATATATAAAGAACTTTTGCAACTCAACAACAGTAACAGAAACCAAATAACCTGATTATAAAATGCACAATGGACTTGCACAGACATTTCTCCAAAGACTATATACCAATGGGCAACAGACATATGAAAAAAAAAATGCTCAATATCACTCATCATTAGAGAAATGCAAATCAAAACCGCAATGCAATATCATCTCACACCCATTAGGATGGCTATTATATTTGTTGGCTAGGGATGCTATAACCTATACAACAGACTGGGTGGCTTAAACAACAGAAAAGTATTTTCCCACAGTTCTAGAGGCTTAGAAGTCTAAGATCAAGGTATTGGTATATTTGATTTCTCCCAAGGTTTTTCTCCTTGGCTTGCAGGATGCCTGCTTGCTATGTCGTCACATCCTTTTCTCTGCATGTGCTTACAGCTTGTATCTCTGTGTCCCAATTTTTTCATCTTTTAAGAATACCAGTCAGAATAAATTAGGGCTTGCCCTAATTGTCTCATTTTAACTTGATCACCATCTTAAAGGCCATACCTCTAAATGCAGTTGCATTCTGAGCTACTAGGGGTTAGAGCTTCACCATATGAATTTTGGAGGATACAACTCTTCCCATAACAGCTATTATCAAAACAAACAAGCAAAAGCAAAGCAGAAAACAACAAGTGTTGGCCAGGATGTGGAGAAATTGGAATCCTTTTGAATCGTTAGTAGGATTGTAAAGATGGAGCAACTCCTATGGAAGAGAGTATAGTAGTTTCTCCCAAAATTAAAAATTGAACTGGTATGATCAAGCAATCTCATTTCTGAGTATATATTCCAAATAACTGAAAGCAGGGTGTTGAACAGATATTTGCATACTCACATTCATGGCAGCATTAATCACAATAGCCAAGAGATGGGAGCGACACAAGTGCCTTTTTAAGAGTGAATGAATAAATAAAATGTGGTATATACATAAAATCCAATATTGTTCAACCTTAAAAAGGAAGAAAATCCTGTCACATTTAATAACATAGATGAACTTTGAGGATATTGTGCTAAGTGAAATAGGTTAGTCACAACAAACAAATATTGTATGCTTTCATTTGTATGAGGTAACTAAAGTAGTCAAATTCATAGAAACAGAAATTAGAATGGTGTTTATCAGGGACTGGGCAGAGGTGGTTATGAGAGCTTTTTAATGGGTATATAATTTTAATTTTACAAGATTAAAAACTTTTGGACATCTGTTGCACAATAATGTGAATAAACCAAACACTACTGACGGTGTTAAAACCAATTTTTTAACACTTAAAATGGTAAAGATGGTAAATTTTTTATGTGTTTTTTTAAAACCACAAGTAAAAAAACGAATGGAAAAATTAAAATGGAATTTCATGCCCTTATCGTGGGGTTGGGGGTTCTAACTTTGCCTCAGAGAGTTCAGAGATTATAGATAGCAATTGCATTACCAATGTCTAGCAATATGTGTGTGTGTGTGTGTATATATATATATGCTATTTCAGGTGTTTCTACAATTCAGCATGCTACTCAGTTTTGACTCACCATTCTCTTCAATACGTGGGAATTCTTCAAATTCTCCATTTGCAGCAAAAATTTGACAAATAGTGAAATTTTAAAACTTCATAATGTGCGACATAGAACAAATGAACTCTCAAAATATTGTGGACAGGGAGGACTGGGAATGGGTCATGGATGAACCTGTGGTAGTAACACAGTGACCAAAGTTTATTGTTTCTTATGTTAATACCCACAAAAGAGCATCTTCTATAAAAGAGACACAAAAAACCCAAGTAGAAACAATGTCTTGAACAGTGGCTATTAGCCATACTTCATACTTAGCTATCCCAAGTTTGGCACTAGGGCACATCAATGGAGTAGCAATGACTACATGAAGGGATGTAATAAACAGGCCCAAGAACTTGAGCTCCTATTTGCTAAGGCTGATACAGTTACTGCCACTGTCAGTGACCAATGCCAAGAAACTCAGGGTTACCCAGAGAAACAAAACCAATAGATAGGATGTGTGTGTGTGCATATATATATATAATGCATATGTAGAGAGAGTGAAACAGGTTGATTTACTACAAAGAATTGGCTAATGCAGAATTGGCTCACGCGATTATGGAGGCTGAGAAGTCTTAAGATCTGCAGTCGGCAAGCTGAAGAATCAGAAGAGCTGGTGGTGTAAATTCTAATCTGAATGTCAACAGGCCCAAGACCCAAGAAGAGCCAATGTTTCAGTCAGAATCTAAAGAGTATAAATCACCAATGTCACAGCTCAAACAAACAGGCAGTAGAAGTTCCCTCTTAATTGTTTTGTTCTATTCTGGTGCTTAATTGATCGGATGAAGCCCATCTGCATTAAGGAAGAAAAATTGCTTTACTCATTTACTCGGTCTACACATTCAAAAGCTAATCTCATCCAGAAACACCCTCACAGACATACCTGGAATAATGTTTGTCCAAATGTCTGGGCATCTCATGGCTCAGTCAAATTGACACATAGAATTGTCACACCACAAAACTCAATATGGTGTTATCTCTCATGAAGACCAACCAGCTTTTTGGTGGTCACTTTATCACATTTGGACTCCTTCTACTCTGAAAGAAACAATGATTCGTCTTGACTAGAATCAACATCTATTCCAAGTAGAGGTTGACATTCCTGCCTTCAGGACCTAAGGCATAGCCACTATTTAAGGGCATTCAATGTTCTAGATCCACCAGCTTGCAGAGAACCAAAGAACCTTTTTTACTAGAAAAGAGATGTACCATTGAACAGAAGGTCACTGCTGGTCCTTTCATGAATCTCACCTCCCAAAGCTGTTAGACTAATAGACTAACAGAGGCATTCCTGAGAAACAAGTTTGGGAATGATACCATATTAGGAGAGAGAGCCATCCTCTAGGACTGTGTCCACAACCACGGGGCTGCAGACTGGTACCTGTCTGAGGCCTGTTAGGGACTAAGCCACAGAGCTCCACCCTCACCGGTGGAAAAATTCTTCTATGAAACATGGAGGGGGTGCGTACAGCAGGAGGTGAGTGGTGGGCAAGCCAGTGATGCTTCGTCTATATTTACAGCCGCTCCCACTCTCATCACTGCCTGAGTTTCACCTCCCCTTCAGCCCCCCTCATCTGTGGAAAAATTGTCTTCCATAAAACCAGTCCCTAGTGCCAAAAAGTTTGAGCACTGTTGCTCTAGGACACTGAATATACCCTAAATCAAAACCAATTATATAGTGCTGTATCCATAATAAATTGAACTTATCAGTACAAGATCTGAGGGATATAAGCAGAAATGACTCTACTGATAATGACTCCCAGTGTGATACCTGGATAATTTATGTTTTTCCTCCCCCAGTCTAGGTTCTGCAGGTTTATGTGTCTCTGTTCCCAGAGGTGAATGCTTCCACTAGGGGAAATTACAGAAACTACCTAATCACACATTAAGCAATGGCTACCATCCCAATCTCTTTGAGCTCCTCATGCCAAGAGACCAGGATGTAAAAAAGAACTCACAATTTTGACAGAGGTAATTGATTCTGGAAATCTGTGAAAGATAATGTTGCTGATTCATAAGGGAGTCAGAGAAAAATATATATGACACCTAAGTGATTCACTTGGGTGTATCTCGGTGTTTCTTTGATTGAATTTGATAAATAGATAGATATAAAATAATAGCATGAAAAGGGCATGGTGACCTGGGCTCAGAGCCCTCAGGGTCTTAGTTTGAACATGCCACCAAGTAGGCCACTTAAATCTGCAGAGGTGGTAGCTGGGGGTGAAGATCTAGGAGGAGTGGTAGAAGAAGGAGATGATAATTGTCAGCATAGCTATGAAATTAATTGTGACAGAAATAGCTGTAAGTTACCTCTCTAGCCCCGCTCTTAGTTTTCCCAATAAATGAAAACAACCATGGTCCTGAAAGGGCTATTTCCATAAATGGTGGACTATAGTGGACGTTGGTCCCTGCTTTAGGACTGAGGCATTCATTCCCCTGGTTGCTGGAAGGGCTGACTGCTGACAGCTCCCAGTTGGGTCCCTGCCCATGAATTTCCCTTAACCAAATAGAACTGCCTCTCCTAAATTTGTGGTCCTTTCCTAGGGACAGTCTGCTTCTAGCGATTGTTCAATGTGGGCATAATATATTTGAGCCCCTTACCTTAACTTGGAACAACTCTAAAATGCTATCTTAGCTCCACAGACCCTCTTGGATTTGACTAAGTCCTATTTTGGCAAATGCATCACAGTTCATTTTGCCCAATCGTACTTCCTAATTGCCCAAAAAGTGTTGTTTCCAAGATCACTCCCCAGTAAAATGCCTGCATGCAAATCATTTCATATCCTGATTCCTGGGGAACATAACCTAATGTACATACTTTTTAACATACATTGTTTTTTAAATATTTGTTTTTGTTTAATACTCTATACAATTATTTCATATTAAATAAAATTCTTATTCTAATCTTCTATTTTTGATGTTCTTTTTAGTATTAGATTCCTCCACATGCTTTGGAATGTTGGTTTTCTATTTACTGTAAGTTGGGTATTCTTTCTCTCCTTCCTTCCATGCTCCCCTCTTCTTGTTTAACATTTGTCTTCATCACAGTACCTCCATCTACTCCTCTCTTGAAGTTTTACAATCAATCTGTGGCTTATCCTCTGCAGTGATATGGATGCTATGCACATCCAGTTTTCAGGCCAACAATAGGCTTGGTTCTGTCCTGGTATCAAGGTTACACATGTCTGTATGACTAGGTACATCTACAGTGGGCTAGTACCCATAGCGTTAGCCGATGACCGATAGCACTGTTTTGTTGGGGAAATTAAAGTTTGCACTCAAGAACTGGGAAAGTACACTCCTAACACCTGACTTCCAGCAGTAAGCCTGGCTTTGAGCCCATTGTCTTGCCCTGAGCATATTTAGTTCCTTTACCCACAGGAGTCAAACTCCTGGCCACCGGAAGCCAGAACCCTGCAGGACTGTGACTTTGGACCCACCTTCTGCTTTATATTTATGTTCTCCTTGTAGTTCACAAGATTGTCTCTGTTTTTGAACGATTTTTTGTTTTGTTTTGTTTTTCTATTTGATATATCATTGTCATGTGCACGAGGCAGGATCTATAGCAACATCTTGACGGGATATCTTCCAATTTATCTGACAGCTCTTCCTGACAGAATCAGCTTCTGTGTATTTTTAGTGTATAAATTCTTCCTTCAACATCACAAGTATAAACCCATATTCAGTTTTTATGTATTTGGAACTCTCAATATGGTCAAAATCTTGCATCCTTCACAATTTTTAGCACAATGACTTCCATAGAATATATTCAATTAAATATTTGTTAACAATGAATTTAAGAAAAGTCCCACATACAGAAAGAAAATAACAGGAAAATGTTCCTTGGAGGATCCCAAAAAAGGCAAAGTCACCTTTAAAATTCACTCTTTCATTAATGTTTTATCTCCCAAAGCACTCAATTAAATTCTACATTATATTGTTTTAGAGCAGTACAAAAAATGTGGCATCCAACAACACAGAATGGGAATTGGATTTTCTAAATAATTCTTAATAAACAGAGAGACTGTGATAAGGGACAAATACTGCATTTGGAAGAGAGGATGCCAGGAAATGTCTATGCATGACATGTTACTTAGAAATAGAGTTCGCCATAGTTTCCCTGTTTACATATGTGTGTATTGACTATGGGGTAAAGGGGATCTCTTGGGCATCAGGAGCCCTGCACAGGCACTGGGTGCCCAGAGGAACACAGAGCACAATGGAAGTCATCACTGCCAACACTGTCAATGTCTCAGTTTTGCTGAGAGCTACCTTGAGTTGGTTGTAATGCTTATTTGCTGTTTTGTTTCCCTTGAATAGTATGATTATTGTAATATTTTACCTTTAAGAAATTACATATATATTTACCTCCTTTTAGGATTAGGAGGGAGGTTTAGGTTCCATAAATGGGAGAAGAAAGATAATAGAAAAAAATCATAAAGAATCAGAAAGAAACTAGTCTCCAAATATCGCTCCTAATTTCTATAGTGCTTAAAGCATTTTTGGCAGACAATCTCACCATATGACCCACATCATTTTAATTTTGCCTCCACGGCCTTATGAATTATATTATAGTGTCAGATTGTGAGCTTATTAAAACATGGTTCTTCAGTAGATAAACTGCTCCTCCTGCTTTTTTCTTCTAAATTGGGCTCAGTTATTCACTATGTATTATGACTAACCTAAAATTGTTCATTTAAATATTATTACATATTAAAATGAAGGTTTTATTTTACTGCAGCTCTATTTTCATGCTTAATTTGTTTACGGCCACCAATTTTCAATTGCCTAATAATCCCACTGTGGTTTTTATATTGTGATAAAAGAACTAAAAAAGACAAGTTTTGCAACCTACTGCTTACCAGAGTAGGTTTACGCAGCTTCCAAGCTTAGATCCCTGCACTCACAGGACCTAAAATTCATTTTGAGCTTTAAAAAAGTCATGACACCAAGATGAAAAGAGAATCAATTTAGAAAATATTTGAAAATATAATATTGGATTAAAATGTAGAAAATTTCTCTAAGGTATCAAATCAAATATCCCCATTTTTATAAACCAAACTGAATTTATTAAAAGTTAAGTTTTAAAGATTTTATGACCTTTAATGTATCAGCCACCTGTCTAAACTGATATTAAGTCAATTAATGTAGTAAAACTTGTTTCATAATGCTTTTTCAAAAGGGAGAATTAAAGAAAACATGTTGAAAATGTGTTAACCCATGACATACACTAATATAAACTTAAAGATATAATTGTGATAGAATATTTTGAAGGAAAGTTCATATAATCTTAAATGTGCTATATGTCGATTTTGAGTACTGAGAAAAATGCCTGCTGATAGCATTCATCAGAAAAACCTGGCAGTATCATTGGCCCTAAGGCAGAAACCTTCAAAAGAAATGAGAAGGATATATCAGAACATGGCTACACTGCCCGGGTTTGAATCCTCGCTCTGCTGCTACCTAGCTATGGAAATTTGGGTATGTCATTGAACTCTCTCTGTGCCTCAGTTTCCACATTTATAAAATCACGATGATAATAATAGAAGTATTCAGCTCACAGAAAATTTTTGAACATTAAAAAAGTCAGTATGTTAATATATATAAAATATTTATAGTAGTGCCTGAAATATTGTGTGCTCTCAACAAATGTTAGCTATTATAATTATTGTCTATATAAATTATTAAAATTCAAAGTGCTAAAAAAAAGAGGAATGTCTATGGTGGCTGTGGAGGCCTTTGCAATAGTTCCCCTGATGCTAGCTAGCATTGGTCAAAAGCTATTTGCAGGCCTTTCTTTGAAATCAACTTCAAGCCCCTCAAAACAAAGCTCACACTGAATACCAGACATATATTATAGGCAAGATGCTGTTATTGATGTTGGCAATGAAAAATAAGTAAGACACACTTTCTGCCCTCAAAATGCTTGTAGTTCAGTAGGAGAGGAAGAATTCACAAATAAACACAGTAGCATAGCATCCTCTAGTTATTTTAGTACAGAATTTTTTACCTTGAACCAGAAGGGAGTGCATTTTTGATTTTCATAGGACTAAAATTTATGCAAAACAGGGACTGTCCAAAAACCAACATTGGGACTGACTCCAAATAAACATTCAATAAATCATTGTTAAAGAAACTTAAACTGCAATAAATATACATAAAAAGTGGAAGTGTTGGTGAAAATGGTCAAAGTGTCATAAAAAAAGATAATGGCATTAGGTTTTGAGTGTTAAATAAGAGTTCATAGGGTAGGGCAATGCAAAATAATATTTTACATCCAGAGAATTGTAAATAGTTTGGAATTGATGTGTGAAAAAATCCATTGTTTTTTCTAAGCCATCTCAAGAATTAGATCACCTTCTGAAGGAAGGTTGTCTGGATAGGAGACAACAGCAGTCATTCAGGGAAAAGAATGTGAAACTCAAATCAAAGCTGCAATAGTTGAGAAGGAGAATATAGATTCTGAGCAATTTAGGCACTACTCTCTGCAAGATTTGGAGATGGATTGAATATGAGGGTTGAAGGAGAGAAGGAGGACCTAATATCTTTTTAGGCTTCAGTCTAAGGTAAAGCTTTGAATGACTGGAATGGTAATAACTTCCTATTTTGATGGCAGATCAAATTTTAGAAAGTGCCAACATTTTTAGAGCCATTATTGTGTGAATAAGGTGAATTCTCAAATTTCGTAGTACTATTTTTATTGCTTTCAGCATAATGAAACTGATTTTCTCCTCTGGCACAGTCAATAGTTATATAGACATTTTTATCAGAAGAGTTTCTGTGTATTTTAATTAATAGAACCATATAGGAATTTGAAGAAAGACTGTATGGGGTAATGTTAAAGATAAAATTTATTGAATAAATAAGCTCTATTAATTTAATATTGCCTTATGATTACATTATCATATCTTATACCTTGTATTTGTTATTGCTCTATAGCAATAAGAACTCTCAGGAATATACTATGGAAACTCTCATTAACTAAAAACTACTCATTGTCTTGCTTAATGCAGAGTTGAAACATGCTAATAGAAATTAAGGGGACAATATTTGTCACTCGTATTGAGATGTACACTGTGACTTAGGCACTTTTGTCAAAAGAACATCATAATACTGGGATCTAAGCTATCTCTCTACCTATCTCCTATATCTCAGAAATACTAATATGATATTTGTGAGGCACTTAGTTTTCTAGCATCGTTAGCAGAACATTTTAAATGTTCATAAATCTCTCTTAATTTGTTTAAGCTTATTTCTTAAATTCTTAACCTAAAGAAAATAGTGTCTTTGGAATATTTTGGTGCTAAGATTTTTATAAAAGTTTGTGCAACTGTAATTGTTTGAATCTAAAATTATGGAAGATTTTGTGGGGGTGAGGATATGCTTCTAAAATATAGAATTTCAGAGACTATCATTTTTTAAATTTTATGGTGGCAAAAATTACATCATTGTACATTTACTATACATGTAAGAAGATAAATTCCAGATAGAAATCTAAGTTAAAGTATTAGACTGTTGATATTTTTATTATTCATTTACAATAACTTTCATTTATTCTTCATTTACAAAATATTTCCTTTATTGCCTTTATTAAAAATAAATGCTGATAAATGAACCCAGTTACCACGGATATTTCTTTAAACCTCCTATGCATGTGAGGTATTTATATGTAGCCCTTAACACAGCTATGTAATCAACACCCACTGTGGTACCATTATACGCAATACAATTATCACAGAAACACAGGTACATTCAGTATGAGCAAAAACTGCTTATACATCTTTTATAAAAAAATGCTTTTTGATAATTTTGGGGGGTAGATTAATTGCTCTCAGTTACACTTAACCAAACCACATAGCTCTTCCCAAAATGGGACTGTGAATGAATCAGTCTGTTTCATATCCTTCTTATTCAAATTCCAGTGATTTTTTTACTATATTTTATGGAGCAGCTGCAGGGCCTGAGCTTCTTTTTGTCTTGAAAAAAAAAAAAAAATAAAGGCCTCATTTAGCTCCTGGTGGAGCTATGAGCTGCAATGTGTTTGTTAGTCTAATGCATCCGTTCTTTGTGTAGCCACTAACTCCAGACAGCATTGCGACTCCCTTCCTTGCTAAACTATGTGAGGAGACAGTAGGTCATTTCTGCAGTCTGCCATGCAACAAAAGAAAGAGAGGTGTGAAGAAAATGTTTGTGTACATTTTAGATGCTGTGACTACAGCTAAGTAATTAGCATAAGACTGAAGCTGGCCCATAACCTCAGGAAGGGTAAGAAATTTTACTGACAGCTAAATTGGAGCTATGTTAATCTGACAAAGATTGTGTAGAAAGGATGCTGTATTTAGTTACTGGTGCCACACTATGTACAGTTTTCTTTATTGTTAGGTGATATTTAAAATTCTCTGTGAAAGCAACCAGTGTCCTGATTTATGTGGTGTGAAACCATGGTCAGTTGTAACCATGACTACCCTGTCATGGAGAACTCTGAGAGACAATGGAATCCACTAATTACAACTTTATAACCTTACTCTCTCTCTAGTTTACAAATTTTTCACAGGATTATTGCATTTAATTTGTATCTTAGTGAATAACCTGGAAACTCCACAGGTCTCTTACAAATCTTATCCAAAGAGGTATATACCATTTTCAAAAACTTTCCTGATCTTTCTGCAAGTCAATCTGCAGACCTTCCCCTTACCTAGAGATGTCTTTTCAAGTAGTACAACCCTCTTTCTAGTTGAAATTTACTTCACCCATTAATCATGCATAACTGTTTCCATGTTACAGAGTTTTTTGTACATTCTCAATGATGTGATTTATTAAATTTTATGTTAAGAATGACTTCATTATGCTCAGGAGCAATAGAAGACACGCATGGCGCATTTGGGAAACAATGCCCAGAGTTACAGGTGGTAATTACCTTAACATACTTGAGTGATTTCTTCCATTTCAGAATCATAATTCATAACCATTTTTATGGCCTAATTTTAGGATATATGGAATAAAAAGATTAATTTTTATGAGTCCTTATACTTTTCAAATGCATATACCTACATATTTGTTAGTACTAGAAACAATAGTGATAGATTTAACATTCCTAGACAATAGGAAGAAAATTCACCCTATGATTTCACAGCATGACTTTTGCTAGTTCGTTAGCAACTTCAATATCTCTAAAAGTAAGACTATAAGTAGGTATGAGTTGTGAAGTAACCATAAGACAAACCATATTTGAAATAATTTTAAGGTACAAGAGTATATGTTTGTAGTGTTTGCACCACACGGTGGTTCAGGTAGTCAAACTACAGAACATCATTACAGCTACAGAAGTTGTTAATCTTAACATAGATAAATCATAAATAATTATA
>NW_012152052.1:649149-664477 GCF_000956105.1 Propithecus coquereli
CAAGGAGCAGTCCATATAATTTGACTGACTAATGCAGGGCACAAAGTCTTGTTCCCCTAGTTTAATTTGGAGCATCCTTGAAGAGGCCATTTCAGCTCCAGATCTCCCTTTTGGCAAGCTGATGACTGATGTAACTGTATCAGTATTGGAATTCTCCATATACTCAATTCTTCCTTCTTCACTCCCTTAAACATATGGTTCCCCAGAGAACTCCCCAATAAACCTCTGTGGGCAAATCTTCATTTCAAGTGTCAATTTCCCAATTTCTTATTGAAAAGCATTTTTTTTTTTTTTTTTTGCATAAAAGGTCACTTGGGGGATGTTTGATACATGTCAAGAACTTTTGAAAAGACTAGCCTGGGAATGGTGATGTTTGCAATTATTTAAGAATAACCCAATACCATGTTTAAACATCTGTGAGTAATGCTGCAATGTATTACCTTGTTCCCCTTATAGGAATGTAGGAACTATTTTCCAAGCTGTTAGGAGAGTTGCCATAAGATTGTCTCTAACTTTTAGCCTCCTTGGGGATTGCCTCAGATGAAGAAAACTGTCTGACCCAAGGCCGTGCCTCCTTCTACGGGCAGTGCGCATCCAATGACAGATTAAGGTGACAGATAAACTCTGAATAGCCAACCCAGCTCCAGAGTTACCAGTGTGTTTGGCTGATGAGTAGAAAGCTCCTTTAGGTTAAGGTCAGTTCTCAGAAAGGGATGGTCCTTTCTGCTATTATCAGCCAAAACTATCTCTGCCCAATCTTTCTTTCCTTTCCTTCCAAAGGTATTAGGTATTTATCCCAAGAACACTCCTTAATAAATGTTTTTCATGTTAATATTTGCCCAGAGTCTTCTTTCCAGGAAACCCAATTAGTGTTGAGATATTATGTATTTATATAATAAATATACATATATTCACATACACACAAATGTGTGCATAAAAACATATTTTATCAGACTTATAATTCTATTATGTATTTAGTTAGCTTATGTTTCCAACATCATATTTTTTTTGCTCTTTTTTCACATCATCAAGTTTATATTTTGTAAAATTCTGCATGGTTCTTTGTATACTTTATATTAGAGTTGACCTGTACTCAACTTTTTCTTTTTCTGTTTTTCTCTCTATCATTCATTTGTTTTTTAGATAAACCCAATGCATTTCTGTAGGAAGCCTGGTTGTGGAATCAATTATAATTCTGTCCTCAGTCTTGCTATCACACAAATAGGTGACTTAGTAACCCGTTCTTGCATGATAATTATGATATCTCAGTAACAACAGTGTGGGTTTAGCAAAATCTCATGCTCTCCCTATTGGATAACTTGGCAAATGAATATTGCTACGTTTTATGATGGTAATGACGATGCAAACAAATCACGTCTTCAGTTCATAAAGCTTTTAGCACTTGCTAGCTTCGTAGTAGGAATACAAGGAAATGATGTTAAGTAGTGTGTTTGGCTTTTTCCATGTTTTTTGTTACTGAACTACAATAGTAAGCATAGCTTCATATGGTGAATTACTTTCGTAATTTATTTGTCAGTTACACAACCAGCCAATTTAGTGAAATATGGTCTAGAATAGATACAAATAGCCTGACTCACATATCCGTTGTCAGGTAGAGTTCAGTGTTATATACATATATAGGCTTACGATGGATATGGGCACGATGCAACCTGATTCATAATGCAACTATCAGAGATGTCAGATTATAATTAGAATCCTTGTGAGAGCTGGAATAGTGATTCTGATGAATAGAGTTTTGATGTGCACATATGCAGCATGCGATATGGTGTCCTTGGTCTAGTGGAGTGCACAGAAAGTTCCCTTGGGATGGATGGGTTCCTAAAGGGAGCATCAGTCAGGGAAATTAGAGTGGGCCTTGATGGAAGGAATTCAGAGAATATAGCAAATCAGTAACTATCTGGTTTGTTGGCTCATATTATAACAAAAATTTAAAGTTATAAACATAGCAGTCAATAAACTACAAAGTGAAGAAATGGTGAAAGAATACTGCCACTCTTACACAATGAAGGGAAGAAGAGTGAAAGCTATCACAATGATCAAAAGATGCTTCCAGATTCGTAACTAACCTGGTTAAGAGAATGCTACCCTCAGGAAGAAAAAATTAAGACTATTGCTATTTTATGTAATTTAGTAATAATAGCTGTACTATCCTTTTGTTCAATTGTATTGTGGAGGCAGAAAGTATAGAAAAAGAATTGTAAAAAGAAGGACAGAAGGAAAAATACAGTACTCTTTTAAATGAGGAGACAAAAATTTGGGAGAACATGTAAAAGTGGGTAAATATTAATTGAGCTATAATTAATGATGGGAGAATCAAATGTGGAAATTTATTTTATAAGATAAGTAAAGGATATCATTTTAGAATTAAAATAAATTAGGGTAGAATGCTCAAAATTAAAGATGATATATTTGTCAGTGAAACTCTGTTGATAAAATACAAACAATAGTAAGGTGGTAAACTATAAATATTTACATTTTCATAACTAAATAATTTAGGAGGATAGAAGAACACCAGTAGGAGTTTAACCATGTAGAATGTAATAACCTTGCAAAGGCCTGGAGAATATGATCCCCGCTTTATAAAGATGGCGTTAGAAAGAGAAGCATCACAAATGAGGTAACCAGAAACAAATGAGGTAACCAGAAACTACATGCTAAGCCATAGCTGGTCCAGCTAGCTCTACTCTGAGGGAAAGAGTGAGAAAGAATTTGACTTTGTAAGACAGTTAAAGTGTAAATTGAAAAGGAGAGAGTCTGCATAATGTATAAGAGGGTTAAATTTAGTTTGCAAATTTGAGAGTGCTTTCGGGTACTATAAAATTTAAGTTTCTCCCACTGAATTTGGTCAAGTCAGTGCAGTTACATATTCAAACAATCCCATGTCCTCT
Organism: Propithecus coquereli; assembly: GCF_000956105.1. NCBI lineage: Eukaryota > Metazoa > Chordata > Mammalia > Primates > Indriidae > Propithecus > Propithecus coquereli. Next base: position 652,059 of record NW_012152052.1, read on the forward strand.
ATTTCTTGACATGATATTGGGAAGAAAATCACAGGGACCCAGGACTGGGACATGCTTCATCTCCTGGGGACTTGGATGAGTTAACTTAGGGCCAAGAACTATGACAGTGCTGAGATTCTCTCCCTGTCCTTGCTACACCCAGGAGAGCCATAGTGGAAGTACAAGAACCAAACAAAAACATTAAACTAACTCTGGGCAGACACAGACTTCTGGGCTTAATTCCAGTATTAAAAAAACTCCTTTAAGGATTTTGTTCAGGGAAACCCCTGATTAATTATTTTAGGATTTTGGACTTTTATGCTTTCATGTTTTGTTTTTGTTTTTCCCTTTTAAAAATATTGATGAACTGTGTTTTTTTATTTTAATTGTAAGAAGTCATATGAAGATTTGGCAATAAATACATTCTTAAACTTCCCATATTATTTTCTTTAGCTTATATTACACATTGAATCATATATTAGAGTCATTTTTCTAAATGTCTTGTTTTTACAATCAGAATATAAGATCCCTGAAGGCAGGAGCTAGAATAACATCCAGTACTTTGTCTTTCAAGCTATGTGTATGTATATAATACATGTGCATTCAGGGAATACATTTGAAACATCACCAGTAAGAGGATAAAGAACAAGATAGGGCTACTATACCCTGTAAGAAACAAAGCCTTTAACACTTTGACAATTCCTGACATTTATGGGCCAACCCCTGAGGGCCATATTGGTTATAATGTCAAGTTGAATATACTATTAATATACTTCACTGGATAAGTGTGAATGCTATGGTTTTTATCATCAATGTGAAGGGCCCATAACTCAAAAACTATAAACTCAGTTGAGTCATTAAAGGATTTCTCTTAGGGGAAAAAGAACCCACAAAGTCAAAAGCTTGGTTTATGATGAGATCTTTGTTGGTGAACTGCTCATTTTAAAAATGGGAAACATAAAGTCTAGCCTTTTAATAAAAATGGAACATTAGGAAAATATTTCAAGGAAAGTTCAAATAGAACTGGTTACAAAGCATTCAAAAAATTTTACCAAGCCCACTGAGAAAGGCAGCGAATGATTTCATGAGGCTTCACTTTTTTTTTTTTTTTTTGAGACAGAGTCTCACTCTGTTGCCCTGGCTAGAGTGAATGCCGTGGCATTAGCCTAGCTCACAGCAACCTCAGACTACTGAGCTCAAGCGATCCTACTGCCTCAGCCTACCGAGTAGCTCGGACTACAGGCATGCACCACCAAGCCCGACTAATTTTTTCTATATATTTTTTAGTTGTCCAGATAATTTCTTTCTATTTTTTTAGTAGAGACGGGGTCTCATTCTTGCTCAGGCTGGTCTTGAACTCCTGAGCTCAAACAATCCTCTCGCCTCGGCCTCCCAGAGTGCTAGAATTACAGGCGTGAGCCACCGCGCCCAGCCAAGGCTTCATTCTTAAAAGAGACTACAATTTATTATTTGAAATATCACAACATACATGTTCAGTTGCATCTGGCATGATTAATGTAGGTAAGTGCTAAAAAGATGTTGCTGAATAACGACTTAAAAAGACACTAACTAACCTCCACGAAATTTGCTTTATGAGAGTGATTTAATGTGTCCTACCTAATGGGTACAGCAGAATCAGTATTAGCATGTCTGTCTGGTGAGCCTATGCAGAAAGAAGGCTCTGGTTTGTCTTCAAATTAGATAAAATGCATGATATGTCTGAAACAATTTTAAAACACTAAATATGAAGGATTTTAAAATGAAAAATAAGTCATAGTCTTTGTAAAAATATTTTAAATTTGAAAAAGTTGGCATGATTTCATAATTGGTGTGATTTTTATCTGTGCATTTTTTTACTACTTTGAAATCACAGTATATAATTACCATTTGAATTTTGTTTTTTTAAATGGAATTTTTACTTACTATTTCCCATTCATTACTTGCATTAAATAACATTTAGTTTTCAATTCTATCATACAGGTTACTTATCATTTCCCTACAGTGGAAGGTCGAGGTGCTCTTAACTTTTGTTTGTTTGTTTTTATAGCTATTTTAAATAACATCAGAATAAAGTCTTCATCGCATAATTTTCCCCACATTTAGAAAGTGATATATTACTCATGATAGATTCATAATAGATTCCTACATTTCTGAGTCAAAAAGAGTAGATATTTTTAAGATTTTTGAGGCATTTATGAATGTATTTGTAATTCCCTTTTGAAAACTCTAAGTTCTCCCAGATTCCATCTTATTTAACGCTTACAGTGTGAATTCTGTTTCCAAACTAGAATCCTTCATTAATCAGCCAGAGCTGTTGATTTTGTTTCCTGCTTAACGCTGTTTATTCTAAGGAGCAGGGATTACTGCTAACCATTTTATTTCATACACTTATGTGACTGGCACACAATAGGAGCTCAACAGATATTTGCAGAATGGAGGCATTGATGCCATGCAATGTCACTGCTGAACTTAGGTTCTATGCATGTCCATCGCTATGGTGATGACCTTGTTGATCCAGCATCTTGCCAATGATGTAATGATGCCTCACTCTAGCTTCCAAGGCTCATATTTTTTTAGATTACCCCTCGCTTCTTATGCCATGGTTGCCCAAAGTGTGGTACTGTGGCCTAGGGACTGGTTACAATAAGGCCAGACTATCCTTACTAACACTTAGGGTCTTTGATTTAAACCAGGACACAGCTTAGACTTTCCATTCCCTCTTGATGCTTTCCACTCAGGGACCGTGGGGGACTTTTTTGCCAAAGGACTGAGAGCCTCTTGGATTTCCTATAAACTACTTGCCTAAACTCTGACTTTTAGAAGCAAAATTCAGGGTCACTGTCCTTCACCCTTGTAGTTTTAGAATTTTTAATGCAAATTGAACTTTGCTCTCAGTTCTATATACCACAAGCAGAGAAAGATCTTACTAAAACCTGGAAACATATTTCTATATGGTTATTAGACCTTTGGGGGGGGTAATTTTATTTATTTATTTATTTATTTTAATTTTTTATTTCAGCATGTTATGGGGGTACAAATGTTTAGGTTACATATATTGCCCTTGCCCGACCCAAGTCAAAGCTTCAAGTGTGTCCATCGCCCAGACGGTGTGCACCGCACCCATTAGGTGAGAATACACCCATCCCCTCCTCCCTCCTCCCACCTGTCCCACACCCAATGAATGTTATTACTATATGTGCACATAAGTGTTAATCAGTTAATACCAGTTTGCTGGTGAGTACATGTGGTGCTTGTTTTTCCGTGTGGTATGTTTATACCATGAAGTACTACTCAGCCACAAAAAAAGATGGTGATCTAGCACCTCTTGTATTAGACCTTTTCATTTGGATGTGGGTGATATATTTACCTAACTACAAGGATGCCTCAAATGAATTTTATTAGCCTCAAACAACAAACATTTTATTTATCTCATGATTTTGTGGATCAGAAATTCGAGCAGAAATCTGCTTTACCTAACAACTATTGCAGTCACTCAGTGGCATTTAGGTGGTGATTGGTCTGGTCTGAAGGGTCCAAGATGATTTATTCACATAAGTGGTATTTTGGCAGGGGAAGCTGGAAGACTGGTCTCAGCTGAGTCCGGTCCCTCTCCATGGAGGCTCAGGATCTCCTCATGTGGTCTCTCCAGCAGGTAATCTGGCTACTCACATGACAGTGCAGGGTTTTCATAGTGAGCATTTCAAAAGACAGCAAGCAGGAACGGGATTGGACATTTCTTTCAGTAACTTAAATATTTGAAATCCCTTCACACTTTGGGTATATCTTACAGTTTGCTCCTTTTGTCTGCTCCCTTTGCCCCTTTCACTCATAAGTAGCCTCAAAGACTCACCTTATTAATGCAAATCTTTCCTGTTAAATGCTCTTAAGATATTTCTTATATTTCTGCTTAGTAGCACTTACCAAATTTTAACTTGTATATCTCCTTTTGTAATATTTACTGTCCTTGATCCTTAAAAATTCTAAGGTGGATGAATACAAAAAAGTGTGTATCTTCTTTAACACTATATACATGATATATGTAGACCACCATCTGATCCATCTGTACACCCAATAATTGATTGTTAGAAGTTTGAATAATAAATGTAAAAGTGCAATAATTATAACTACACTTTTCTGACATATTTGTTATAAAACTTCTCCTATGTTTGTTTCTATTTGTTTATTTTTAGATATAAGATCTTGCTACGTTGCCCAAGCTGGTCTCAAATTCTTGGCCTCAGCTGATCAAGTGATCCTCTCGCCTCAGCCTGCGGAGTAGTTGAGATGGTAGGTGGGAGCCACCATGCCCTCTCCCATGTTATTTTTGACATTACTAGATTGTCCAATGTATAAAACATTTTTATTTTGATATATGCCATAATTTTTAAGCTCGGATATCCTCATTCATCTAGATATTTTATAAATATTTATTTTTATCTCCATCAGATTTGCTTTCAATTTTGTATGAAATTAATAAATCTATGTTAAATTATTTTTAATAAATTAATTCCATTTTTTCTCTAGTCTGCATGTTACCTGTTACTGAATTCCTATCTATACTAGAGTCTGATTCACTGACACCTTTCAGTAGGATAAGTTTTATGTTAATAGGGGGTTTGGCATTTATTTAAAACTATTCTTTTTTTATTTTTTAGTTACATGCTATAATTTTCTTTATAAATGGAACATCATCAATTTTAATAGAAATTCACCCTCCTACTCCCCCCCACCTCATGACAAACTCTGGTATAACTTGGTTTTTAATGCTGTTGTGAATTTTCAGTTTTGGGTGCATGTACATGCTTCCCTATACTTAATAAAAATTTAGCAGCGAATTTAGTAGAGACTAATGGATGCTACCATTTGAACTTGGAGATTTAAGGAATTATTATTTATTATAATGAAATGTAAAGCTGCCCTGAACTTAGTTGAGCTTTCCATTCAAGCCTTTCTTTGAAGTTTGGGGTCAGCCAAAGTGTTCTTTTCTTTACTACTTTTATGCAGTCGTCTTATTGGAACTGTAGTCTCCCTATCCCCATTTGTACTATTATTATAAGATATTACTTCATTTTTATTCCTTAGCTTTACCCAGCCAGGATCAGAATAGTCTGGCATAGTTGATAACTCATTGACCCTCTCCTCCTAAGTAAGTGCCAGTCTACATCTTTAATTTCCTATTACATGTAGGTGCTACGTAATTAAAGTATGGTATAAAATATTAAAAATTAATTTCATGCCATAAACCATTAAATATATAACCTTGGGCCACTATATGCCATGGTCAGTGCTAGGATGTCATTTTTGCAATTAAAAATGCAACATTACTGTTCACAGATATAAAACAAAATTCGGGATTGGAGACGTTAAATAATTTCCTAAAGACTAATAAATTCCCAGGCCAAAATTTGAATCCAAATGTTTCTGATGCCAGATTTTAATTTCATTTCTTAATCATGTACAAGTCACCTACTATGTATATACTGTTTGCATGAAATGATAAATTATACTCTTACCCTAGAAGGTAAATTACAAACATTGTATACTATATCAAGTTTAGCCAGAATTAGAGAAGATTATGAAAATCATGCACTAATAATGGTTGGTATCTAGGAAATATGAAACTTAATATTTACTTTCATGCTATTCCACATATGTGGGCTTTAAATAAAGATAGAAAAATTATTATAAGAAAACTATGGGACAAATAAAGACTAGTTTTCTGCTCAGTAATAGAATCAGTAATGTGTATTTTTCACTATTATAGTATCATGCATGCAGTAAATAACCAACAAATATATTGGGTTAAATCTTTGCCTGGTTTGATCAATAATTGTTAAAGTTATATGTATGGAGACCTACTAAAAGAATGGAAAAATACATAATTCAGTAAATCACATTAAAATGACTGCTTTGCAATTTATCGAGAAAAATCATTAAGCCCTTCACAACTTATATCAAAACAAATTTCAACATTCGGGTGCAGGTGTCTTTCTTACAGAGTATCATTTGCTCTTTTGGGTAGATGCCCAGTAATGGAATTGCTGGATTGAATGGTACTTCTACTTGTATCTCTTTAAGGTATCTCCATACTGCTTTCCAAATAGGTTGCACTAGTTTGCAGTCCCACCAGCAGTGTATGAGTGTTCCTGTCTCTCTGCATCCATGCCAACATTTATTGTTTTGGGACTTGAATGTTTATAGCAGCACAATTCACTATTGCAAAGATGTGGAAACAACCCAAGTGTCCATCAATACATGAGTGGATTAATAAAATGTGGTCTATGTATACCATGGAGTACTATTCAGCTTTAAGAAACAATGGTGATATAGCACCTCTTGTATACTCCTGGATAGAGCTGGAACACATTCTACTAAGTGAGGTATCCCAAGAATGGAAAAACAAGCACCACATGTAATCATCATCAAATTGGTATTAACTGATCAACACATAAGTGCACATATAAGAATAACATCTATTGGATGTCGGGCAAGGGGCAGAGGGAGGGGGAGGAGGGGACAGGTATATGCATACACAAAGAGTGCAATGCGCACCATCTGAGGGATGGACACACTTGAAACTCGGACTTGGGTGGGGGAGGGGCGGGCAAGGGCAACATACGTAACCTAAACATCTGTACCCCCATAATATGCTGAAATAAAAAAAAAAAAAAGACAAATTTCAAGTATGTTGAATATTTACTTATTTATAGAGACAGAAGAAAACAAAAATGAATATTTATTAAATCTGGGTGGAGGTAGAGGAAAACAAATTTTCTAAGTTCAGATATAATGGGAAAAAGTACAAAGAAAAGACAAATAGATTTAAATACATTGTAATAGAAAAATCCACGTGTTTAATATGGAATAAAATTAATGTATTTGAAAATTATTTGCTGCAAATGTAAGTGGATAATTAAAAATAATTTATACAAATTTGCAAGCAACACCAAAGCTCTAAAATATTAGTTGCAAAAATACCACTAAAATTATCATAACAAATAACTGACTTGAAAAATCATAATACTTATTAGTAAGTAAAAATTGCCAATTAAACCATCAATGAAACATGCATTTTCCCTTTCAGCTTAGGAAAAACTAAACAATACTTTATGTTTATAAAACAAAGGTAAACTGTGCAGTGTCTTACTTTGCTGGTAGAAGTATAGTTTGAATTACCAATTTTGAAAATAATTTAGCAATATGTTAAGTGCCTTAAGCAATTTCACTTTCTAGATTCTGGTATAAGGAAACTATTCTGTGTGTGTGTGGCAGGGGAAGTGTTAGGCAAAATGTGTTTATTGTGGCATTATTCACAATGGTAAAAATTTGAAAATGACTTTAATAGCCAATAATTAGAAGCATATGTAAACTGTTGAACATTCATCAATATCGTTCACTTCTAAAAATGATATTTTTGAAGATGTAGTACTATCTAAATTTTCATGTACTTTTCATTATAATTTCAGGGAATATAGTTCAATGAAAAATAAATCTTGGTCCACTTTGATATAGGGTTTTCATAGCATGATGGATTGTCCTTTTTACTCAAATAACATTGATAGAAAACTTTAAGAAAATAAATTTATATTTTCAATTGTTTAAATGTTGATAAATTGATTTTTCCCTCCATGGTCTGGATGTAAATTTTTTACACTAACATAACTGAAAATCTTTTGGATGGTACAACTATCTAGAAAATGTTGGAACTTGGTTTTCATTGCCCATCCCACCACCCAACCCATTGCCTGGCAAGCTTTCAAGAACTTTGAGGAGTGCTCTGATTTCTGCATATAGTCATGACTAAGCCCACTTCTATTGGGGTTGCTTCTTCTCTGTTGAAGCCATATTCTATTTTCTGTGCATGCTGTTCCACAGTGTATGCTGTTGGTTGACCAAACCTAACCATCTCCACTGGGGTCATCATGGTTTTACCATTGCTTTAGATCTAACTGCTTTTTATCTTGCTCTTCCATTGAGCATTGCAGTTTCTCTTGCTCTTTTATGGGTCCTCAAAGTTGTCTTGATTAGGCCTCATGACTTCTGCTTTTCAGGGCACTCACATCTGTTCAGATACCCCAGTGCTCTACTAGACAGTTTAATATTTTCACCAAACATCTGTACCTTTTTTACCAAGTGCAAGGGTACTTTAACTACTCTGCCAGGTATATCCGTTTGTGTCCTGTGTGCCATTTCTGTCTATCATTTGGCCCTGCCGCCAAAGTATTCATGATGCTAAAATAATGTGACAACTCTACCAAAGGGATTGCAGCAAGGAAGAGAAGCAAACTTTTCCCCCCTTATGTCACCTCTCACTACAGGGTCCCAAAGCAGTGCTACTTGTGATCCAAGATTTTACAGAAATATTCTGTCTTTTTTTTCCTTATAGCCATTTTCATTCCAAAAATCTAAATTCAAGTGATAGCCAGCCTGCTATATTCTTAATAGCTAGTCTTTTTGATGACTAAAATATTTTTACTGCATTAGAATTCTCACATCTGGCTTCCACATCCTCCTAGGAATCCAGCTGTTCACTCCCAGTCCTTCTCACCACTACCAAGCAACTTTCTTGAGCAGAATCTAGATGCTAACTCTCTTTCCTGCACATCCCACATGTATTCGATTGCAGCAACAGCTTCTCCTGTGTGCTGCCATCAGTATATTTGCTCAGATCATTGTGCAGCTTTCAGATCTTTGCAGCCAGGATTCAGGTGAAGAATTTCAGAATTAGACAAACGGTTCTCAGAACAGTTTGAATATATTCACCTTCACCTCTCCTTGTAGCTCCTATCCATCATTTTGGGGTCTCAGCAAAACCTTCCCATTAATACAAAGTTACGTATGCTAAACAAAACCACAACTAAATTTCGCCAAATGACCGGCCTTTTGTATGTAAAGGTAATAAATAATTTGATGTGTTTTATTGTTGTTTGTATTTTAACAGAACAGATTATATTAATGGGCCTGGGTCTGCATGGTATCTAAATAACCAATATGTTTTCCCTGACACTTTCATAATTGTCCCCTAAAGTATATTACCAAATGCATACGTTGATTTATGGCAGGCTCTAGTACTTCAATCTTTGTGAACTTCAATCTTTCACAAAAGTGTTGCTTTGAGCAAGAGATTTATGCTAGAAGGTTTCTTGAAAAAAAAAATAAATTTCTTAAATTAATACAATTATCACAATATCATAAAGTATGTTTAAATATAAAATAGTTCAAATATATTTTTTGAATATAACTTTTGCACTTCACCTGGATTTGTCTGTTGGGTACTTTTTGTAAATAATAATAACAAAAGTGCTAATAGTAATAACGCAAAAGGAAATGTATCTAACAGTTGTTACCATAAAAAGGTTATTCTGAAAAGTCCTATGGATCAAAGTAACACTGAGTTACTGCCTAACTTCTGAACAAAGACATAAGATAAATTAAATCTCCAATTTTCCCCCGGAAACGGGTGTATTGATTTGTCTTTCACATAAAGTGATTTAGTTCTCTAAAACAGGATGTTTACAAGAACTGTTTCATCCCTAACAATTGTAAAAGCAATGGCCATGGATTTCTACTTCATCTTGGAATATATGTGTGTATATATGGTTGTATGTATGTGTATATATGTGTGTGTGCAGGTGTAATAAAACATATATTAATTTCATATACGTGGACTATATGTATTCCATACATGCAACACCACATGTGTATGTATATATAGAATACATATTTTATGTGGAATACAACACATGCACAAGGAGAATGTATATGTATATATGAATACATATTCTTCTAAATAAACATAATTGAACTAAATAATGAATTCACATGAAATATTTAAACATCCTTACATTTCTGCCTATTGGTCTCTTAGCTAATTATTCCCTAGTTTCCTACCTGTATTCTTTAAAATGGTAAGTAAATTTCTGTTGCTATGGTTTAGAATTTTGAACAGAAGACTGACAATTACATGATTCAAAGTAGATGACAGTTTGCCTTTTTGGAGGTAGTATTTATAGTCTAAAATAATAATTATCTGTAAGATTGTCAAGGGGTTACAAAGTTATTACAATTATTAAACACTTTTATTCATTATAGTAATTTGGAATGCAGCTCTAAATGGTTAGTCTCTCCCTTTGTAGTAGAAATTTAGACATTTCTCACATAATGAGTGAAGTAAAAAGATTGAAAAGAGAAATTCCAAATAATTCAGGCAATCACAACTAGAAAATGGATACTTCAGTATAGAAGACTTTCCATACCGACTGGGCCAATGATCTATCCTTTCCATGATTTTTAGTTTTTTGTAATTTTGGCGAGAATAATTCATATAATGGCAGAGTTAGGAGAGTGCCACAAATGCCATTAAGACTTGCTTTTATCTATCAAACAGAAAGGTAACTTAACTGTTTATTATGCATAATATTTGGTGGTATAGAAATTTATAAACTTCCTACCTGCTTGTGAAGAATCTTTCATTTGACTTAGTTTTAAATGGGCGTTTTCATAGTTCACAAGAAACATATTTATTAGAGAAATCTTAGATTTTATATATGTCTATGTAAATCATAGCACTACATTACAGCATTTTATATGTATAGAATCATAATAGAACTTATACAATTCTGTAAGTTTAACCCATCTTTCATTCAATATTCATATTTGCAAAGTAAAAATCTTTTATGATCTTGTGTCATAGCAGAATACATTCTACCTTCTTGATGAATTTTCTTATTCCTATAAACAACTTTTCCTTTTTCTGTTTTTATTTTTTAAATTTTTATTTATTTAATATTTACTTTTTTAACTAAACGGGAATCCAAAACTGTCTTCCAGCATTCATATGTAGAGATTAGTGTATGGGAGGAATCTAATAAGTCAATGTGATTTAGTTGGAAAAATATTTGTTCAGGAGTCAGTAAGTTCTTCATTAAATCCTGGCTTCCTTTATTACCATGCTAACTTCATGCAATTTTTTTGCCTCTTTGACCATTACTTTCCCTATTTGTAAAATATAACACTTTTATTATTTACTTTTTGTGATGTATAAATGAGATAGTATATGAATAACATTTAGAACGGTGTCTGGCACATTTCATGCTACTTCAGTGAAGGGCAGCCATTATTACTAGACCCAATCAAGGAAAGCATAGCTGTCCAACCTCCTGGCCGCAGGAGTATACAATGCTGCATTTCGGTCTTTCTTCCCGTATCTATTCAATTCCCAAGGAGAAGTACTGATATAGATAGTTCAAGAGCTATGTCCATGGCGTTAGATTCATGCCGTTTACTTTTGGAAATCCATTCTTTGGGAATGTTTCTATCTCCTCCACTTATGAGCCTTGGCTAACTTCTTACCCTAGATGACAAAGCCTGGAAAGACCCACAATTCAGTAAGCCTTGAGGAGAGCTCCCCCGTCTTTTCTTACACATGAGGATATGCTTTTCTTTGCACTGATTTTCTCTTACTATGTAAGTCTTAAAATAGATGTGGGCTTAGAAAAAGTGGAAATAGGGTCTTGAAGTTTGCCTTTAGCCTAGACAAAAGAATGCCTCATCAGCCTAGCTCAAAAAAAAAAAAAAAAAAAAAGGATCATATTGGGCTTTGGTGGCAAAGCATAATAGTAATAAGAATGAGTATGCTATTTCTTTTGGGGACCTTGAAAGAACTGACAGTAATAAACAAGACTATGTTTTTACATGTTTTTATGAAAACCCATGGTCAAATATTTAATATGATACAGTCATTTGGTTTGTAATTTGTTACTGTTTTACTCTGCCCATAGCTTGGCTGGCGAATTTTCAAACAGTACAGTTGGTCAGTGACTAGTAAAAATATATGTGGAATTACTTTCGGCATTTACTCTTACTTTCTACTTCTTTCCATTGTTAGCTTCTCTAATGTTGTGTTTGTCTCAATGACTGAATTTGACTTCCTTAGCTTTGAACTTTGATACACACTCTAGGGTATAACTTTCATTTATTCATTTAGTCTTATAAACAAACAAAAGCTAAAATATGATTAAAAGTTTGACCTTTTGGGTAACCACTGCCAGATCCCTGAGCTGACACAACTCGGTAAATGGCCCAGATGGACATGGAGCAGGTCTCTTCAATGAGTGATCTAAATCTTGTTGCATTTTAACACCCATTGCTACATTTATTGTAAAAATATAACACACATGCAGATAGGCATACAAAAGTGTAAGCTTATAAATTATTATACAGTGAACGCATGTCTTGACTCAGATAAATATACAGAATACTGCCCCAGCCTTAAAGTCCCTTTCTGTCCTCTCCAGTCACTTTCTCATCTACTCTTCCAAAGATAACCAATATTTTGGCTATTACGATAATCTCTTATTTGATATTACTTATTGTTTTCTAGTATAGTTATATATTCTTAAACATTAGAATTAAATTTCCCGGTTTCAAACTTCATTTTA
>NW_012152052.1:665362-669258 GCF_000956105.1 Propithecus coquereli
TTATTATTATATGTGCACATATGTGTTGATCGGTTAATACCAATTTGATGGTGAGTACATGTGGTGCTTGTTTTTCCATTCTTGTGGTACTTCACTTAGTAGAATGGGCTCCAGCTCTATCCAGGATAATACAAGGGGTGCTAGATCACACATGTATCTTTATAATGACTGCAACTATTACAAATGTTTTCGTGTTTAAAAGTGGTTCATAGTGTCACACGGATAATACCTCGTTCATTTTGTTACATAAATTGAACCCAAGTAGATGTAAAAGTGGATATGTGCTATTACACATGTAATTAAGAGAGCTAAGTTACATCTGCCTTATGTAAAATGTGTCCTGTATAATAAACTGTTGGTCAAAGTTGAATAATAATAATTGAATACGAGGCATGATATGTCATGAAAACATTTTACTATGGATTTTTTTAATTCTCATTGTAAATCGTGAATATTATCTTCATCTTTTTGTGCTAAAGAATGAGAGTAGTTGAGATCTATTCCGATGAAGCTTTTCTGGTAAAGCTGCACATCTTTAGAAACACCTCACAGAGAAACTTTGATTTTGCTTGATTCACAGGACTGTTTGTTAGATCTGTGGGAAGGAACTGTAAGACAGAGTTGCTAAAAGTATGAAAGATCAGGTAGTATTTTTTTTACCTTAGATGTTGGTATATCCCACAGATCTATATTATTCTTCAGTGTGATAGCTTTGGAAGAAATATGATTTGAATTCATTCATATTTAGAAATTGAGACCCAAGCAGGTCCATCTACTCTAGAAATGACCCTAAAGTAAATTGCTTAAGGAGATTATATCCCAAAGATTCTGGGTGAGAAATTTTTGAAGTTTTCATCAGTATCTCCATATTCATATGGTGATAAAAGAAGCTAAAATAAAAGAGTTATGGAGTGACAGGACACCTGTAGATTAAGCATTAGTTCTTTTAAAAAGGGCTATCTTGAAGATAAATCCGACTCAAGCTTTATAGGAACTAAGGTGAACTTTACTGGCAGTGGAAAGAATCTCACATGAGAAGCAACTTGAATGAAAATTTAATGATTTTTAAAAAAGAATGAGTGTAGCTTTTTATATCTTTGATAATTTAATTTTTGAAAATTCTATTGTTATTTTGCAAACTTCTGAAGCAGTGAAAATAAATAGTAACTTTAGATTGACGGTAGGTTTAGAAATTGAAACTGTTAGTATTAGCAATTATTTTTATCTGTGCAAGTTAAAATTTTCTCCACATTCTGGAAAAGATAAGCTGACAAAAAAAAAAAAAAAAACAGAATGAAACTAGAAAACTCCAGTGTATTCTCATAGTATAAGGTCGATGATTGTTTAAAAAATTACTATTAGGTAGATTGATATTACAAAACTTTAGTTATAGAATCTGGGGCTCATCAAAACAGCCACATGGATTAATTAACATTATAATACATAAATAGCATAAATTTGAAATTTAAATAAACATATGCCAACAAGAATATTTTCCATTTTGTAGATATGATTTCTATTTAACATTTCATTTAAGCACTTTAATACAGAATATCACTAAAGGCAAAATTTGAAAACTTCTGCACCTAGAATAAAAAGCAAGGAAACAAAATTCACACTAGCTCATGGGGCACATATAACATTTTTCTAGATTGAGGCTAAGAATGCTACATCTCTCTGAAAGATACAAATGTTATGATTTTCTCAATTATCTTTTCAAATGGAGTTTATTAACTTCTAGACCATGGGATCTAGGGAAATCCTGAAAATAGCTTCATGATGTTTTTGAATCCCCTGTAATTCTCTGCAAAATTTTCTATCTGTGTTTTTGGGATGTGGGGGATGGACCGAATCAGCAATTACATTTTTACTTCTTTGAGTACAGTAAGTAAAAGCTAATACAGAATAAAAAAAAAAAAATCATTCACCCCTAGTCCCAAGCAAAAGAGAACTGCAGGAGAAGCTATGTTTTTTCTGTCTTTACATGCTCTGTATATGTTACAGAAATGTTGCTTATTTCATATATGAATTTGAAATGTTTGGGGGATTTTAATTCTTTTTTTTTCCTTTTTCCTTTCAAAATATTATGAGAGTACAAATAAGTTTGGTTACATGGATCGCTTTTTTAATGCTTGAATCACAACTGTAAGTGTGCCCATCACCCAAATAATTCTTTTAGTGTCATTGAAGGAATCCAGCATTGTTCATCCTTCTGGACTACGTGTGAAATATTAAACTTATGTCCTCAGGGAAGAAAATAAACCAAAGAAATGTTTAGTACTTCAGAATCTGTCATCATTTCAGATTGATTAGAATAAGTTCCCCTAAATATGTCACTTCATACATGTGGGCTTTGAAGGTTTGTGTTTTATTTATTTATGTAAGGCAATTTTAGAGCTTATTAATGAATCTGAACTGTGTTCACACTTCGTATTGACCTCAACTTTCCTTTGGTTTCTCAGGTCAGGAAGTTATTTCCAGTTGATGGAATCATTACTTTTAATATAAACATTGTTCTTTTTAGATTTTATTTTAGGTGGAAGAGTTTGTGTATGTTCGTGTTCCAATTCCAATAAATGATGTGTACTTGCCTTCCTACCCACAATTTTACATAGCTTCTCAGAAATCTCTTAGCTCAGTCAGTTATAATTCCCTTCTTAATAAACAGTAGAATTACTTTTTTCTTACATATCATTATATTAGATGAGTGGTCTATGATGCTGGCAATTTTTATATTCTATAAGCTTGGAGCGAATATCATTAGTTATCTGGAACAGGAGTGTTCAATAGAACATTCTGCTGTGATGGCAATGTTCTATATTTGAGCTGTCCAATTCAATAGCCACTGACAACATGTGGCTATTGAGCATTTAAAATGTGGCTAGTGCAACTGAGGATCTGATTTTTAAATTGTATTTAATTAATTTATATTTAAATAACCACATGTAGCCAATAAGTACCACTGTCAACAGTGCAGGTACAGAAAGTTTCTTGTAGTTGTACAAAGCATGTTGACGATCTCTCATTCTTCATGCGTAATAGCATTTTCTAAAAATTCCAAATTCTATGTAACATTTGAAACTTTATACTGATATTTCTTAAGATATCCTGGCCTTTTGATTTATTTATATCTATAATGTTGATATCTAGTTTCCTACTTAACATTCATAGAATATCCCAAACATTTGCACCACTTTAATTTAATTTTCTTATTTATTACCATTTTAAAAAGAATTACTAAAAATAATTCACCAAAAAAATTTCTTCATTGAAGATGTGGTGAAAATAATTCACTGGGTTTTACTCCTATTTCGTGTCACTCTTTTTGCACAGTGTTTAATAAGTGTTCACGCCTTAAAAAGTAGCTTGTTTTAGAACTTGAATGGCTACATTTAAAGAAGTACTTTTTCTTTGTGAAAATATTTCCCCAATTTTAAACATCTACTTCATGACACTTTGCTATCTTATTTTATTCACCCTCCTGCTTTTTAAAAATATGATTTTTTATTTAATGACAGCCTAGCTTGGTAGTTGACAATTTGAGTTGTAAAGAGAGGTTTCTTTGTTTCAGCGTTTGACTTTTTGGTGCAAATAATAAGCAAAAGATTGTGTTTTAGTATGATCTATTCAGTTTTTATTTTAAAAGTACCTGTTATTTTCAATATTTGCTAATTTCTTATACTTTACCATAGTTTCCTTTTCAAAAGTTGATAAGCACATAAGTGATACTTTAAATTTTTACTCACTCATCTTAATGTTGACTTGTGTTGTGATCAATATTTATTAGAGCTAAATTGTCTGTACTTGCTTCTGCCCTCTACTCAGTCAGATTCAATGTACTTGCTTGCTTTGTGTGTCTGAATGATTTGTTTAAGAAAGCAGTCCCTAAATGTATC
>NW_012152052.1:670823-672604 GCF_000956105.1 Propithecus coquereli
CTAAGCAAATAGAACTTTCCATAACTTCACATCAACATTCTTTTCGTTGTTAAAGGCAACAATCAGTGATAACGTTGGCAGCTAATCTCATAACAGTGAATATTTGACATCCACCTCTGACAGCATATTTCAGCTTCCATTTATTACTAAGACATCAGCTAACAGAGATTGGAAGGGACAGTCTACCTCTCCCACCCCTACTTTGGTGTGTTACAGAAAAAGAAAATTGATTTAAGCGAGAAAGTTTCAAATACCACTGTTATTTTACCCAATGGTTAATGGATTCTAAATCTGTGCAGAGAATCATGCTCAGTGTTTAATTCTAAACAGCATTCTCACCATAAAAATGTGACTCCTCTGTCAGCACAACACAGACCTCCTATGGAAGATTTTAAAAGAACCATGCATAGAGCTGCAAATATTTCATTTTAACTTCCATATCATCCCATGCTGTGATGTTTTCCTTGTTCCTTATGTGCAGGTCAGTCTGCATATTTCCCACAGAATTCCCGCAGAGGACCTTTGACATGTACACAGAGTTATAAAAACATTTGGTTGAGCCAGGATACAAAATATGGAGAAACATTCCAAAACTTTACACAGCAAAATCGTATTAAAAGAGTTACAAAGGGAAAGCTCATTACCTTAGTGAGAAGTTGCCTTTATTCAATATCTTTATTATATGTCTTTAAATGATGTTTCTACAAACACCAGTGGAAACTCCAACTGGTAACTTAAAATGAAAACACATATTTAAACATATTTTCTTTGCCTTCTTTGGTGGCCTAAGATGGCAACAACAGAAAGACTTGTCTTGAATCATGTTGGGTATGAAGAATAGTATCATATCTTCTGAATACATAGTCAACAATATTTCACTTCTTAAAATGTTCTCTGGAAGTAAGTGAACTTTAGGGTGAACAAAAACTACAGAGGCAGCAGTTACTAGTTGATGTTTAGTTGATGCTTATTATATGGCTCTTTGGTTCATATTATTGAAACAAACATCTTTTGTAAGTGAATATATCAATTAATTAATTGTGGCAGTACAAGTGAATACTACAGTTATATCTATGAATATACAAGGATGTATAAAATATGTTACAATTGGAAGGCACACAAGATTTGTTTAGGAATCTAAGTTCCTAGACTGGAAGTAGTTATATTTGGATCGCAACTGATTCTGCTAATCTTCAGTTTCAACTTTTTAACAAGAACAGTATTCACAGACCATCTTAGTGATCTATTTATCTATTTTTATGCTGAATACAAGTGACATTTAAAAAAAAATATTGATTTTTCAAAACAGTTTTAGATTTACAAAAATTTGCAAATAGAATACAGAGAGTTCCCGTATACACACAGCTAGTTTCCCCAATATTTTATATCTTACATTAATATGGTACATTTGCCACGATTAAATAACCAATATTGATACAATGTTATTAATCAAAGTCCATACTTTTTAAAATGTAAACACTATTTTTAGTGGGGAGATATCGGAGGCCCTATGAGGAGTGGAGAAAGCTGTAGGAATTACGATCTGAGCTTTGATTAGCATTCATTTTCTAACATACTTTGTGTCTTTATTCACTTTCTGGCCTCAAGTTCCCCATCTGTAAAATTAAAAGATTGAATATTATGAACTCCATTCTGTTCCCTACTTCTAAATTACCTGACTATATTATGTTACAACACATCTACACAATAAATTTAATAATACACTATTTAAACAAGTACATTAGATAAAAGTTTTGCTTGTTTTTCAAAAATAAGAGTAT
>NW_012152052.1:674893-675323 GCF_000956105.1 Propithecus coquereli
TTTAATTTGCAGATTTTACACTTATTAATCATTTAGTTAAGAACTTTGAAATAGGGGAAACTATAACAATAATTATGTTAGAGAAGAATAAGCCACTAAAACTTAAAATATGTAATTCTGAAGTCATTCAGGAAGTTGAAAGACCTATCAATGAATAGTATCACTTTTCTGTGTTTATTCAGTAGATTGTGATGAATCTTAGACCACTGGTTTGCAAGATTTTATGTTGTGTTGACAGAGGAGCCACATTTTATACACACACACACACGCACATACACACACACACATATAATGCAGCTCAGCATTATATGTGTTGACAGAGGAGCCACATTATATATATTATATGGCTCCTCTGTCAACATAACACATAAATGTGTATAATATTTATACGATATATAATTTAGTACATATTATTAATATTTATTGAAAT
>NW_012152052.1:675373-675784 GCF_000956105.1 Propithecus coquereli
AGATAATTCATTTGTAATGATAACATATATATATATTTTAATTAAAACTATTTGTAAGGCTCCTGGCGGCGTTTTCCTACTCCCTGCCTATTTGCGCCCTGACCACCGCCATCATGGTTCGCATGCGCGCTCCCGGGAAGGGCCCGCCCCAGTCCGCTCTGCCCTGCAGCCACAGCGCCCCCGCTTGGCTGAAGTTGACGTCTGCTATGTGAAGGAGCAGATTTACAAACTGGCCGAGAAGGGCCTGACTCCCTCACAAATCAGTGTGATCCAGAGGGACTCATATGGCGTTGCACAAGTACATTTTGTGACAGGCAATAAAATCTTGAGAATCCTTAAATCTTAAGCATCTTGAGAAGAACAGAAAGGATAAGGATGCTAAATTCTGTCTGACTCTGATAAAAGAACCAA
>NW_012152052.1:680034-682683 GCF_000956105.1 Propithecus coquereli
GTATCAATAGCCATATTTACTTGTTTTGTGATATAATAAACAAAATGGAGCATGAAAGGAAAAGAAAAATGTGGCATATTTAGCAATTACTTTGCAACAATCAGAAAAATTTAATTATGATTACAGAATCATTATTTTTCTCTGGAAAAAGTTTTCACATTAAATGGAATTGCCAATTTCCTAGTTCTAAGTGTGACTATGTAGCAAAAGGCACATTAAAGAATTTTTTTGCTCTGGCATTAGAGGAAATCATCATAATCTCTCTAAAACCTCTGAAACACAATAAGATGTGTGTAAAGATTTTAAACAGAAAGAAAGAGAGAGGGAGGAACAGAGGGAGACAGTTTCCTGTTTATTCCATAGCAATTTTAATTTGCCTGAGAATGAAGTCAACATGCAAGAACATAGCAATAAAAAAATAAAGAAAGAGTGGATATGAATGATATGATTTTACTCCTAGATCAAGCAAGAATTGAAACTCTGTGCTTTTCAGCTTCAAGAACCATTAAATTCTTGGTTTGGCTCATGCTAATTGTTTGAATTGAGTTTTCTGCAACTCTCATCATTGCAAATATTCTCACATTCATTTCTATCTTTATTGAGGGCTATTTGTTATTTTCTATATGGATATAAAAATGAGTAAAACAGATCTTGACCTTGTGAAAAGGTCTAGCCTGAGAGACAGAGATATAAACAGGTAATTAAAACCTGATGCAGACATGCAGTGAAAGGAATGTGAACATTTATGGCCCTGAGGAATTATAGGAAAGCCACCTGAACTCAGTCTTAGTGGAAAAGAAGCAGTTATTTGGGTGACAATAGAAAGGAAGAACAACTTTCTAGGCAAAAGAGAAAGCAGGAACAAAGAAAGGCACACAGGGAATAAATGACACAGTGAGTGCAGCTTTGCTGTTGCTGGTGTGTAAAGCATTTCCTCCCTGAAGTTTTCTGCAATTACTTGGTCCGATTTCACGCCACTCCTTTTATCTATTACAAACATCTACTATTCTCTAGAATATTTCTAGCTTCATGGGTCTACCTTCCTTATAGATATTAAACTCCTTGAAGGCAAGAATGAATGAGCTAAAAATTAGAAATAAATATTTATACACATACATTGAATTTCACTGGTCTAAATATTAAAATCTATTTCTTTCCTATTCATACTTAATGAATTTTCTGAAGAATGACTAAATGATCAATAAATCCAGTACAAAGAAGACTCAAAATCAGTAAGGAGAAATTAAATATATGGCGTTTGACTTATTCAGTTATCAAGATGCTGATACTTCTGAGTATTGTTTAGAAGACACTGAAATTATTATAAAAGCTTTATATATTTCTTTTTTAATTTGATTGACTTTAAAAATGTTTTAAATCAAGAAAACATAATTACTTTGGGCTGAAATATAAGGCCATGATGTTTTCTGTTCTCAACAGATATAGCTACAACTTAATAGGAAAACAAATTATATATTTGTATACATAGTTTTAGAGAAAAGTACCATATTGAAAAACATTTTCACCTTGCTTTCTACTCAGTTCTTCTCTTAGAACTCATAGGGGAGGGTCAGAAACATGAGCTTCTCAAAACACTTAAAATTTCCATATTATATAATATCCTCCCATCATCTTTAAGAAAATAAAACATTGCATTTGTAACTCCTGACATGTCGATGGCACAACTATAAGCATGGCTGACCCTTAGCAAAATATCAAAATCAGTGACAGCTTAAAACTCTCCTGATTTATCTTTCCATATGCTTTATATCTGTGCTTGGCCAGCTTCGTGTCTATTGTTGTGCTGTGGCTTGTGTGCTTATGCTTCCAGGGCTCTATGCCCTTAATATGGGCAGGATCCAATGCTCTCTAGGTAGACCTAACTCTTCCATTCCCTGTCTACTAAATATTCTCTTTCCATCAAACCATTTTCTTAAAACCCTATGACTGCTTGTGCTTGTTGAATCAATTAAAGGTACCAAATGTAACCAGGAAAGGAATAATGTACCATTGTCCCTCTCTTATCCATGGTTTCACTTTCCATGATTTCTTACCCATTGTGGGCCACTGAAAATATTAAATGGAAAATTATGGAAATAAACAATATATAAATTTTACTTCGAGAGTGCACCATTCTAAATAGTGTGATGAAATCTTATATTGTCCTTTCCAGGATGTCAACCATCCCTTTGTCCTGAGTATCCATTCTGGATAGGCTTCCCACCTGTTAGTCACTTTAGTAGCTATCTTGGTTTTCAGATAGTCTGTCCTGGTTATCACAGTACTTATGTTCAAGTAACGCCTATTTTGCTTAATAATAATCCCAAAGCACAAGAGTAGTGATGCAATTCAGATATGCGAAAGAGAATTGTAAAATGCTTTCTTTAAGTGAAAAGGTAATCATTTATCATGGGAATATACATATAGGAAAAAAACATAATATATAGGATTCAGCACCATCTGTGATTTCAGGCATCCACTGGAACATATCCCCTGCAGATAAGGGGTGGGGGAGGCAGGACTACTGTATGTCAAATTCAAAGCTGGCTAAATATATTATAACTCCTAGATAACACAATCCTTTGGCTCTCTTAAAATAAAAAATCTTCTCAATATGTGCCTGAAGGTATGACATTACTGATGAAGAGT
>NW_012152052.1:683115-685321 GCF_000956105.1 Propithecus coquereli
TTTATGACTGGCTTCTTTCACCTAGCATAGTTTTTTCAAGGTTCATCCATACTGCAACATGTATCAGTATTTCATTGCTTTTAGTTTGTTTGTGGTTTTCTCTTTGCTAAACTAGGGAATTTTGTAACATTATTTTTAAAATTAAGGTATCATTACACAGAAAAATGTACAGATCTTAAATGTAGAGTTTAGTGAGTTTTGACAAAGTATATACTCACGTAACCAACATGACAATTGAAATGTAGAGCATTGCCATCACCTTAGAATGTCTCCTGGTATCCCTTTTCATTCTTTGCCTCACCCCACTAGAGGCACAAATTATTCTAGTTTCTCTTCCACAGATTAATTTTGGCTATTCTTGAACTTCATAAAAATGGAATTATATAGTATGTACTCTTTTGTTCTGGATTTATTTCTTAAACATAATGTTTTCTGAGATTTATCCACATGAGTGGATGTATCAGTAATCTGTTAATCTTTATCGATGAATAGGATTTCATTGTATGGATATACCACAATTTGCCTATTCTTATGTGGATGAACATTTCTTTCTTTCTCTCCCCTAGATTTATTAAGGAATAATGGACAAATAAAAATTGCACATATTTACAATGTATAATGTGATGTTTTGATATATGTGTACATTGTTAAATGATTAAATCAATCTAATTAACATATCCATTACTTTATGTATTTATCATTTTTTTGTGGTGAGAACATTTAAAGTCTAATCTCCCAGCAATTTTTCAAGTGTACATTATTAATTATAGTCACCATGCTGTACAATAGATCTTCAGAACTCATTCATCCTGTCCCATTGACATTCTGCACACTTTAACTAACATCACTCCATTTCTCCTCTGTTTTCCCATTCCACACATACCAGACCCTGGAAAGTACCATTCTATTCCCTGACTCTACAAATTCAACACTTTTAGATTCTACATATAAGCGACATTATACAGTACTTGTCTTTCTGTGTCTGTTTTATCTTATTTAGCATAATGTCCTCTGGCTTCATCCATGTTGTCCCAAATGACAGGATTTCCTTCTTTTTAAAGGTTGAATAGAATTCCAGGGTGTGTGTGTGTGTGTGCGCACGTGCGCTCACGCATGCATGTGCATGTGTATCTCATTTTATTTATCTATCTGTCGGTGGACACTTAGGTTGATTTCATATCTTGGATATTGTGAATAATGCTGCAATGGATATGGGAGTGCAGATATCTCTTTGATATACGTACTAATTTCATTTCCTCTGAATATATGCCTAGAAGTGGGATTGCTGGATCATATGATAGTTCTCTTTTTAATTTTTGGAGGAACCTTCATACTGTTGTTTATAAAGACTGCACTAATTTACATTTCTATTAACATTGTACAAAAGTTCCCTTTTCTCCACATCATCACTGAAACTTATCTTTCATCTTTTTGGTAGTAGCCATTTTAACAGGTGTGAATCATATCTCATTGTTTTCATTTGCATTCTCCTGATGGCTAGTGACATCGAGCATTTTTTTCATATACATTTTGGCCGTTTGTATGTTGTCCTTTGAGAAAGGCCTGTTGAGGTCCTTTACACATTTTAAATCAGACTATTTGTTTTCTTGTTATTGATTTGAGTTCCTTACATATTGTGGATATTAACCCCTTATCAGATGTATGGTTTGCAAATATTTTCTCCCATTCCATAGGTTATCTCTTCACTCTGTTGATTGCTTCCATTGCTGTGAAGAAGTACTTAATTATTTTTATTTCCAATTATTTAATTGCATAAATATAACACATTTTATTTATCCACTCATCAGTTGAGCATTTGGGTTGTTTCCATTTTTTGGCTGTTATGAATAATGCTGCAATGAACATTCATGTATAAGTTTTTATGCATATAAAAGTTTTATTTCTTTGGGGTAGTTATCTATGAGTAGAATTGGATCATATGGTAACTCTATGCTTAAATTTTGTTTGTTTGTTTGTTTCAGGGTATTATGAGGGTACAAACATTATAGTTACACTTTATGTCTTCGTCTCACCCAAGCGAGGGTTAAAGGCATGCCCTTCCCCCTACAATGCTCCCCATGTCCTTAAGTTGCAGGTTTACTCCCCCATCCCCCTAATCCCTGGAGAGTATTACTACCATGCGATCACCCTAGTGTTGATCAGTTAGTACCAATTTGATGGCGAGTACAAGTGGAGCCCATTCTTC
>NW_012152052.1:685371-687320 GCF_000956105.1 Propithecus coquereli
AACTTAGACATCATGACCCTTTGCAAAATATCACCATCCTTCTTCCACCTTCCTGCAACCCTCCAGATAGTCTGCAAATGCTGGAAAACTTGAGGAGGAAGAACACCATACCTGCAACATAGAAATCTATGCTTCTCAGGTTTCCATTTTTGTCCAATTCACTGTTTCTCTCCCTTTAACGTTTATCTCTTTTCTTATTCTATTTCCTTTGAATTTCTATCCAATTGTAAAAGTTTCCAAAATTTATCTTTCCTAATGCGTCCCTAATGTAATAATTTCCTGAAATTAGGAGAAAGAAGTAGTATATATGATGACTTTCTTGTTTTTCCTATTAAAAAAACCTGAATATACATACATAAACTCAATTTTATTTTACTTCCTATGAGAGAAATCTACTTGATTTCTATGGCTCCTGATCCAAATGCAAAATTTTATCTTTTTACCAATAATGACCTACATTCGTCTCTCTCTGGAGTTTAAACATGGGACATACAAATGAAACTGTTCTGAAAATTTTTCTTTCCCTAAGACACTGAATGAGGTGTAATTGTTCTGATGATCAGAGCCCAAAATATCCAAGTTTCAATAAATTTTCTTGATTTTTGAAACTCTATCAGATGTAAATAGTAAATAATATCTGTCCATCAAATACTACTAGTTCTTCTTTCTGTTCCATTAATATACATATTTCTGATAATGTGTATTTTTTTAGGCGTGCTACATCATAACATATTGTAGTCAGATAAGATTTGAGGACATCTTTAATGTCAGGAAGACCCCAATATTCATGAATATATTCATTCAATAATAACAGAATATTTATTAATCAACCAATATGTAAAGTATATTGTAGCAGGCCACTCTAGGTAATAAAATGATCTAGACAACCTGGACCCTGGTTACAAGAAGTTTGCAATTTAATGAAAAAAAGTTAAATTGTGAAATAATTGTGAGATAAAGCATATAATAGTGTTGTAAATGCCTGTGAGGCCCAAACTGTCAAAGAGTTGAGTTCTGGTTAAGAAATACTAGGTTTGTCAAAGGAAATAACATCTGAGTTAGACCTGGAAGAATGTGTAGAAACCCAGCAGAAAAAGAGTATTATGAGCAAAGGAAAGTGGTGGAAACATTTGTTCAGCAACAAAATAACCCTTGGCTGGAGAAACTTTCTTTGTAGAGTGATGGTTAATTCTAGTAAAAAGATTGACCTGGGCACTAAAAAACTTGAATTTTAAAATCATGTGTCCCTACACAGTTCAGTAAGCAATAAGGAACAACTAAATGCTACTGGGTTTGAAAGTGAGTCTCATTGACTTTAATTCTACATAATGACCTAGATATTGCTTTTAATTTAGAAATAAGTTATTATATATCAAAGGGAATAATACAATAGTACAATATCATAATAAAAATAACATCTTTCCTATTAGAAAACCAATAGGTATTATGTTGAGTAGAAAAATTAATGAAAGAGGAATAACTATAATATTTGGAATTGTAGAGGTAACCACGAGAAGAACAAAAAAATAGAACCACTAAAAGGTCAATTCAGGGAAATAAAACTGGAGGTAGAAAGGGATGGGAATGGACTGTTTCACTTCATAAATTCTTACCTGGAGGAGAATAATGAAGATATAAGTGACTCCCAAATACATATCTCCAGCACCAGTATCTTCACTGCAGTGTAGACTCACACATCCATATGCCATAAGAATATAAACTTAAATGTCTCAATCTCACTAAAATATACATTCCATGAGACGAGGGACTTTGGGTCACTAATTCTTGGCCAATTCCTGGCCCATGTAGGCAATGAATAAGTCTTTTGCCACTAAACAGTCATCTCAAATTTAATGTCTCCATAAACAAACTCATTATTTCCCTCACCCCAGATGAGTTCCTAAACTTTTGGTCTCCCTAATTTCTCACAGTAGTACATGGAAAGTGGC
>NW_012152052.1:703115-713999 GCF_000956105.1 Propithecus coquereli
CCAACTGTTCATCAGTTCATGAGCGGATTAATAAAATGAGTGGATAATAAGATACCATGGAGTACTTCTCAGCCATAAAAACAATGAATTAATAAATTTTACAATAATCTGTATGGAACTGGAGACCATTCTCATAAATTAAGTATCTTAAGAATGGAAAAACAAAGACCACATCTACTCATTATTAAATTGGAACTAAGTGATGGACACACATGCACAGAGAGAAGTAAAACTCAGCAGAAATCAACCACGGGGGAGTGGAGACTAGGGGATGGGAAAAAACCTACCTAATGATTACTGTGAACATTATTTCAGTGACCAGTACACCTATAGCTGGGACTCAAGCATTACAAAAGCAATCAATGCATGTAACCTAAAGCATTCATACCCTCTTAATATTTTGAAATTGAAACAATAAATAAATAAATGTTGAACAATGGAAAAGAGAACATGAAAAATTTTAACTATAATACATACAACAAAGTATATATTGAATTTGGGAGATAGAATTCAACTTATCTTTTTGTGCAATTAATTATTTTTTGTAAATTAATATTAATGTTTTAACTTGCTATTTGCTCATAACACTAGTATTGGGAAAAACAAGAATAATAATAACAATAATAATAATAATTGGTCACCAACAAAATATATACTGGCATAGATGGATTGTAAACTACTTACGACGAGGTTTGGGCTGAGGAAGGAAATGGAGTTGGGAGAAGTTGCTGCTCAGACCTAACTGTATATAAGCATGAATCCATACCTTGATTTAAGACTTGATAGGTGACATCAGGTTATATTCTTTCTTTACACTGTGATTTTTTTTCCCATCAATTCATATCATCCTTGCTGAAATTCCAACAAGAATTCTGAATGCAATGAAAGTTGAAAGCAGCTGGTCAGCAATTCATAAAATCACTGCATGTATCCTGGAAGGCAGTTATTAAATCACTCCTTATACTTCTCCTTTACAATCAAACAATTGAAACCATTTCATTGCTTCTTTGGAATTCCAACTTTCCAATCATTTATTCTTACTTCTATCTTTTGAGTCCTCTATAAATTCTTCAGATTTCAATAGTCCAAGGTTTGACACACTGTTTTAGTATTAAACTGATAAATGTAAAATGTAGTTGAAGTTTTATCTTACAATTTTTAATCAGAATAGCCCTGTTTTTTAATAGCACGTTTCAGCATTATGTGTGAAAACCTCTAAAATAACACTACTGAGCTGAATTATGTTCAATTCCTGTCCCCTGTGATCTCTAGTTTCTTTTCTGCCACATTCATGCCTAATTAGTCATTCTCTGTCTTGCATGTATCATGTTTTTTCTTACTGTAGTTCCTGCTTTGTACCTGACCTCAGGATTTTCATTATTTCCGACTACTCTTCCAACTTGTCAAGGTCAATTTGAATTATAATCTTCTCCTGTAAAGGGCTAGCCAACTCACACATTTATTCTTCTAGGTCACTGATAAATTATATAAAGCTGTACTTAATCCAGAACCTATGAAATATTCCTTACTAGTGACGTACAGCAGTTATTAATAGTACAATGTTAATTGGAAACATGTCTGTGTAGTAGCCAATTAGGTGAAGAATGCCAAGGTTATAACTCTAGTCTTACATCAACCCATTGGCTTTCCTACACTCCATAATCACAGACCATACTTCTGACCTTTGCTCACAAGTTCAATGTTTATAAAATAAATTAAATGTCAAAGAACATTAAATATCATTTTACTATTTATAAAATACGACCTGTTGTACGAAGCTGATATACCTACTAGTATCAAGATACTGACTAAATATGAAGGCAAAATGTAGGCAACGAAAGCCAATAATTCAGGCAAATTATGGCTACTTAATTCTAAGGAAGAATCATAGGATGAATAGTTAAAAGAAAGAAGTGATGCAATAACTTATGTATGTCATCAGCCCTATGATTCTTGTCATACATAGAAAATGGTCCTTAGAAAAGTTTGTCAAATTTTTGTCTTTAATCTTTTAAAAAAAATGATACAATAAACTTGTCGTCCAGATCAGCCACCCTTGGGTGTACTAATTACTGAATGGTAGCTACTTTTCAGACTCTTTTTCTAGGTCCTCTTCATTTACCTGGCCTTTTAAAGTTAAATGTGTTCAGAGCTTAGCACATGAGTCTCTTCTATGTTCTAGCAACCTTCACTTGCATGAATTTATCCAATTTCATGCATTTATATAATATCTGTCTATATCTCTACATTAAACTTTTTCCTTTAACTCTTCCATAACTTACTAATCATTCTATCCCACTCCACTTAAAATATCCTCTTGTAATTCTTCAAATATCAAGGCATTCTTATACCTTAGACATTTGTACTTGTTTTTCTATCAAACTGGGACTCTGCTACACTGAATATGAACATGTTAGCTTTGTCTCCTTTTGCAACGCTCACTCAAATGTCAAGGGAAGAGTGAGATCTTCTCTGAGCACTCAATTTAAAATGCCCACTACCAAACACAACTCCCTATTCCTGTTACATGATTTAATTTCCCTTTAACATTAATATGAAAATAATACATAGTTATTTCTTAATGATTTTGACTCCCTTTACTAGACCAAACCAATTTTTTTTTAGATTTGTTTACTGTTGTATTTCTACTACTTAGAATGTCACTGGGTATATTACAGCATTTCAATAAATATTGACTACAAAACATGTATTAGGACTATATATCAGTCTATGAAGAATAGAAAGTAGTTAAAATGTATGTTCTTCAGTCAACTGCCTGGGACTAAAAGTCCAGCTTCACCACTTTCTAATTGTGTAACTCTGGAAAAGTCATGTAAGTACATTGGTCTTTGGTTTCCTTATCTTTAAATGGAATAATGATAGTTGCTACCTATATTAGTTTCCAAGGGCTGCTGTAACAAACTACCACAAAGTAGATGGTTTAAAATAACAGAAACTCATTCTCTCATAGATCAAGAGGCCAAAAATCTAAAATCAAGGTGTTGACAGGGCTATGCTCTCTCTCAAGGTTCTCAGGGAGAATCTGTTTCATGCCTCAGATTATGGCAACCCTTCATGTTCCTTAGCTTGTATGTAGATGGTGCATCAATATAATCTTTACCTGAAATGTCACATGGACTTCTCACCTGTGTCTCCCTGGTTCTCCAATCTCCCTCTCTTTATAAGGACCCCAGTCATTGGATTTAGGACCCACCCAACATAATATGATCTCATCACAACTAGTGTATATCTGCAGAGACTCTATTTTCACATAAGGTCACATTCAGGCCATCATAATAAAACTATAATAATGAGAAAAATAATATTAAAACAGCTAACTCTTAGTACATACACTGTGCTAAGCACTATCATGTAATTTACATGAGTTAAATTTTTTAAACCTCAAAACAACTCAATTGGTTAAGTACTATTATTTTCTCTTGATTACTAACTGAAAATAGAGATCCAGAGAAGTTAATAAATAAATCACTGAATATCACAGAGTTAATAAGTGGTAGAGCCAAGGATTAGAACCCAGAAATCTAGTGCCAGCACTCTAGCTTTTTTTTCACTACACTACACTACCTCTCGCTAATATAATCCCCTTGATTTTCAACATTTCCTTCTAAACTGCAAATTCCATAAGGGTGGAGCAGCTGCCTCTCTTGCTCGCCAATCTACATTCAGGGTCTAGTAGACTTCCTGGCCACCAATAGGTGCTTTAATTTTTTTAATAAATGACTGGCTATGTTATCGATAGGGTAGAAACTAATACACTCTATATTTTTAAATAAATATTGAGAAAAAATTTTGATTCTGATTTCTCTCTAAATTAGAAAAGCATAAGCCTGAAAATATTGGTCCTTATCTGAATATTATGTGGCTATATTATCAATTGATCAACCCTGAAAACCATTTAAGGCATTTTATAATCAATAATCCATTTAGTAACTGGTGTGAAAACATCTCTCAAATATTGATTTCAGAAGAATCACAATCACAAATGCAACATTCTCATTTGATCCCATCTCCTCTCCTAAGGTATTTTATATTCCTTCACTTTAGCATTTCTTTATACTAGGAATAATTATGTCTCTAATCATTGAGCAGTATTGCACATTTGAATTGCTTAAATCTTTTTAGGTGATTTTCAAATATGAAAAAGCAGAATATGTCCTTGCTATGTGCTATAAGCAAAAGTATTATTCATTATACCATGCTGTGTCTCCTTGTATTACTTTACATCAAAAAGAATAAATATATGTAAAATACCCACAGATTCAAAATCTCTCAAATTATTAGAGCTTTATCACCAGATATGAAGTAAATTGCTCATTCTCAAAATATTATTTTGATAATGCATAATACTGGCATTACAAGTAATAGATATTACATATGAACATACATTTAAGTGTATCTACATATACTCCACATCTACAAAATAATATACAAAATACTCAGGATTGAATAAGAGCCAATACACAAGAATAAGAAGGAAAAAAGTAAGTCTTTGTTTGCAGATAACATAATTAAAAAGAATAGAAAAACTGAACAAAGTAAACATCTGAGAAACAGATCTTTGTATATATGAAAATTTATATATAAGAGGTAGTAAGAACTCAATGGAGGATGGGCTCTTCAACAATTGCGCTAAGAAAATTTGTTTCTTATATGGAAAAAACAGATCCACTGCCACGCATTAAAATGTATTATAGATATGTACATGAAAAAATTACATGATGAAAACAAAACTTTAAAATGTTAAAATTGGATGTTTTAAAAATTCTTTATGATGAAAGGAACCATGAACAAAGCTAAAAAACTTGCTAAGGGGTGCACAGGAAAGTTTATGATACATGGAATAGGTTAAAAAATAGCATCTATATGCGTGAATACATCTTTACAATCATTTTTTTTCAACACTTATTTATTGTTTTATATCAGACACTTTTATAGGCTCTTGGGATAGAATAGAAAATAAAGAAAAAAACGATTTCAGCCTTTTAGGAGTTTACATCTTAGCTAAGACAGACTGAAAATAATAGGTAAGTAATGTATTTTGTTGGGAGGGGGAAGTGGAGAGGAGTAATGAGAATAGGGAGTATGAAGTTGGCTGATGATTTGCAATTTTAGGCTGGGTGGTCAGAGTAGGCCTCATTGAGAATATTACCTCTGAGCAAAGACTTATGAAATTGTGGTATTGGCTTTTCGTGTACCAAATTTTCTGGCAGACAGGAGAGCTGTTGCAAAAGCTCTAATGTTGGAACTTGTTGGTATATTTGAGGAATAGATAGAACCCAGTGTGACTGGAGTTGATGGAGGAAGGAGGTGAGTAATAGTTGAGATGTTGGAGACGGTAAGGGGGACAGAGTTTAAGCTACGTAAATCCTTGTAGGGATACGGCTTTTACACTGAGAGAATCAGGAGCCTTTGTAGAGATTCGCTCTGACCACATATGGGTTTTAAGAGGGACAAAATTTCAAATAAATAAAAGAATTACAAATAACACTATCACACATTGAGCAAAAGATATAAATGAGCAATTCACAAAATAGAAAGATAACTTAATTTATAACCACATATTTAATTTTAAATTTACTTTATTTCAAAATGTTTGAGGCCGGGCGCGGTGGGTGACATTGAGCAAAAGATATAAATGAGCAATTCACAAAATAGAAAGATAACTTAATTTATAACCACATATTTAATTTTAAATTTACTTTATTTCAAAATGTTTGAGGCCGGGCGCGGTGGGTCACGCCTGTAATCCTAGCTCTCTGGGAGGCCGAGGCGGGTGGACTGTTTGAGCTCAGGAGTTCGAAACCAGCCTGAGCAAGAGCGAGACCCCGTCTCTACTAAAAATAGAAAGAAATTAATTGGACAACTAAAAATATATAGAAAAAATTAGCCAGGCATGGTGGCGCATGCCTGTAGTCCCAGGTACTCGGGAGGCTGAGGCAGGAGGATCACTTGAGCCCAGGAGTTTGAGGTTGCTGTGAGCTAGGCTGATGCCACGGCACTCTAGCCCGGGCAACACAGTGAGACTCTGTCTCAAAAAAAAAAAAAAAAAAATGTTTGAGATTCAGCTAACAAGTCCTCAGAAGAAAATGTACAGCCTTAAATGGTTTTGTTAATAAATTAAAAATACGGATATGGTCTCACTCTCACTCAGACTGGTCTCGAACTCCTGAGCTTGAGACCTAGGCCTCCTACCTAGGCCTCCCACTTAGGCCTCCCAAAGTGCTAGAATTACAGGAATGAGCCACTGCACCCGGCCAACATTGCTACTCTTGATTTATTTTAAATTATTTTGCCTGATATATCTTTGTCCACCCTTTCTTTTCAGTGGAATTTTAGTGGAAGAGTGGAAAAGACGCCAGATGAATTCAGTGGGTATTTTGTTCTGTTAAAAGCACTTTAACAAGTGCTTTTCTTCATATTTCAATGGACATGTTTTAACAAATGTTATTTTACCTATAGATTTAAATTAAATATTTACTAAGTCCTATCTCATGTTTCTAGGAAACTTTTACTTCCACACTTTCCTATCCTCCCTTAACCAATGCCTATTCGTTAACTCAAATTTGAAATTTAGTTTCAGACCATTAAGTTTTTCTTACAGACCTTCTTTCAATTATATGAGTAACAGTCGTAATATAATTTCGAGTAATGTTATTACCATCAACTTTTATGTAACTATATAATTTATTAAGTTTGTCATTCATGATCTTTGGTACTGTTTGTTTCCCTATCTTGAAATACATTTTCAGTTAGATTTTCATTTGGTTGGAGAATTTCCTTTGGAAAGATGGATGAATTATATGTTTTCTGAGCCATGGAACGTATAAGAATACTCAAGAGCTAGACTGCCTGGGTTTCATATCTGCAATGCTTCTTCCTAGCTTATGTAACTGCTAAGTACTTCAGTTTTCTTTTCTGAAAAATGTGGGGTTTAAATAAAGCAATATTTGTAAATCACTTAAAACACTGGGTAGCAAAGTAAACAATATGTCAGCTTATGGTTAATATTGTGAAATAGTTTAGAATCTTATATCTTCCAGTGTTGCTGATAATCAACCGAATGCCAGGAGACTGGTATCTCCTTTTATAGAGACTGTGCTCTCTTATCTGGAAACTTTAAGATTCTCTTTGTATTAGAGTCATGGACTGAATGTTTGCATCACCCTAAATGTCATATATTGAAGCCCTAACTCCCCTCACCAATGTGGCAGTATTTGGAGATTTAGCCTATAAAGGAAGTAATTAAAGTTAAATGAGATCATACAGGTGGGACACTGATCCAATAGGATTAGTGTCCTTATAAGAGGAGACACCTGAAAGCTCTCTCCACCCTCTCCCCACACACATGCACAAAAAAGCCATGTGGGCACACTGCAGGTAGCAGCCACCTATAACCCCAAAAAGATGTCTCAAAATGAAAGCTCCTTTATGGGTATTTTGATCTTGGATGTGCTAGCTTCAAGACTGTAAAAAATAAATTTCTATTGTTTAAGCCACTCAGTTTGTGGTATTTTGATATGGCAGCCTGAGCAGATTAATACAGCTAGCAATTAAGAAAAACTCTAGGATATTTTTCATTCTGTGTCTTAACACTTAGTGAACCATGTTGATATGACTACTCAAACTATTATAATTTTATTTTATTACTTTCCATCCATATGCATCTTCTACTTGTAACTATCATAATTTTTTCCCATTTTTGTCTTTTTTCTCGTGTTTATCTTTCCCTTATTTTTTTTTGTTTTGTAATTTTACTCCATACTGTGAGGTAATTCCTTTATTTATTCTTCTATTATTATAAATAGTTTGTTGATGCCAGTTAATTTGGCATCTCTTCTACTAAATCAAAAATCATCTAATAATCATGATGTTTTAATTTCCAAATCATTTTGTTAGTTTCTTTGTAATATTTTCTTAAATTTTATTATTTTCTTAATTGTACTACTTCCTGGTTTGTAATATTAAATTTCTCTCTACACAAACTCTCTTGCCATTTTTTTTTGTTTGGTTACTATCTTCAAGCTGTTGAGCTTCCTTAAATGGTCTGAAAACTTTATTCTTATGCTCATGAGCCAGAGTTCTTTCAAGTTTTTTTCATTCACATTAGATCACTGGGGCCTCTGAGCCATTGAGGGACTGGAATGTTGTTCAAGTTTAGGGAGAATTTGCTTCCTCTGTCAGCCAGAGATAATGGTTTGGAGGCTCACATTTCAATGTGGATCATCGGTGTGAAAGAGGGCTCTAAACCAGGAAGTGCCAAAATTTCTTGATATACAGAATTGGAGCAGGTCATCAGAGCAGAGTAATGTCTATTGAGGGCAGCAAAAATAAGTGGGAATGTCAGGTTTCTCTAAAGATTACATTAAGTGTCTTGACAGAGGCAGTTCTTGATGTACTGAGGGAGATCTGCTTGACTCAGCCATGAAGGAACTTAAAATAGTTGCAGAAATGGAAATATTTCCACTAAATGTGCCATAGGCTGCTAGATCTGCCATCCTTCTCTCCATGCTCATAATCCCCCGCTTTAAAAAACAAAACAAAACAAACTAATAACCAGCTGCACCAAGAAGTCTCAGAGATGTGGGAACTTCAAACGAAGGTTGTACATACTTTACTAATTTAGTTGTCTCTTCAAGAAATTGAAAAATATTAGCCCATCAAAAGACATGTTAGTTATTAATAATATTTTAGAAGAGACAAGCAGAGGAAGTACATGATGTCCAGTGAGTCTTTGGATCAGTATTTGAGATAATCCCTTAGGTAAGAGGAAGAGATAAAAACAATACACCATGATAAAGTAAGGATCCAGTTCATGCCTTGGTCAGTGGCAACTGAAGAAGTATACAAGGAGGCCTCAAAAAGTTCATGGAAAAAGTGGAATTAAAAGATAAAAATTAAAAATATAAACTTTATTTCTCAATAGAAGCACCATCAAGGGTAAGACATTTTTATAAGAGATGATACCATCTATTTAGGCCATCCCTAAAGAATTGAGGGTGCGGGGAATTTAACCATGTCAACACAGTCTTTTGTACATTATTAACTGAAGAAAAATTGATGCCCTGTATGGATTTCTAGGATTAGGGAACAAAAAGAAGTCAAAAGGAGCCAAATCAGGACTGTAAGATGGATGCCTGCTGATTTTCCATTAAAACTCTCACAAAATTGCACTTGCTGGATGAGAGAAATGAGTAAGAGCATTGTCATGGTGGAGAAGGACTCTCTGGTGAAGCTTTCCTAAGAATTTTTCTGCTAAAGCTCTGGCTAATTTTCTCAAAATGCTCTCCCAATAAGAAGGTCGTAATAAGTTGATGTTATCATTCTTTGGCCCTCCAGAGAGTGAACAAGCAAAATAAGTTGAGCATCTCCCGAAAAACTGTAGCCATGATCCTTGCCCTTGACTGGTCTACTTTTGCTTTGACTGGACCACTTCCACCTCTTGGTAGCCATTGCTTTGTGTTTTGTTTTTGTATTTGTACTGGTAAAGCCATACTCTATCTCTTGTTAAGTTCTTCAAAGAAATGTTTCAGGATCTTGATCTCACTAGTTTAAAATTTCCATTGAAAGCTCTGTCGTGTATGCAGCACATCTAGGTGCAATGGTTTTAGTACCCATCAAGTGAAAAGTCTGCTCAACTTTAATTTTTTAGTCAAATTTGTGTAAGCTGAACCAATTGAGATGTGTATAGTATTGTCCATTGTTTCTGCTATTGATCATCAGTCCTTTTCAATTAGGGCACGAACAAGATAAATTTTTCCTGGCAAATTGATGTGCATGGTCTGCCACTTGCAGGCTTCATTTTCAACATCATCTCATCACTTCTTACAATGAGTTGTCAATTGGGAAACTGCTGATTTCTTTAGGGCATTGTCCTCATAAACTTTTCATAAAGCATCAGTGATTTTACCATTTTACCACCCAAGCTTCACCATAAATCTGATGTTTGTTCTTGCTTCAGTTTTAGGAGAATTCATGTTGTTTCAATAAGGGCTCTTTTCAAACCGATGTCTTATACTTTCCAATACCTCCAACTATATCCTGTTCAGACAAGTTATAAGAAGCTAATATGAGTTTATTTTGGTGTAAAAAAATTTTGAAATCCATGCATAGTTTTTTCATAATATGCATTTTTCATGAACTTTCTGAAGTCCCTTGGATGTGATTGAGCATGTTTGTGTATATTCACGTGTACATGTGTGTGATTATGTGTAGGTAGGTATGTTTGAAAGAGTAATCTAATATTTCTAATATTTTGTTTTATTTTTAGGTATCATCAACTTATTTTTTATTATAAAAAGGCTCAGGTAAGTAAAAATTACATCAGAAATAAAATAGTAGTTTAAATATTCAAATTATATAACACACAGTCATTATATCTTACATACACAATTCTAAATATAATCTATTGAATTATTTAATAAAACCTCTTTCCACCTGACTCCCATCTTCTGGGACTTAGCAGTGTTTTAAGCCTCAGTTATAATACAATTCCATGTGGACTTGGCCCTATTTTGCAATTACAGTACCTTATCTCAAGATGCTGCATGTCTCATTCACTGTTCCAGGATGCTTTGTGGGACCCACTATGTACTCAGATATGTTTTGGAAGTGCAGGTATACATCTCTGAAGGTAATGCTAAATTAGCATGAGGGCAGACACTCTTTCATCCTTCAGGTAACAATTTTAAGGTGCATTCTGTACAGCTCTTCAAAAGTTCCTGGCAGGATTTATTCACAGTTGGCCACAGAAGAGAACACAACTCAATGCCACACCCTGGCATTATCTCTCCCACTTTACCTGTTTCACTCTTTTCACAGCTGTTCACTGAGCTCACATCCCCAAATAAATTTTCCTTCTGAAGA
>NW_012152052.1:714839-716662 GCF_000956105.1 Propithecus coquereli
CTTCATGGAAGAAACAAAACCTATAGACTGTGGTAATATAAGATGAGAACTAGAGTATGCTTTTGATTCTCCCTATTCCCTTTCTATTTAGAGATTTCATAACATACAACTGCTCCTTTTAAAACTTGTGATATACTCTCTTAATCCACTCGTGAATTGATGGGCATTTGAGTTAATTCCACATCTTCGCAATTGTGAATTGTGCTGCAATAAATATTTGAGTGTAGGTGTCTTTTTGATAAAATGACTTCTTTTCCTTTGGATAAATATCCAGTTGTAGGATTGCTGGATTGAATGGTAGATCTACTTTTAGTTCTTTGAGAAATCTCCATACTGTTTTCTATAAAGATTGTATTTAATACTAATTTGAAGTCCCACCAACAATGTATAAGTGTTTCTTTCTGCATCCTGACTCAAGCATTACAAGAGTGATCCTTGTAACCAAAAACATTTGTACCCCTGTAATGTTTTGAAATAAAAAAAAAGAAACTTGTGATACATTTTTTGATCCTAAACTTATCTTTTTTCAGGTATTTTCAGATATTTCTGATAAAACTGTCTTTTTACTATTAATATATTGGAACCTCCAGAATACCACATTTTATGGCTTCTCTCAATTCATTAGCTTTTTTTGAGGTTACTTCCTTCCTTCACAGCTTAAAATCGTAGATCAATTATTGCAACTTTCTTGCAACACACAAACTTCATTTACCCTCTGCTTTTGTTGCCTCAATAGTCAAAAGCCTGAGCCTGGATGAATGAAATTCCTCTTTTTGTTTTAGTTTTTATTTTTAACTGTTTCAAGGGCAGTCAAATACTACTGGAATAAATCACACAAAAGGAAAATATACACTGTTAAACTATGAGGACTCAATTATCAACCTCATTTTATCTCTTGGAATCTTAGTATGAATCTTTGCATAACATATATTTATCATGAACTATAACCATTTTAAACCATCTCCAGTTTCTTAAAACATTTGAACTCTCCTTGCATTTTCTCTTGTCTTGCCTTATACTTTGCAATAAAAAATAGAAGTCATCAAATATACCACAATGGCAACTTACTCATGCATGTACCCATCTTGTTCTTCTTTCTTGCTAAAATAGAAAAACTCTCCCCTCCACTACTTAAGATCAATTCTTTCTTTGGACTCTTTAATCATTTTTCTCAAATAGATCCTTTTCATTAACTTTAAACTGGCTTAAGACTTTTTCATTTAAAAAAAAAAACAAAAACCCTCTCATGTTCTATTTTTCCCCTGGTACCTCTACCTCCCAGTCACCCTGTCTTTATTTCTCTACAGTCCATTGTGTCTCCATTTCCTCAAATCTAATAATTCTAAGGTCACTAGTGGTCTCTACATTGCTAAATACAAATGGTCATAATTTAATCCATATAGTGAAATCTCTCGGTTTCATGGCCAGCCTTTCTAACCACTACTTCTGGCCAGAGATCTTCTATTTACTACAAAGAATTTTTGCTGTGAAATTTAGTTGGAGTTGATGCTACCCTTGAAATCCTAATGATAAACAGGTCTACTAAATCATAATACTCCCTCCATATTGCTCAATGGCTGGGCAAAGAACAAGCACATGACTCTATCACACCTCTATTGTTCTATGAGATTACTTTCTATATTACACCTGGAGAAAATGATAAGAAACAATACCAAGAGTAATTAAGAGATTTTGCTCCTGAACTTTGGTGTTGAACAGTTTGTACTCTCTCTTTCATAGAAAGGAGTATAAATATGCAATCTTTATGTTCTTTACATTTATATAGCTAGAACTTTACTGGGAGCAGAAGAGAGAAGGAATAC
>NW_012152052.1:718457-719225 GCF_000956105.1 Propithecus coquereli
ACAGAGTTGAAAATGATGCCTCTTTATTAGGTTTCTGTTGGGGCTCAGAAAACAATACCCCAAATCATGGTGCTTTGACATTTGAACTAAAGCAATCACAAGGTCTCTCTGTCCATCCTTCCAGCCCCATGACCCCACCCCTTCTGTTTCTCACTTAACTCTTTGTCTCTCCCAAAGCACAGGAGGATGTTTTTCTCTGATATTCCCTTATCTGCATGAGGACTTGACCCACCAAAGAGAACATAATTGCCTTCCATTCCCTTTCTGAAGTATGATTATCTATCTCAGTAAAAGAAAACTGAGGAATGCAACCATGCCTGGACTGACTTTTTCACAAAATATCTGGCTCTATGGATCTTTTGAATTCCAAAGAGCACCATTTATAAGTTAATTTCTGTTTCCAAGTTTCATTCTCCCTAATAATCATTCACTATCTTTCAAAAGAATTGTCTACATTCTGTATCTTCCCTGTTCCCTATGAAGAAGGGTATATAAACATCTTTACCCCACAGGGTTATTGGATAATCATTCTACTGCAATTTCCCTATGCTAGGCATGTTAAACAAACCTCCTATTAGTCTGTCTACTGGCAGCTCATCTTCTGCAACCCTTCAGAGAGTGGAGGTGAAGCTTTCCCTTGTCTCCTCCACTTTCATTTTGGTATGTATCTGGTTTGATAAGCCTATTGGGATTTTATTTTGCTTATTTCAGATTGACAGATTTAAAAAGATTTCAGGTAGAAAAATTACTGACTGAGAATAGAAGAAA
>NW_012152052.1:721995-723126 GCF_000956105.1 Propithecus coquereli
AAACTAGGATGAACCAAGGAGATTCTGTGTATAGAACCCAGAATTCAAATATTAACTATATTCCATCCATTAATTTGATCTGGGAATAATTGGATACTTAGTTGATAAAGACTTTGGAATACAGAGTTGAAAATGATGCCTCTTTATTAGGTTTCTGTTGGGGCTCAGAAAACAATACCCCAAATCATGGTGCTTTGACATTTGAACTAAAGCAACCACAAGGTCTCTCTGTCCATCCTCCCAGCCCCATGTCCCCACCCCTTCTGTTTCTCACTTAACTCTTTGTCTCTCCCAAAGCACAGGAGGATGTTTTTCTCCGATATTCCCTTATCTGCATGAGGACTTGACCCACCAAAGAGAACATAATTGCCTTCCATTCCCTTTCTGAAGTATGATTATCTATCTCAGAAAAAGAAAACTGAGGAATGCAACCATGCCTGGACTGACTTTTTCACAAAATATCTGGCTCTATGGATCTTTCGAATTCCAAAGAGCACCATTTATAAATTGATTTCTGTTTCCAAGTTTCATTCTCCCTAATAATCATTCACTATCTTTCAAAAGAATTGTCTACATTCTGTATCTCCCCTGTCCCCTATGAAGAAGGGTATATAAACATCTTTACCCCACAGGGTTATTGGATAATCATTCTGCTGCAATTTCCCTATGCTAGGCATGTTAAATAAACCTCCTATTAGTCTGTCTACTGGCAGCTCATCTTCTGCAACCCTTCAGAGAGTGGAGGTGAAGCTTTCCCTTGTCTCCTACACTTTCATTTTGGTGTGTATCTGGTTTGATAAGCCTATTGGGATTTTATTTTGCTTATTTTAGATTGACAGATTTAAAAAGATTTCAGGTAGAAAAATTACTGACTGAGAATAGAAGAAAAAGAAATATCTCTAGAAAAGGAATCTTTCCCCTCCAGGTATGCAGAAGTCTATTACAGTAGCCCTATTAAGCTTTAGAAGACCAAGAAATAAAAAAAATAAATGAAACAAATCTGGTAGCAATCATGCTAGGCAATCATTATAAGAACCTCAAGATGTGGGTGGAGTTGAGAACAGTAAGTCACATCATCTTTCCTGTTTCATAATTTAATCTTTTGGTACACAGAACCAGGAGGCACTTACA
>NW_012152052.1:727726-728749 GCF_000956105.1 Propithecus coquereli
TATAAATGCTTTTTCCAATTTAATCCCTTTCTCCTCCCCTTCCCATTCTCCAGGGTTCTGCTCTTGCTCACAGAATCTGATGGAAATATAGTGGGGGCATCACATGGTGAACTCTACTGAAATTACATATTCCAGAAGCTGCACTGAACCAAGAATATTTTAGTGAGATGTTTTCTGTGATAGCAAATCAAGAACAAAATTGAATAGAAATCCAAGATTGAGCCTGGAACTTTGCTAGGGGCATTTAATTCACAGCATCAATTCTAACTGCATATGGGAAAATTAACTAGGAGAGGCACCAAAGTAAAACAAGATGTAGTGCCACAAATGAGTCATAGTAAGTGCTCTAAGGCTAAGAATGTGGATAGTGAGGAGATGCAGATGTCTTGTTCATATTTGTGCCATTTGTATTTAAGTGTGTATTTAAGTGTGTTTGTGTGCACACGTGTGTGTGTGTGTGTGTGTGTGTGTGTGTGTAAGGTAAGGAATGCTGAGTGTAAATAAGCTGGGCACAGCCTCTTTATTGCCTTTCTTTATTGCCATTATTGTATGAGATTCTTGTACATGTAAAGTAGACTGATATTATAAGGTTAATGAATTTGAGAAAATATATCTTAATAATGCCTTAAAAAAATGCCTTCCAGCCTTATCATGACATTAGGTAGGGAATCAAATCTGCAGGTGGTAGGTGTAGGCCAGGAGGGTGGTTCACAGGGGTGGAGAAACTGGGGGTGGAGGGCAATCAGGGAAGGGACTGCAGGAAAATGCAGAACACCTGATAATCACATGGTAATCTCCCACACCTCCTGCAAGCCCTACCCCGACCATGTCAATAAAAGGAAACCAACTAGTAGTCCTCAACGTCTTTCTGCATTCATGGAGACTGACCCATTCCTCTCCGTGGAACGTATTTTCACTTTGAGTAGCTTCCATTTTTACTTTCACTTTGTATAGTTTCTTTCTTTGATGTAATAAACTGTTTGTGTGGGATTGCTTTTTATTTATGATCACTCCATCATCCAC